>NC_133325.1:699378546-699680636 GCF_042186555.1 Aquarana catesbeiana | reverse complement strand
ATCTTTTTAAAAAAATATTTGAAGCTGGGGTATGAGCATCTTTAAAGTTTAACAAGCTCCATTATTTGACATTCTCTTGGTGGACCTTAAGCATCTCTCCTTTTCTCCTTTATTAAAGTAGCTCCAGTTTGGCATAATGCAAAGCCAGATTTTGGTGGTATAGTTGATCTCAGGTGGCACGTCCCCCTGCTGGCATTCCAGAGAAATGTATAGTTAGAAAGTGTGATCACGCCCTGCACCAAGCAACTCAACACTAAATGGCTTACGAGTGAATTTATTTTTACTGTACCTAATGTAAAAAAAAAAAAAATAATAATTTACAAATATTAAGTTGCTCCTGCTTCATATGGTGCATTAGTTAAAAATAACATTATAAATGACCTAAATGAAAACAGGTGAAAAGATCAGTGAGTAAAACACGTCCTGCTGTTGTGCATAGTCTGAGGAACTGTACATTGGATTGGCAATCAGGTTAGCTACTTCTGTTTCCTTGAAGTTAAACATTGACGTGGCTTGTGATTCCAATTTGGCAGAGAAGTTTGAAAGTCAACGCCTTCTGTCTGGCTATGGGACCCTATCCAACTAGAGTAAATGTTTCCACTTTACATAAGTTGGTTTAGTTAGTACTGCAGTAGTCTAACAGGATTTGTGCACCCAGTATTCAATTCCCAAATTTCCACAAGTCAACTGATCAGACAAAAGTATTTTATTTTCATTTGCCTTCATATCAAAAACAGGATGGTTATTAAGAAGTGAATTTTGATAAAGTGGATCTATTCTGACCCCTAAAATGATCTTTCTTGTAACCTGTAAGCACATACACTATATTACCAAAAGTATTGGGATGCCTGCCTATACACGCACATGAACTTTAATGGCATCCCAGTCTTAGTCAGTAGGGTTCAATATTGAGTTGGCCCTCCCTATAACAGCTTCAACTCTTCTGGGAAGGCTGTCAACAAGGTTTAGGAGTGTGTCTATGGGAAAGTTTGACCATTCTTCCAAAAGCGCATTTGTGAGGTCAGGCACTGATATTGGACAAGAATGCCTGGCTCGCAATCTCCGTTCTACTTCATCCCAAAAGTGTTCTTTTGGTTGAGGTCAGAACTCTGTGCAGCCAGTCAAGTTTCTCCACCCCAAACTTGCTCATCCATGACTTTATGGACCTTGCTTTGTGCAATAGTTCAAATCATTTGGTGGAGCAGGGATTATGGTGTGGGTTGTTTTTCAGGTGTTGGACTTGGCCCCTTGATTCCAGTAAAGGGAACTCTTAAGGCATCAGCATACCAAGACATTTTTGAAAATTCCATGCTCCCAACTTTGTTGGAACAGTTTGGGGGTTGCCCCTTCCTGTTCCAACATGACTGTGCACCAGTGCACAAAGCAAGGTCCATAAAGACATGGATGAGCGAGTTTGGGGTGGAGGAACTTGACTGGCCTGGACCAAGTCCTGACCTCAACACGATAGAACACCTTTGGGATGAATTAGAGCGGAGACTGCAAGGTTTTCTCGTCCACATCAGTGTCTGACCTCACAAATGCGCTTCTGGAAGAATGGTCAACCATTCTTATAGACACACTCCTAAACCTTGTGGACGGACAGCCTTCTCAGAAGAGTTGAAGCTATTATAGCTGCAAAGGTTGGGTCAACTCAATAATGAACCCTACGGACTAAGACCAGGATTCCATTAAAGTTCATGTGCTTGTAAAAGGCAGGTGTCCCAATAGTTTTGGTAATGAAGTGTATGTGCTCATATTTTTAGGCTGAAAGCATCCATAACATCTTACCTCTTCACTGCTATAACTTGAATACCTGTGAGAACATATTTTCCCAAGGGTGATCACCTAAAGCAGTCATTGGTATTCCATAAGCTGTCCTTTTGGCCCTACAAACCTTTTAAAATCCATATACTTCTGATCTCTATAGGCATAGGATTCCTGTATTTTTTAATTTTTTTTATTTGGATGGAGTAGTAAAAAGTCGGAGCAGCCTATCTCAAATTTGTACCATGGAGAAGCTCTAAAATAATTTTCATATCCCAGAGAACTTCTGTTAAAAATTATATCTACAACTCAAAGGCACATTGGTATGATCAGTAAGGTGCAGATATGAAAACCCTCTTTTTCTTAGCCTATTTTACACATCAGATTATTTTTAACATACCTATTCTCTATACATCAAAATTATTTTTACTAATAATTATGACATTCTATTACTAATTATAATAATAATGGCCACAAAAAAAGCATGTACAGTAAAAATGATAGTGTTGCTTTACATTTGTGGCCTTTTAAAATCCATATACTTCTGATCTCTATAGGCATAGGATTCCTGTATTTTTTAATTTTTTTTATTTGGATGGAGTAGTAAAAAGTCGGAGCAGCCTATCTCAAATTTGTACCATGGAGAAGCTCTAAAATAATTTTCATATCCCAGAGAACTTCTGTTAAAAATTATATCTACAACTCAAAGGCACATTGGTATGATCAGTAAGGTGCAGATATGAAAACCCTCTTTTTCTTAGCCTATTTTACACATCAGATTATTTTTAACATACCTATTCTCTATACATCAAAATTATTTTTACTAATAATTATGACATTCTATTACTAATTATAATAATAATGGCCACAAAAAAAGCATGTACAGTAAAAATGATAGTGTTGCTTTACATTTGTGGCCTTTTAAAATCCATATACTTCTGATCTCTATAGGCATAGGATTCCTGTATTTTTTAATTTTTTTTATTTGGATGGAGTAGTAAAAAGTCGGAGCAGCCTATCTCAAATTTGTACCATGGAGAAGCTCTAAAATAATTTTCATATCCCAGAGAACTTCTGTTAAAAATTATATCTACAACTCAAAGGCACATTGGTATGATCAGTAAGGTGCAGATATGAAAACCCTCTTTTTCTTAGCCTATTTTACACATCAGATTATTTTTAACATACCTATTCTCTATACATCAAAATTATTTTTACTAATAATTATGACATTCTATTACTAATTATAATAATAATGGCCACAAAAAAAGCATGTACAGTAAAAATGATAGTGTTGCTTTACATTTGTGGCCTTTTAAAATCCATATACTTCTGATCTCTATAGGCATAGGATTCCTGTATTTTTTAATTTTTTTTATTTGGATGGAGTAGTAAAAAGTCGGAGCAGCCTATCTCAAATTTGTACCATGGAGAAGCTCTAAAATAATTTTCATATCCCAGAGAACTTCTGTTAAAAATTATATCTACAACTCAAAGGCACATTGGTATGATCAGTAAGGTGCAGATATGAAAACCCTCTTTTTCTTAGCCTATTTTACACATCAGATTATTTTTAACATACCTATTCTCTATACATCAAAATTATTTTTACTAATAATTATGACATTCTATTACTAATTATAATAATAATGGCCACAAAAAAAGCATGTACAGTAAAAATGATAGTGTTGCTTTACATTTGTGGCCTTTTAAAATCCATATACTTCTGATCTCTATAGGCATAGGATTCCTGTATTTTTTAATTTTTTTTATTTGGATGGAGTAGTAAAAAGTCGGAGCAGCCTATCTCAAATTTGTACCATGGAGAAGCTCTAAAATAATTTTCATATCCCAGAGAACTTCTGTTAAAAATTATATCTACAACTCAAAGGCACATTGGTATGATCAGTAAGGTGCAGATATGAAAACCCTCTTTTTCTTAGCCTATTTTACACATCAGATTATTTTTAACATACCTATTCTCTATACATCAAAATTATTTTTACTAATAATTATGACATTCTATTACTAATTATAATAATAATGGCCACAAAAAAAGCATGTACAGTAAAAATGATAGTGTTGCTTTACATTTGTGGCCTTTTAAAATCCATATACTTCTGATCTCTATAGGCATAGGATTCCTGTATTTTTTAATTTTTTTTATTTGGATGGAGTAGTAAAAAGTCGGAGCAGCCTATCTCAAATTTGTACCATGGAGAAGCTCTAAAATAATTTTCATATCCCAGAGAACTTCTGTTAAAAATTATATCTACAACTCAAAGGCACATTGGTATGATCAGTAAGGTGCAGAATGGCACTCTTACATTGGTAGTCAGTGAAAATGTCCCCCTTTACATTGTTGGTTAGTAAAGAAATACCCTTATATATTGTTTGTCATCAAAAAAATGCCTTCTTACATTGGCCAGTGGAGAAGGGCCTCCTGTTACATTTGTGACTAGTGGAAAAGATGCCTCTTTACACTGGTGATCAGTGGGAGAAGGGCTCTCTTACAGTGGTTAGAGTAGTGCTACTTGACAATGGCAGTTATTGTAGAAGGGCTTCCATTAAATTGGTGATCTGTCTGCTTTCATTGGTGGTCAATGGAAGAAGGGCCTCCTTAAATTGATGGTCAGTGAAAAGAATGCTCTGAATGCTAAGAATCAATACCAACCAATGTAGGAACCTTGGGGTTCCACAGTACTCTGGTTAAGAAAGGCTGGGTTAGAGCCTTCTGTTTTCACTGTTGAAAAAAATGTATAGGATTTGTAACTCTTCCCAGTCTATCCAGCTCTCCAGAGTTCGCAATGTGACATTAGACTCTCAATGTTTAAAAATATGTTATTGTAAAACTGCGCACCTGTGGTCAAATAAAGTGATTTAAATCTGTAAGCCCATCAGCACACCTTAGAACCTCACTACATGTAAAGATGAAGGTGAAGGTAGGAAAGACACCAAACTTGCAGACATTTTGTGGATAGACTCAGTACATAATTTGACATTTGCTGTGAAGAAGTTTTGATGTTAGTGACCCAATTTCAAGAACAGACACAAGTTTACTTCTTGTAGAAGATATGTTTGACCCGTGTGATTATAACAACCCTTGGCTGTTTTAACGCTGAGCTCCAGTCAGATATAAAAAGAAAAAATGAATGCAGTTATGAATTACTGTATTAAAAAATCATGATATTTATTTTCATATATAAGTGTAAGTATCTGAATTGGTATGACATCAGTTTCTAGTAATTCTCTGCACAGCAGGATTGAAAGCAAGGAATGGTAATTGTTTTCTAGCAAAGTAATTCTCATCATGAACTACAGTGCCTTGAAAACGTTTTCAAACCACTTGACATTTTCCACATTTTGTCATGTTACAACCAAAAACGTAAATGTATTTTATTGGGATTTTATGTGATAGACCAACACAAAGTGGCACATAATTATGAAGTGGAAGGAAAATGATAAATGGTTTTCTAAATGTTTTACAAATAAATATGTGAAAAGTGTGGCGTGCATTTGTATTCAGCCCCCTTTACTCTGATCCCCCTAACTAAAATCTAATGGAACCAATTGCCTTCAAAACTCACCTAATTAGTAAATAGAGTCCACATGTGTGTAATTTTATCTCAGTATACATACAGCTGTTCTGTGAAGCCCTCAGAGGTTTGTTAGAGAACCTTTGTGAACAAGCAGCATCATGAAGGCCAAGGAACACACCAGACAGGTCAGGGATAAACTTGTGGAGAAGTTTAAAGCAGGGTTAGGTTATAAAAAAATATCCCAAGCTTTGAAAATCTGACGAAAAATGGAAATGTATGGCACAACTCCAAACCTACCAAGACATGGCCATCCAGTCCACCTAAACTGAAAGGGCCGGGCAAGGAGAGCATTAATCAGAGAGGCCCATGGTGACTCTGGAGGAGCTGCAGAGATCCACAGCTCAGGTGGGAGAATCTGTCCACAGGACAACTATTAGTTGTGCACTCCACAAATCTGGAAGAGTGGCAAGAAGAAAGTCATTGTTGAAAGAAAGCCATAAGAAGTCCCGTTTGCAGTTTGTGAGAAGCCATGTGAGGGACACAGCAAACATGTGGAAGAAAGTGCTCTGGTCTGATGAGACCAAAATTAAAATTTTTGACCTAAAAGCAAAACGCTATGTGTGGTAGAAAACTCACCCTGAACACCCCATCCCCATCGTGAAACATGGTGGTGGCAGCATCGTTTTGTGGGGATGCTTTTCTTCAGCAGGGACAGGAAAGCTGGTCAGAGTTGATGGGAAGATGGATGGGGCCAAAATACAGGTGAATCTTATAAGAAAACCAGTTAGAGGCTGCGAAAGACTTGAGAATGGGGGGGAGGTTCACCTTCCAGCAGGACAACGACCCTAAATACAGCCAGAGCTACAATGGAATGGTTTAGATCAAAGCATATTCATGTGTTAGAAAGGCTCAGTCAAAGTCCAGACCTAAATCTAATTGGGAATCTGTTTGCAAGACTCGAAAATTGCTGTTCACACAGATTGCAAGGAAGAATGGGCAAAAATGTCACTCTCTATATATGCAAAGCTGGTAGAGGCATACCCAAAAAGACTTGCAGCTGTAATTGTAGCGAAAGGTGGTTCTACAAAGTACTGACTGGGGGGTGGGGGCTGAATACAAATGCATGCTACACTTTTCACATATTTATTTGTAAAATGTTTTGGAAACCATTTATCATTTTCCCTCCACTTCACAATTATGTGCCACTTTGTGTTGGTCTATCACATAAAATCCCAATAAAATACATTTATGCTTTTGGTTGTAACATGCCAAAATGTGGAAAATTTCAAGGGGTATGAATAATTTTTCAAGGCACTGTACATGTATGTAAACTGTCTATCTAGATCAGTGGTTCTCAACCTGGAGGTCGGGACCCCCCCAGGGGTCGAATGATGATTTGCCAAGGATCACCGAATCCTGGGCTGTTCCTGAAGCC
This sequence comes from Aquarana catesbeiana, assembly GCF_042186555.1. Lineage (NCBI taxonomy): Eukaryota > Metazoa > Chordata > Amphibia > Anura > Ranidae > Aquarana > Aquarana catesbeiana. Next base: position 699,673,898 of record NC_133325.1, on the reverse strand, counting down.
CGCACTGCTCTCCCAGCCTTTTCGCCGCCACCCAGCAGGGCTGTCTCTGGAGCCTGTGGCCGCCCGCTGGGCTTTTCCTGGAGCCCGCCGCCACCTACTAAGCCTCTTTGCAGCCGCCAATTCAGTTGATGGCATGGCTGGGGGGCAGAGACTAGAGGTCTAGAGGTCAGCTGACTGGTGAGGAATGTGAAATGGGGGGGGGGGGCTGGAGGAGACCCTATCTCCTGATTTCGGCATAGGTGTCACTGCTACGAGACACCACAAAGTCGGAGACACAGTGAGTAAGACTACCTGTGATTATAGTTGCCATTAAAAGTCCCCACAACACTTCTCATATCAGCAGATGACCTTGATCAAGAGCACCTAAGTTGGCTGATCAGAACTCCCCGCCAGCACTGCCACTTATCCAAACTCCCCCAGCACTGCCATTCATCCCAACTCCCCCCAGCACTGCCACTCATCCCAACTCCCCGCCAGCACTGCCACTCATCCCAACTCCCCGCCAGCACTGCCACTCATCTCAACTCCCCACCAGCACTGCCACTCATCCCAACTCCCCCCAGCACTGCCACTCATCCCAACTCCCCCCAGCACTGCCACTCATCCCATCCCCCCCCCCACCAAGGAGTAAGAGAAGAAATAAAAAATAGAGAATATATGTAAGGGAGAGGAAAAGAGGGGGAGGGGACAAAGAAAAAGGGAGAGAAAGAATAAGAGAAAGAACAAGAAAGATGGCTAGAGAGAGAGGGATGGAAACATTAAAAAAAAAAGAAATTAGGATAGAGAGAGATAAAAGGGAAAGAAAGGAGAACAAAGAGAAAAAGTGGTACATCCTAAAATGTACCATAAGGGGTTTTAATACTGTATGAGTGGAAGGGACTCAGGGAGCGCTAAATGTCCATGGGTTAGAAGCGCAAATTGCTTGTCTTGCCTTGGGTGCAAACAACCCATGCTACAAAAATTTTACTGTTAGGGGTCCCCACAACTTGGAAAAATTTATCAAGGGGTCACGGCACTAGAGGGGTTGAGAACCACTGATCTAGATGCTTGCAGATGTTGCCTTCTCACTTCCTGTTTTTACCCTGAAAAGGCTGAACCACTGGATATGCATTGCACGTGGTTGCAGTGCAGCTTCCTACACTAAATGGGCCACTTTCTGCAGCAGTACCACCCACAAAATGTTATTAGGGGTTTTAGTTTTCCAGCAAATGCCTTTGGCAAAAGCCCAAGCAATTTTTGCATGCATGTTTAAAAAAATAATTTTTGCCCAGAAGGTTACATAAAACCCCCAAACATTATATATTTTCTGAAAGCAGACACCCTAAAGAATGTCCTACCCTAAATAGTGGTAGTTCCATTTTTTTATGTTACACGATATACATGCACAAGTCCAGAAAATACAAAAGTTCAGTTATAAAAAAAAAACTATAGTTAATTTTAGGGCACACAAACACAAAATATAAAAGATGAGGTCGGGCTGAGTAAATAGATACCCAACATGTCAAACCTTAAACTTGTGTGCACCTGTGAAATGGAGAGAAACTAGTGTACTCTATATTTTCCAGCGCTTCCAAGGCAACGCTTTTAAAGCCCCTACAGGTCATAAGTTTAGTGTTACACAGAAGATCTGGGGCTAAAAATCATTGCTCTCACTCCAACATATGTAATGTGTATTGCAATCAATGTTTTCATGCATAGGCGTCCCCAAAAAGTGCAAGTGAAGGTGGGAGGGACCTCAAATTTTTTTTGGGCAGGGGGGGTGATCTGCATTTGATTTTGCCCAGGTGATACAGGCTGGGGAAACTGACATGGGGACCCAGAAGTGACATTTTACACGTCTCTTCCAGGTCAGCAAGAAAAATGTTATGTGTACTGTGGGAGACTAGATATATTGAATGCTGGGTCCTGGGTTTAGTAACTACCAAGCATGTTAAGCCTCAATAAATACCAAACATGTGAATCATGTTTGGTATTATGGTACCCAAAATTCTTGTTAGATGACGCTTAAAGCCTTTAAAGGTTATCAGTTTAGAGCTATCAGTGAATTATGGTTCTAGAATTATTGCTCCTACTTTGATGTTCGTGGTGATACCTAACGTGTTGGTGTACCCTATACTGCAAAATCACATTGGGATATGTATGGGGGTAAAACGTCATTTCTGTTTTTTTAATTACAATTTTTTTCATTGAATTTTATTATGTCACATGGGGGGAGGTTAACAAGCCCTCCATTATGTGATAGCAAGGGCAGGTGACAGGCTTTCTATATGGAGAACAGATCGTGTTTGATTAGCTGCATCCTCAGCTATACAGTAGCCATTTCTGGGTTTAATAGTGGCAGGGGTTATCGGGAAACATATGTTCCCTGATCACCTCCTGCTTTATTAGTTACTACTGTTTACCACGACCCTGGGCTCCCCAGTGGAGCAGAAGAACGTAGTAACCCTTGTGGGTGCCGGTGGAGGGCTTTTATCTTAAAGCCCCTCGCCGGCTATCAAGATCAATACCAAGCTTGTTTTGTATCCCGTTTACCTGCTGTTTAACCACTTGGCAACCATCCACCTGCCGTGTACTGCAAGCGAGCGGCCGCTGTAGGAAAAGCGATGTACTAGTAAATTGCTGCCTACTTCCAGGAATAGGGCCCCCCCCCCCCCAGCACCCACTGTGATTGTACAAAGCTGAAGCCTGTCAGCAAGTAACGGGCAATGATTCATGTGTGATTTATTCGGCTGTGTGCAATAACAGCCTAGAGTTCTGTGGTGTTAAATACCAAAGAGCTCTGTACAGAGGGAGCGATCTGTCAGTTTCTCATCCCTGCAAAGCATGGCTGAGAAACTAAGAGATATGTTAGTAAAAGCAGCGCACTTTACACACATTACACATAGTTAGGAATACATTCGACCCCTTGATCGCCCCAGATGTTAACTCCTTTCCGGCCAGTGCCATTAGTACAGTGACAGTGTATAGTATTATTACTGATCAGTGTATCAATGTCACCAGTAATGTCAGTGTCAGTCAGCTCCCCCCAGCGTCAGTTAGTGTCAGATTGTCTGCCGCACTATCGCAGTTCCATTATAAGTCGCTGATTGCCGCCATTAGTAGGACAAAAAAAATGAAAATTTCAGTATATACAGCATTTCACAAAAGTGAGTACACCCCTCACATTTTTGTAAATATTTTATTATATCTTTTCATGTGACAACACTGAGGAAATGACACTTTGCTACAATATAACGTAGTGAGTGTACATCTTGTATAACAGTGTAAATTTTCCGTCCCCTCAAAATAAATGAACACACAGCCATTAATGTCTAAACCGCAAACAAAGAAAGTAACTGCCCAAGCTACATGCCAGATAAAAACAAGACCACTAGCAGGGTGACAAAAAATAATGAGCAATTGATGATTGATAAGTGTCTGAATATTGTCCCAAATATTTGGTAGAACTAAAGCAAAGCCTTCTGCAGGTGTCCCCATTTACACCATGCACAAGGTTATGGCCTCGTGTATTCAATGAATGACTAGTAGACAACAGGAGCCAGAATATAATAAAAGCACACATTGATATACTGCAAGTCAGGAAAAAAATGTTAAACCTTCAGCACAGTTTTGATTAAAGCCTATCTAAATCCCCCCCCCCCCCAAGAAAAGTAATACATTGAAGCTTACAAGTCCTGATTTTTTTTTTTAGGCTTTTCCCTTTATTTTTACCAGGTGATCCTGCGAACCATTTTAAAAATGGTTTGTAAGGCATATATAAATTTCTATGCGAGTGAAATTCTTTTAAAGAAGATTTTAATTCTAATATTCCTGGGCTGTTCTTCCTATGTGTCTCCTGCAGTATTTCCATTGTGCATGGTACAGGAACATCATTAAACTCTTTCCCAGCTAAAAGAACATCAAGAACTGTAACAAAAAAAATCTGAATTCCTGCCAGGTAGAAAAAAAGCAGTAATCTGAAACACAATAGAAGCATTGTAATATTAGGTTTGTACAACAAGTATTGTTCCAGTAATGATACCAAATTTAGACACCAGAACTTTCCCTTCCTCTAGGTTTATAGACGGGTCCATTATTTTAGGCACTTATCTGGGTCATATGAAATGGTGGAACTCTATAAAGCAAATCTTATTTGTTCTACAGCACCAAATTACATTTACTAACCAAATCGTAATTTCACTATAAACTGTGCATGAGAGCTGAGCTTCTCGCGAGTCTCTCATTCCTTGTTGGCTCCTGCTACTGTCGACCAGTCAGGGAGCCAATGACGAGAGAGCAGGGGGCGGGGCCGAGCTGCAGCTCTGTGTGTCTTATGGATGTATAGAGCATGGCTTAGGAGCGAGCACACACCAGTGCCCCCATAGAAAGCGGCTTGCTACTGGGGGCACTGGCTGAAGAGGAGGAGCCAGGGCTGCTCTGTGAAAAACCACTGCACAGGACTGGCAAGTATGAGATGTTTGTTATTTTTTTTAATTTTTTTTAATTGAACCTTTAATGACACTTTAAAGTGAAACTTTACCCATAAAAACATGATAAAAATAATGTTGTTTAGCAGAAACATATTCAATCAGAAAGGCCTCAGAGGCCTGTAATTGTAATGTACACACTCACAGTGGGTGCTCTCTGCTCTGGACGGTCCTCCTTCTGACTCGAGAGTCGGGACTGGGACTCTTATCAGGACTCGGGAGGTCTGTAATACACAGTGCTGCTCTGGACGGTCGTCCGAGGACTTGGAGGTCTGTAATGCTGGCTGCACAGTCCCTTGCTTGCTGAGAGCGCAAACAGGCGGAGCTCCGTGGAAAGCGGAAGTTAGTTCACAAGGGTAAACCTCCCTGCCTCACATTTTCACTTCGTTTTTGTTCGTTAAAGAAAAAGGAATTGATTTTCGTCATAGTTTTCATCAGCGGACGAAAATGTGGTGTACTTTTTGTTGCTGTATAAATGCCACTGATGAAAATTTTGCTGAAAACGTTTTAGTTGACAAAGTTAACACTGGTGGTGACCTCCCGGCATGGATAAAATTTGACTCCCACTCCTGCTTAGACAGCCCCATTATATTTATGTGTATGCTAGCAAGAAACATACATTCCACATTAAAAATTATGCTACCAAGATTGGTGTGTGCTGTAAATTGCCTCCAGCATTACGCCTGTTTCTTCTCGCTGGAGTAGATAAATACAGTTTATCTATTTTCAAATTTTTGGTTGCCTTTAAAGTCCCATCAGTACCTGGGGGTTAATTACCTTCCCTTCCCTAAACAGCAGTAACTCTTTAGGCTGTCAGCAAATTGGCTTCTACAAATGCAGCACAGTGCCTAAAAATGGAGAGCAACTGAGCATGTGCAGAGGAGGGTGAGAGAGTATATTACTGGATTTTAAACAGTATAGGCACTTATTTTTATTATTTTCTTTACATTACAGCTCTACCTACAAAAGGGGACAGCATGAAGTGATTTGGCAGGATTAAATTTTATGAATAAAGTTCCACTTTAAATCTGAAGTTTAGTTCAATTTTTTTTATTTTGCTGTGCAACACCAAGGCCATAATTTACCTTTATGAAGTGTGTTCCATGACCAGCTGGCTGCTGCACAGCGCAGAAATCTATGCATTGCTGCCGGGTCCATCCCATAGCACAACTGTGGTTAACATCAACTGCTGCGAATGTGAAAAAGTTGCGCTGATTGCCTGACCTTTCTGCTATCCTCCTCCATTTATAGAACTCATAGTATCCTGTTCCAGAATAAAAAAGTGTTGCCTGATTGGAGGAGGCAGATGCTGTCATTCATCTCCCCATCCTCCATTAACAGAACACTTTACTCGCATGAATTCTATGAATGGAGGAGATGGGGTGGAAGGTGTGGGTAAGCAGTGGAACTCTTTCGCACTCGCAGTGGCCGATGTTAATCCCAGCAGCCCCAGAGGTCCAACGTTGTGGGGAGGACTCAATAGCAGTGCAAAGAAGATTTCTACACCATGTAGCAGCCAGCCGGACATGGGACACACTTTGATTAGACATAAGTTATGTTCTTGGTTCTGTAAATAAACTTCAGGTTTAAACATGTTTTATTTCTTTTCTGTCTGTATTCAATTTCATGTATTTCAGTTTTCATGCATCAGCCCCTTTGCATTAGGCAAGTAATATCCTGTTCAAATGTAGCAATCATGCAAGAAATACAAGCAACACTAACATTACTGTGCTATGTAGGGGGTAATGTTTGCAGCAAAAATGCTTATTAGGCTGGGTTCACACTTGTGCGATGTGGGAACCAGCGTGATTCCTGAATCTCCGGCGGTTTACACTGACATCTGCGAACCACTGCGGGTGTCAATGTAACGTTAATGACACCCTCAGTTCGGTTCACAGATCGTAGTGCAAACTGTGAAATGGTACAGGAATCGGATCGCATGGGTGTCAACTGGTGGTGCAAATGTGATGCGATTTCAGCCATCATAGGTGTGCGCAGCCTATTGCATCATTAGGGTGTACACCCCAAAACGCAAACACACGTGTGCCTATATATATATATATATATATATATATATATATATATATACAGACACACACACTCTAAATATATGTAAACATTTTAAAATGTAGTAGGGTAGTGGATGGTGTCAGTAGGGCAGAGGTTGGTGTCAGTAGTTTTTTTTTATTTTTATTATTTTATTTTTGTATTATTTTTTACCATTTTATTTACGTTTTTTACAATTTTTTAGAAGCTTTGGTGAAATAGCAGGGGGAATCTGCGCTGCACAGGGTGATTAGGGTGTGCCCAGGCACACCCCCTCCGCACGCCTATGTCAGCCATACAGTCTGAATTCACATTGCACATGTGATCTGCACAGCAATGCGGTGCGAATCACATGTGATGTCTGTGATCGCACAAGTGTGAACCCAGCCTTATAACTATATAACTGACAATGGATCATTCCTCAACAGCCAACAGAATGAGATTTGAGCCAAAAATGCTGAAATGTAATCATCATAATTTAAACTTGTTCATCTATGGCCAAAGACAGGTAGATGAGAATGGGTAATGGTGTACAGGCGCCTGTCACAAGGGAAGTAATAGATAATAGAAGGTTCATGGTATGGCCATTGAAGGACAGGCACAGCCAGTAAACTGACTACATTGGGATGGATGCCCTCTCATGGCTAGAGTGGTCAGTTTTAAATAGGAAAGAAGGGGGACTGGCAGGAACACCAGTGATTTCACACAAAGGAAGCAATACAAAGAGAACAGGATATTTTTTCATACAAGTACATGGTACAACAGACAAACATCAGAAATATAAAATGTTGGGGTAACATATTTTTTAAAGCGGAGTTCCACACAAGAATGGAACTTCCGCTTTTCGGAACCCTCCCCCCCTCCGGTGTCACATTTGGCACCTTTCAGGGGGGAGGGGGGTGCAGATACCTGTCTAAGACAGGTATTTGCACCCACTTCTGGCATAGACTCCCATGGGAGTCTATGCCTCTTCCCGTCCTGACCGCGCTGTCTGCTGGGAACACACAGCTCCCAGGAGAGAGCGGGGACCACTAGGGACGCGCAGCGCGACTCGCGCATGCGCAGTAGGGAACCGGGAAGTGAAGCCGCAACGCTTCACTTCCTGATTCCCTCACCTAGGATGGCGGCGGCAGCTGCCGAGAACCGAGCGGGTTCTCGGCGTCCCCTGCCGACATCGCTGGACCCTGGGACAGGTGAGTGGGCATGTATTAAAAGTCAGCAGCTGCAGTATTTGTAGCTGCTGGCTTTTAATATTTTTTTTTTTTTTGCGGTGTGGGTGAACCCCCGCTTTAAGGGCCCATTTACACTTGGCAATTTGGAATCACAGGCAGAATTGCAATTCTGCTTGCGATTCCAATTTGAGTGCCAATTGCTGCAAAACTCGCAGTGTGCACTTGAGCACACATTCATTCTAAATGGCACCTGAAACGATGTGCGATTTTGCCGTGATAGTCATGCAATAGAAATGCACTGCTATCGCGCCAAAATCTGTCTTTAAAAATCGTGCGAAGTTTGACGCCCAAAAAAGGAGCAGGAGCTTTTTTTTGGGCAACAAACACGATAGAGCAGCCCACTAAAATGGTGACCAGTGCCAAAGACCAAGCAACTAACTGGACCTTGCTACAGATAATACTTGTGCGCATTTTGTTCTGTTTTTATATTATTCTGATATGAAAGAAAATGGTTGTGTGTGTTGGTTATGGTTAAAAAGCATCATAATGACTTTGTGAAGTGTACAGATTGAAAAGACCAAGCAGTTCTGGTACAAGTAATCATTAGAAGAAGTAAATCACAGCCCTGGACATTCACTGAAAGCCTGGTATCCAAGGCCATAGAAAGCAGTTGCCACAGTATTTGTAATACCCATCTGCTGATGGGTTAATGAATGGCCTCTTACGTAACTGTTACCATAGAAACCGTCAGACCGGCATTCACAAATGTGGGGGAGTTCAGATACAGAAGCATTTTAGATACTCAACTGAAAGCCCCACAGAATAGCGTGAAAGAAACATTAGCTGGGCTCTAAACAAGGCCATCACCTGAGATCTGGAAAAAACACTTCCATTTTAAAGCATAATTCTAAACACTTGACTGTAAAGCAGGGTAAGCATTGAATGTGAGAATAAAAGGAGCCCATTCTGTGCCCTGATGTCTGGAATTCAAGGAGACTGAACAAATGAGGGTGTCTGAATAACAAACCTCTAAACTGATCACCTTTATTAGGCATTTTTGCTACTCATTTGTCATACTATACATTTAATACAAGTGGAAAAAAATAAAAGGAAAAAAGTATATATATACACTATATTGTCAAAAGAATTGGAATGCCTGCCTTTACACACACTTTAATGGCATCCCACCCAGTCTTAGTCCGTAGGGTTCAATATTGAGTTGTCCCACCCTTTGCAGATATAACAGCTTCAACTCTTCTAGGAAGGCTGTCCACAAGGTTTAGGAGTGTGTCTGTGGGGATGTTGACCATTCTTCCAGAAGCGCATTTGTGAGGTCAGGCACTGATGTGACGAGGCCTGGCTCATAGTCTCCACTCTAATTCATCCCAAAGGTGTTCTATCGGGTTGTGCAGGACAGTCAAGTTCCTCCACCCCAAACTAGCTCATCCATATCTTTATGGACCTTGCTTTGTGCACTGGTCCAAATCATTTGGTGGAGGGGGCAAATATGGTGTTGGTGTTATTTTTCAGGGGTTGGACTCTTATGCCTTATACCTCGTACACACGATCGGACATTCCGACAACAAAAGCCATGTTTTTTTTCTGACGGATGTTGGCTCAAACTTGTCTTGCATACACACGGTCACACAAAGTTGGTGGGAAATTCCGAAAGTCAAGAACGCGGAGACGTACAACACGTACGACGAGCCAAGATAAATGAAGTTCAATAGCCAGTGCTGCTCTTCTGCTTGATTCCAAGCATGTGTGGCACTTTGCGCGTCGGAATTGTGTACACATGATCGGAATTTATGCAAATGGATTTTGTTGTTGGAAAATTTGAGAACCAGATCTCAAATTTTGTGCGACGGAAATTCCGATGGAAACTGTCCGATGGAGCCAACACACGGTCGGAATTTCTGAAAAAGGCTCCCATCGAACATTTTCTCTCGGAAAATCCGACCGTGTGTACGGGGCATTAGGCTCCGTGCACACTAGGAGCAGAAAAAAAAGGCAGCGTTTTTAGCTTAAAAACGTAGCATAAAAGATGCAAATTGAAAGCATATTGTACAAAGTTTAGGCGAGTCTACGAGAGTTTAAGAGCATTTCATTTATAGGCATTTTTTGCACTACACGCCCCTCTGTAAAAGCCAGGAAATGATGTACAGTGACAACACACCTTTTTTTTACTAAAAAAGTTGAAACTTGACATTCAGAAGAGATAAGAGGAGTTTAGGAGAGACTGACGTTTTTACAGCTCCTAAACTTCTCCAGAAAACGCGTTAGAGAAGGTTTTTTTTTCCTGCCTCTGAACGTCCCTGACAGAAAATGTCTGTAGTAGTTATAATGTGCAAAGACACATAGAACACAATAGAAGTGCTTCTACAGGCAGGTGAAAAAAACGTCAAACGCCTATAGAATCTACGTTTTTTTTAAGTCCAGTGTGCATGGAACCGTAAGACGTCAGCATACCAAGACATTTTGGACAATTTAATGCTCCTAACTTTGTGGGAACAGTTTGGGGGTGGCCTCTTCCTGTTCCAACATGACTGCACACCAGTGCATAAACAAGGTCCATAAAGACATGGATGAGCGAATTTGGGGTGGAGGAACTTGACTGGCCTTCACAGAGTCCTGACCTCAACCCGATAGAACACCTTTGGGATGAATTAGAGCGGAGACTGCGAGCCAGGCCTTCTTGTCCAACATCAGTGCCTGACTTCACAAATGTGCTTCCGGTCAAACATTCCCATGGACACACTCCTAAACCTTGGGGACAGCCTTCCCAGAAGAGATGAAGCTGTTAAAGCTGCAAAGGGTGGCCCAACTTCAATATGGAACCCTACGGACGAAGACTGGGATGCCATTAAAGTTCAAGTGCGTGTAAAGGCAGATGTCCCAATACTTTTGGCAATCTGGAGCAGATACACACTTTTCTTATTTTTTTTTAATTAGTCCTAGTTATTTTCATAAGGCATGTGCAGTGTGTGTGTGTGTGTGTGTATATATATATATATATATATATATACACAGAATGCTGCCTTATGTGACTGGGGGAGGACATAAAGCATAAGCGCACTTTGTGTAAAAGTGTACTTTACTTTTAACATAAAGCCATCTAAACCAGGGCAATTTAATGTGAGTACCTAATGAGCTCATAATGCACATTAATACATTAGCAAATGTGAAACTTCAGGCAAACAACTAAATATTCAGTTGAAACACATACATATGTACTGTTTTACCTGTTAGGTGATTTGAAATTCTGTACAGCCAACCTTATGATTTACAAATATTTTCCACACTGTCCAGCCTGACATACAAGGTTCCAGATTAGGCCAGTGATCTTCCTTTTTCAGCAATGCAGCTCTGTATGTCACCTTTCCTCCACCTTCCTCCTTACTGGACAGAGGATCTGCACCTTTGCCTGTGCCCAATGAGCCTGCAGAAGACTCAGTGCGCCAGGAAGTAGCTCACTTTACCCTAAATGTTTGACCTTGCCTCCTTACACCTCCAAAACTTCCTAAAGGTCAGTTAACGATCCAATTTAAGGATAAACGGGTAGAGTTGGGAGATAGATGTAGGAGCTATCTCCAGCTTTTTGGCGCTATGGGAGAACAGATGACTTGGCCTGCATCACTTGGCTTCAATGTTTACTGATTAAGAGACAACTTGTGTTGTGTGATGGCCATGAGATAACATTGTGAGCCATGTACCATGTTGGAATGATTTACATTGAGGACTCTTAAGATATGCTCTTGTGCAGTATGCTTATGGTCACAATTAGTGATTGGTATAATCTCTCCCTGTATAATGCTTTTATGAATTTTTGAGCCATATCATTCATTTGTATGCAAACGTGGATCCTGAGGAAGCAAATTATGTGAAACGCGTCGAACCTATACGCTGGTATGACTTCTAGATTATTGATGATCATGGAAAATATGTTCAGATATAGCATATATTTGTTAGTGAATTCATACTTAGTTTTTAACATGTTTTTTTTTTTTTTTACATTTTGTAATAAAACATTGTGATTTTATACAGTTGTACTTGTGCATCTCTCATTCTGGCAAACTTTAAAGGCCCACCTTTTATGAGGATCTCACTGTACCCTGGGTTTGGTCCCATGGGGTGGATGGACCCTTGTCCTTTTTGACAATATATATTTGGGAAAGGGAGTAAACTCCCTTTGTTGATTTTTACCTATAGGTAAGTGTATAATAAGCTTTACCTATTGGGTACAGTAAATATCTCCAAAATGTGCATCGTTTATGAGATATTTACTTTAAAAATGGCTGGTAACGCCACAGGCACATGCGCACTGGGCTCTGAATGGACCGTGCAAGAAAGACCGGGTGAATATGGAATCGCCTACGGCGGTGACAGCGCTGGAGGGCTTCGTTTTCAGAAAAGTCTGTCAAAATGTGATAGTACATACTAGCATATTATGACTTAAACTGCTTGGGGTGGTTTACTACCACTTTAAGGATTGGTAGGCTATAATATGTTTAATTTTGTTTTTGGGTTTAGTACCACTTTAAGGGTATCTAGTCACAAGCAATGAATGCATGCTAAATAAAATCTCTGCCCTAATTCCCACAAAGTCTGTCTAGATTTTCCAAAATCACTTAATTGTAAGGTTCTAAAAACACAAGCCAGAAGCATTCAACTTGCTCCTAAGTCTGATGCTTCTGCACACTAATCATAAAAAAAATCTTAATTTCACATTAAGTTAAACAAGAAACTGCTTTAGTAACGTTATATATGTAACATGATATGTGGTAGGTATTATGCTGTGCTATACTTGAAAATAGAAAGAGAAGGATGGAGAGCATGGCGACATCTACAACCCACTGTATCATTTGTCTTCAGTATGTATTGTATTATGTTTTTCCACACCTATTCATACCTTTCCAGATATCATTTTAGAATGCATGTCTGAATCTGATTGGGCCTTCAATATCATCTGTCTTTCACATATACAGTATCTCACAAAAGCGAGTACACCCCTCACATTCTTGTAAATATTTTATTATATCTTTTCATGTGACAACACTGAAGAAATGACACTTTTCCACAATGTTAAGTAGTGAGTGTACAGCTTGAATAACAGTGTAAATTTGCTGTCCCCTCAAAATAACTCAACACACAGCCATTAATGTCTAAACCGCTGGCAACCAAAGTGAGTACACCCCTAAGTGAAAATGTCCAAATTGGACCCAATTAGTCATTTTCCCTCCCCGGAATCATGTGACTCGTTAGTGTTACAAGGTCTCAAGTGTGAATGGGTAGCAGGTGTGTTAAATTTGGTGTTATCACTCTCACTCTCTCATACTGGTCACTGGAAGTTCAACATGGCACCTCATGGCAAAGAACTCTCTGAGGATCTGAAAAAAAAATTATTATAGCCTAGGCTATAAGAAGATTGCCAAGACCCTGAAACTGAGCTGCAGCATGGTGGCCAAGACCATACAGAGGTTTAACAGGGCAGGTTCCACTCAGAACAGGCCTCGCCATGGTCGACCAAAGAAGTTGAGTGCACATGCTCAGCGTCATATCCAGAGGTTGTCTTTGGGAAATAGACGTATAAGACGTATGAGTGCTGCCAGCATTGCTGCAGAGGTTGAAGGGGTGGGAGGTCAGCCTGTCAGTGCTCAGACCAGACCAAAGCCTCTTCTAAAGATGATGCACAAGAAAGCCTGCAGTTTGCTGAAAACAAGCAGACTAAGGACATGGATTACTGGAACCATGTCCTGTGGTCTGATGAGACCAAGATAAATGTATTTGGTTCAGATAGTGTCAAGCGTGTGTGGCGGCAACCAGGTGAGGAGTACAAAGACAAATGTGTCTTGCCTACAGCCAATCATGGTGGTGGTCTGGGGCTGCATGAGTGCTGCCGGTAACTGGGGAGCTACAGTTCATTGAGGGAACCATGAATGCCAATATGTACTGTGACATACTGAAGCAGAGCATGATTCCTACCCTTCGGAGACTGGGCCACAGGGCAGTATTCCAACATGATAACAACCCCAAACACACCTCCAAGATGACCACTGCCTTGCTAAAGAAGCTGAGTGTAAAGGTGCTGGACTGGCCAAGCATGTCTCCAGACCTAAACCCTATTGAGCATCTGTGGGGCATCCTCAAACGGGAGGTGGAGGAGCTCAAGGTCACTAACATCCACCAGCTCTGTGATTTCATCATGGAGGTGTGGAAGAGGACTCCAGTGGCAACCTGTGATGCTCTGGTGAACTCCATGCCCAAGAGGGTTAAGGCAGTGCTGGAAAATAATGGTGGCCACACAAAAAATTGACACTTTGGGCCCAATTTGGACATTTTCACTTAGGGGTGTACTTACTTTTGTTGCCAGCGGTTTAGACATTAATACACACGATAGGACTTTGTATAAACTTTCCCTTGGATTTTTGTACAAAGGGCGTTGGCCAGAAGTTTGTCGTGCATACAGACGACGGGACTTTTCCAGCCAACTTTCACCAAATCACGTGGTTTTTCAGCTCTTTACCACCACCCTTTGGTCAACTTCTGTATTGTTGTCTGATATTGTGTCAATCTTGCCACTTTTATTGACAGCATGCCCCGGGACTGTGATGTCATAGGGGACGGGGTCACCGCCTATATAAGTCATAGCAGAGCGCACAGACAGCATTACAGCCGGAGAGAGCGTTGTGTCAACATCTCTGGAAGAGAAGAGGGAAGAAGCCCGGCAGAAGGCACCGGAGAAGAACCAGAGAGCGCGGAGACGACACCGGAGAGAGGGAGAAGAGGCCTGAGAGACCCCCGAAGTCGGCAGAAGACCCCCGAAGTCGGAAGAAGACCCCTGGAGCTGCCTAATAAATTACTTTTAAAACCTGTGTAGTGTGTTTTTTTTTTTTTATTGACACTTTTTTTTTCCCTAGGTGAATGGGTAAGGGTACCATGTACCCCATACTCATTCACATTGGGTGGGGGGCCGGGATCTGGGGGCCCCCTTATTAAAGGGGGCTCCCGGATTCCGATAAGCCCCCTGCCCGCAGACCCCGACAACCAACGGCCAGTGTTGTCGGGAAGAGGCCCTTGTCCTCATCAACATGGGGACAAGGTTCTTTGGGGTGGGGGGGCCGCAGGGCGTCCCCCTCCCCCAAAGCACCCACCCCCCCATGTTGAGGGCATGTGGCCTGGTACGGCTCAGGAGGGGGGGGCGCTCGCTCGTACCCACCCCCTTTCCTGACCGGCCGGGCTGCGTGCTCGGATAAGGGTCTGGTATGGATTTTGGGGGGGACCCCCGCGCCGTTTTTTTCGGCGTAGGGGGTTCCCCTTAAAATCCACACCAGACCTAAGGGCCTGGCATGCTCCCAGAGGGGAATTCCCTCTCGCGCTCACCGCAATAGGAAAATGTGTTTTTCCTATAGCAGCCAGCACGAGATGTACAGTACCCTGTCGCCGAGAACCAGCGCGATGGGTTCGCGCTGGAAACCTTCATGCCTGAGGAAGGAGCACGCATGCTCCAAACGCGATTGCGCTACGGCCACGCCCCCCGCTCTTCTCCACCTGACGTCATCTTCCTAGGAACCTGCTGACGTGCTGTCTGAGGGAACCCCAAGCCATCGGAAGCTATGGACTCCACCGCAAGCGGCTGAGGCCGGCCCCGCCACAGCCCAGCTGTTTTGTGATGTGACTCTGCGTTGCCCAGGAGAACCTACCTATGCCTATTTCTTATTACACAAATGTGAGTGTACAATTTGTAATAAAATAGTGTTTTTAACTACTTACTACCCTTAGAGCAGCGCTGCTTTTCTTTTTGCCTTTTAATACCACAGAGTCCCTTCTACTCTGACAAGCCGGCTGCCGCTCATCATAGAAGCCTTAACCATCTTTAATTGTTTTTAACTGTTTATTACCCCCTGGACATATCCTATCCCCCAAGCTACTGCCCCTTATCTACCCACTAGCTGCACCTGTCAGCGCTCCATTCCCCCTCTGTTGCTGGAAACATTCTCGCGGCCGCGTACTGTAGTTTGTACAAAAGTCTGATGCTTTTGTGTACACACGATCGGACTTTGCTCCATCGGGATTTTGTTCCCGGAAAGTTTGTCCGTTCGCACAGCCAACAAAAGTCCGATGGAAACAGAAAAAGTTTGTCCGATGGAGCGTACACACGGTCGGATGTTGCTCCAAAACAGCTAATTTGCATGTTTGTTGTCAAAAAGTCCGATCGTGTGTACGGGCCTTAATGCAAGCTGTACACTCACTACTTTGCATTGTAGCAAAGTGTAATTTCTTCAGTGTTGTCACATGAAAAGATATAATAAAATATTTACAAAAACGTGAGGGGTCTACTCACTTTTATGAGATACTGTAAATCCATTTGAAAGTGGAACCACACTGCATCTGAACACCACAAAACAAAAACACTATTTAAAGGATAAGTTCACCTTTAGGAATGCTTTTAAACTGGAACATGTAACATGCTCCCACTGCTGCAGCCTCTGCACAACCCGATACCTCTAGTGAGAGTGAGCCAAGGATCTTACCCCCCGAACTCGCTGTCACAATTTTTTTTAAAGTACTTCCATGTGGGGGCTCTGTCAACCTGGCTGCATCATTTATTCACAGACGGTAGAACTAAAAATACCGACAGCCATTTTGACTAACGACTCATACTTCTTAATGAAATACCAGGGCGCTGTTGAGCACTCTGGATAGTTTATTGTCTCTTCCTGTCATCATGTAACTGACTGCCCGTACGAAGTACGGGCAGACAGCTTAAAGTGGTTGTAAACTCTCTAAAAAACAAAACAAAACAAAAAAACAACCTGCAAGACAAAGGCATAATGAGCTAGTATGGATCACATACTAGCTCATTATGAAATACTTACCTTAGAACAAAGCTGTTGCAGCGGTCCCCGTACACCGATGTGACCGGCAACATGTCTCTCAGAGTTATTTCCAGCATGCGCGCAGGTGCCGCCAATCACGGCAGAGCTACTGAACAAACGTCACGAGTGAGCCGTTTCTTCAGTGCACATGTGCCGATGACGTCAGCACATGTGCAACGGTGCAAGTTTAGGAGATATTCACACTACCTACAGGTAAGCCTTATTATAGGCTTACCTGTAGGCAAAAGTGGTAGTAAAGGTTTTACAGCCATTTAAAACTTACAGTCTGCAGGAGTACTACATTGCACCCGCGAACTACTGATTGTAGCTGCAATGCTTTGCAGGCAGGCTTCTAGTAAAAAAAATAATAAATGCACATTTTTTACCTGCAAAAATATGTGCATTTATTTTTTTTATACAAAGGTGAACTTATCCTTTAACCACTTCCTTTCCCCGCCCATGGACATATCATGTCCGCAGATGGGATCTTCCATCCTGGGCGGGTGACATATGACGTCCTCGGCTTCCTGGCTGTATAGAGGTCGCGTGCGATTGCTCGTTACAGAGCAGGACCGTGGATCTGTGTGTGTAAACACACAGATCCACTGTCAGGGCTGGGCCCAGCCCTTCCTTCTCTGAGCTGGCTGCTCAGCTGTTGGCTAATTGCCAGCTCCCATCTCTCGCCAGTTACCCAGCTGTTGTTGATCCTGCTCCTCAGTCCTGCCTACTTAAGCCGTCCAGTCCAGAGGAGCTCTGCCTTCGCCTTGGTCACAAGAAACTATTTCCTGCGTGCCTGTTTAAAGACTGGCTTTGCTGACATCCCTTCAGGCTACAGATCCTGCTTGCTGTTCCACTACTTTGACTCCTGGCTTGGCTGACGATCCGTTCCGGTTACCGAACTTTAACTATGTTTGTTCTTTTTACTTTTATTATTAAACAAGTGTAATTTAACTGTACTTCTGTCTCGGTCCGATTTTATGCTTTCTGACAGTAGGCGAAGGCCATGAATTCAGAAGATAGTCAATCCAATTGTTGGTAATATTTTTTCCAGATTGGATGAGCAAGATCACCGCATGAATCAGTTTGCCATAGCGTTACAAACGCACGGCTCACCTGGAATCTCAAACTTTGGCTGCTCCGGTACAACCTGAGTTGCATGTCTGGTTCCGCTCCGCTTCCCCAGCGATTTGGGGGCGATCCAGTTCAATGCAGAGGGTTTCTCAACCAGGTTGAGATATACTTTGAGATGCTGCCCCAGGCGTTTCCCACGGACAGAAGCAAAGTAGGTTTCGTGATATCTTTGCTTTCAGAGAGAGCCTTGGCCTGAGCAAACAGTCTAAGGGAGACGCAAAAACCTGTTTTCTTGAGTTACCCTGAGTTTGTTCCTTTAAAAGGGTATTTGACGTTCCTGCATGCTTCGCTTCTGCTGCCAAGTGCCTCATGTCTATCAAACAGAGTACGAGAACTGTTGCCGACTACGCCATTGAATTCCATACTCTGGCAGCAGAGGTTGCTTGGAACAATGAGGCCCTTGTGGCTGCTTTTTCTCATGGTCTCTCGGATTCCATCAAGGATGAGATAGCAGCCCGAGATATACCCACTGAGCTGGAGAGCTTGATCTCGTTTGCCATCCTCATTGACTCCAGACTCAGAGAAAGACTCTCTTTTAAGGAGCGCTTGCGGAAGCCTCCTGTACGTTTGCCTCCGAGCTTTGCAGTGCCACCCGTGCCTCCCTCACCTCCCATTCCTCCTGGTACCGAGTCGGTCAGTGAAGTTGAACCCATGCACTTGGGCTTCACGCGTCTCTCTGCGGAGAGAGCCTTTAGGAGGAGAAAGAGATTGTGCCTTTATTGTGGGCAGGCAGTTCACTTTTTGAAGTCTTGTCCTACCCGTCCAGGGAACGCCTGAACCTTGAGGTCCTGTCATGGACAGACCTTAGGTGGCGTTGTTTCGTTCCCAGTTATCCAGAAGGATAAGCCCCTGGTTTCGGTCACCCTTTCTTGGGCTGAGTCATCCATCGAGACACAGAATCTAATTGACTCTGCAGGCCTATTAATTGATGCTGCCTTTGTATCAAAGCACTCGATTCCGCTGCAGCTGCGTGACACTCCACTTGCCATTGAGGCTCTTGACAGGAGACCTCTACAGCCTGCCCATGTGACTCATGAGACTGTTCCGTTGTCCATGGCCATAGGGGCTCTTCAACATGAGATAATCCAATTCCAAGTTATCTCCTCACCTAAGTTTCCGCTGGTTATTGGTTATCTTTGGTTACAGAGGCACAACCCCTCTTTTGATTGGCTCCATGCTGAGGTTCTCTCCTGGTCACCACAATGCAGTGAGACATGCTTCCAGAAGGTAGCCAAGGTCCTGTGCACCTCTTCACTCTCCTCCCTGTCGGAGTACCGTGATTTTAGCGATGTCTTTGACAAAATTCAAGCTGGTTGTTTGCCTCCACACTGGTCGTATGATTATGCAATTGACCTTCAACCTGGTGCAATACCCCCTCATGGCCGGGTTTACCCTTTGTCGGTCTTGGAGGATAAGGCCATGGAGGAGTATGTTTCTTGAGGTTTCATCCGCAAATCCACGTCTCCTGCTGGTTTCCTCTTTGTGAAGAAGAGGAGTGGTGAACTGAGACCTTGTATTGATTATAGGGGTCTCAATTGCTTCCCGATTAAGAATGCTTATTCAATTCCATTGATTATGGAGTTATTTGACCGCCTCAAGGGAGCAACGGTTTTCACGAAGCTTGATTTGAGAGGGGCATACAATCTAATCATGATTAAGGAGGGCGACGAGTGGAAAACTGCATTTAATAGAACAGAACAGGCCATTATGAGTACCTCGTAATGCCATTTGGCCTTTGTAACGCTCTGGCAGTTTTCCAGGAATTTATTAACATGTCCTCCGAGATTTGTTGCAGTTATGTGTGGTGGTTTATCTCGACCATATCCTCATATTTTCCAAGTCCCCGGAGAGCCACCACACAGATGTCTGTCGTGTGCTTCAGAAACTAAAAGAGAACAATCTCTATTGTAAACTGGAGTAGTCCGAGTTCCATTGTGAACAGGTTAAATTCCTGGGCTGTCATTTACACTGCTGGTGTTTCGATGGACCCAGAGAAACTTTCGGTAGTCCTACAGTGGCCCCGACCCGTAGGTTTACGTCCTCTGCAGCGTTTCCTGGGCTTTGCCAACTATTATCGGAAGTTTATTCGTAACTTCTCGTCTCTGGTCAAGCCCCTGACTGATATGACCAGAAAGGACAGTAACCCACAGAGTTGGACTCCGGAGTTCATTAAGGCCTTTGAGAGTCTCAATGCTGCCTTTGTTTCTGCTCCTGTGTTGGCACATCTTGATCCTACGTTACATTTTATCCTTGAGGTTGATGCTTCTGAGACTGATGTTGGCGCCCTTCTGTCTCAACGTCCTACCTCTGAGAGCACTATGCATCCTTGTGGCTACTTTTTCAAGCAATTGTCACCTGCAGAGTGCAATTATGAGATTGGGGACAGAGAGCTGTTAGCAATCATTTTAGCCCTGAAAGAATGGAGACATCTCCTTGAAGGTACCACTGTGCCGGTTCTCATTCTTACTGACCATAAGAATATCACATTATGGTCTGAGGCTAAATGCCTCTCTCCCAGAAGGGTGCGATGGGCTCTTTTCTTGTCAAGTTTCAATTACATTGTCTCATTCTTACTCAGTACTAAAAATGTAAGGGCTGACGCTTTGTCACGATAATTTTCCTCCACTTCCAAGATTGAGTCGGTTCCTATGATTCCCTCTGATCATATTCTGGCTACGGTTCGCACCAGTCTCACTTCTCCTTTGGGTGACAAAATTCTTACCGCTCAGGTTCATGCTCCTCCTGAGAAACCTTCTGACCGCTGCTTTGTTCCAGAGAGTCTCCGTACTGCCGTGCTCCTGACTTACCATTCTCCCAAGGCTGCTGGCCACCCTGGGAAGAATCAACTCTTTTGGGCTATTTTTCAACAATTCTGGTGGCCTAGTCTATGTGCTGATGTAACCACCTTCGTAGCTGCCTGTTCAGTGTGTGCTCAGAGTAAGACTCCACAACACCTTCCAGTGGGCCTCCTACAATCTATACCTAATGGAGAGAAGCCCTGGACCCACCTGTCTATGGATTTCATTGTGAAGTTACCCAACTCCCAGGGCAACACATTTTTCCTTATGGTGGTTGACCGGCTCTCAAAAATGTATCATTGTATTCCACTTAAGTAGTTGTCCACTTCTAGGGAACTGGCTTCCATTTTTTCTCGGGAGATCTTTCGCTTACATGGGCTACCCAAGGTGATTGTCTCGGACAGGGGTAGCCAGTTTGTGTCCCGGTTCTGGTAAGACTTTTGTGCACAGTTGGGAATTCTGCTTGCTTTCTCCTCTGTGTATCACCCGCAGTCTAATGGGGCCACAGAATGAGCCAATCAGTCCTTGGAGCAGTTCCTACGTTGCTATATTTCTGACCATAACAACTTGTCAGACTTCTTATCGTGGGCGGAGTTTGCTCACAATAGTGCCTTGAATTCTGCTTCCCGATTGTCCCCATCTATGGCAAACTATGGTTTGCAACCCTCCATGTTGCCTAACTCATTTGTTCCGCAGAGTATTCCTGCATTAGAGGAGCATCTCCGTGGTCTTCGTTCCACTTGGGCACAAGTCCAGGAGGCTTTGCGACATGCTTATGATAGGTACAGACTCCATGCTGACCGCAGATGCCTGCCTGCGCCTTCTTACCAGGCTGGAGACAGGGTCTGGCTGTTATCTCTCAACCTCCGACTTCGTGTTCCCTCTCTGAAATTTGCACCTCGGTTTATTGGGCCTTTCCGTATTCTCCGCAGGATTAATCCAGTGGCTTACGCGTTAGACCTTCCTTCTAGTATGTCAAATGTATTTCATGTCTCTTTATTAAAACCTTTGGTCTGCAACCACTTTACTACCTCGGTGCCACGTCCTCACCCCGTACTGGTTGAGAACCATGAGGAGTATGAAGTACAGTCCATTGTTGACTCCCGTAGGTTCTGTGGGCGCATACAGTACCTGGTGCATTGGAAAGGGTACGGTCCGGAGGAACGCTCTTGGGTCTCATCCTTGGACGTACATGCCCCAGTCCTCCTCCATGATTTCCATAGACGTTTTCCCCTCAAGCCTGGTGGTCCTACGAGGGGGAAGGGTTATTGAGGAGGGGGTACTGTCTGGGGTGGGCTTAGCCCTACCTTCTCTGAGCTTACCGCTCAGCTGTCGGCCAATTGCCAGCTCCTATCTCACCACAGTGACTCAAGTGTTGTTGATATCCTGCTCGTCAGTCCTGCCTACTTAAGCCGTCCAGCTCAGATGATCTCTGCCTTTGCCTTGGTCAACATCAGAGAGACTTTCTCCTGTGCTCCTGTTAAAGACTTGCTTGGCTGACATTGCTTCTAGCTCCAGATCTTGCTTGCTGTTGCACTATGCTGATTCCTGGCTTCCTGACTTTCTGGCTTATCTGACTGACTGACTGATCTGTTCCAGTTACCAAACTTTGGCTATGTTTTGACTACATTTGTTCTATTTACTTTTATTATTAAACAAGTGTGATTTAACTGTACTTCTGTATCGGTCTGATTCATGGTTTCTGACAAAAATTTTGTGTTTTTCAAATTTGTCGCTCTTCTTTTGTTTATAGCACAAAAAATAAAAACTGCAGAGGTGATTAAATACCACCAAAGAAAAACTCTATTTGTGGGGAAAAAAATGATAATGATAAGGACAATTTCATTTGGGTACAGTGTAGCATGACCGCACAATTGTCATTCAAAATGTTACAGAGCTGAAAAGTGAAAATTAGACTGGGCAGGAAGGGGGTGAAAATGCCCTGTATTGAAGTGGTTAACTCATTTTTAATATTCAAAGCAAACTCACCCCTCCATCTATATCTCTATGCTTTATTTTGCTGAGAAATCACTTTGAAAAACAACCCCCACAGCATTTCTGGCATTGTGAGTAAGGACAGATAATTCTTGTTGCATTATTTCCCGGAATCCACATGCCCTTAGCTCTGGCGTGCAGGCAGGAGGGTGTGCTTAGCTGAGAAAGCCCCTCCTGAAGATTCCTGGGATGTATAAAATCATTTAGCTAGGCCTGGAAACCAGGAAGTAACTGAAGAATTGTAAAAAAAAAAAAAAAGTTTAAAACATGCAAATATGATATACTTTCCTATTTATTAACTACCACTAGCAGCAGAAGGATTAAAAACAGTCAATGTTAATTTAGAGAGCGAAGTTCCACTTTAATATCTCGACTCCTCATCTTCAGCCATATATGTCAATTTAACAGCTATGCAAATTTCCTGACACCGAGGATGGGATTATGTAACTAGAACAGGGTGGTTACACAATATTTACAACACAACATGTCACAGACATTTGGAATCCCATGCCCTGTTTGGATGTGCGCTGAACTGATACATGCAGGCAAATACCCCACTCCTCACGGCGGGCACTTCACAACGTACAGACTGTTACTGGTCTTGCGGCTGACCTTGAGCGACTGATGAGGAGGGAGTCCCTGACAACCTCGATACATACAGCACACCGGATAGCAACTGCAACCACTTGGAGTCCTTTTGGACACTGGGAGCTAAAGCCAGCACGGACTTGATCTTGTTTCACCCTACATGGAGACGGCATGGTGAATGCCACGGATTGTTTTGGCTGACCTGTCTTGGTCGGATAAGACTGCTCGCTCCCCACATTTATACATCTATTGTGTCCTCAGGAGACTACCACATATTAAGGCATCTTGCTCCACTATCACTTGAGGGTGCGGACAATTGGTCCGGCAATTGGCACGGTTCAGTGCCATTTCTCTGTTTTATTTACTTCCAGCTTGGAGAACTACTACACTGCGATTCAGGGATCCCTTACTCATATCTGCATATTGACCAAGTTCCAATTGTGCTTATTTTTGGCCAATTTTTGATTTTTCTCTGTGATTTTTTAGGTCATACAGTGCACTGTCATTTTTTTATGTAATTAACAGGTATATTGTATGGGTAGCCCTGGGACTTATGTGCGTGCAAAGATCAGTTTAAAGGCCCGTACACACGATCGGACTTTTTGACAACAAACATGCAAATTAGCTGTTTTGGAGCAACATCCGACCGTGTGTACGCTCCATCGGACAAACTTTTTCTGTTTCCATCGGACTTTTGTTGGCTGTGCGAACGGACAAACTTTCCGGCAACAAAAGTCCGATGGAGCAAAGTCCGATCGTGTGTACACAAAAGCATCGGACTTTTGTACAAACTACAGTACGCGGCCGCGAGAATGTTTCCAGCTTGAACCCATCGCGCTGGTTCTCGGCGACAGGGTACTGTACATCTCATGCTGGCTGCAATAGGAAAAACAAATTTTCCTACTGCGGCGAGCGTGAGAGGGAATGCCCCTCTGGGGGCATACCAGGCCCTTAGGTTTGGTATGGATTTTAAGGGGAACCTCCTACGCCAAAAAAAGACGTAGGGGTCCCCCCAAATCCATACCAGACCCTTATCCGAGCACGCAGCCCGGCCGGTCAGGAAAGGGGGTGGGGACGAACGAGTGCCCCCCCCCCAGAGCCGTACCAGGCCGCATGCCCTCAACAGGGGGGTGGGTGCTTTGGGGGAGGGGGGCGCCCTGCGGCCCCCCCACCCCAAAGCACCTTGTCCCCATGTTGATGAGGACGAGGGCCTCTTCCCGACAACCCTGGCCGTTGGTTGTCGGGGTCTGCGGGCGGGGGGCTTATCGGAATCCGGGAGCCCCCCTTAATAAGGGGGCCCCCAGATCACGGCCCCCCACCCTATGTGAATGAGTATGGGGTACATGGTACCCCTACCCATTCACCTAGGGAATAAATGTCAATAAATAAAACACACTACACAGGTTTTAAAATTAATTTATTAGGCAGCTCCGGGGGTCTCTCCGGCGTCTTCTCCCTCTCTCCGGTGTCATCTCCGCGCTCTCTGGTTCTTCTCCGGTGCCTTCTTCCGGGCTCCTCCGCTATCTTCTGCTCTTTTGACGCTCTTTTGCTAGCGGAGGAGCCCGGACATCTGGATCGTCTTCGTCCCTCTTCTCTTCCAGAGATGTTGACACAACGCTCTCTCCGGCTGTAATGGTGTGCGCTCTGCTATGACTTATTTAGGCGGTGACCCCGCCCCCTATGACATCACAGTCCCGGGGCATGCCGGGACTGTGAGGTCATAAGGGGGCGTGGTCATGTCATCGTATGACCACGCCCCCTTATGACCTCACAGTCCCAGCATGCCCCGGGACTGTGATGTCATAGGGGGGCGGGGTCACCACTTATATAAGTCATAGCAGAGCGCACAGACACCATTACAGCCGGAGAGAGCGTTGTGTCAACATCTCTGGAAGAGAAGAGGGAAGAAGACGGTCCAGATGTCCAGGCTCCTCCTCTAGCAAAAGAGCGGCAAAAGAGCAGAAGATAGCGGAGGAGCCCGGCAGAAGGAAGAAGGCACCGGAGAAGAACCAGAGAGCACGGAGACGACACCGGAGAGAGGGAGAAGACGCCGGAGAGACCCCCGAAGTCGGAAGAAGACCCCGGAGCTGCCTAATAAATTAATTTTAAAACCTGTGTAGTGTGTTTTATTTATTGACACTATTTTCCCTAGGTGAATGGGTAGGGGTACCATGTACCCCATACTAATTCACATAGGGTGGGGGGCCGGGATCTGGGTCCCCCTTATTAAGGGGGGCTCCTGGATTCCGATAAGCCCCCCGCCCGCAGACCCCGACAACCAACGGCCAGGGTTGTCGGAAAGAGGCCCTTGTCCTCATCAACATGGGGACAAGGTGCTTTGGGGTGGGAGGGCCGCAGGGCACCCCCCTCCCCCAAGGCACCCACCCCCCATGTTGAGGGCATGCGGCCTGGTACGGCTCAGGAGGGGGTGCTCGCTCATCCCCACCCTCTTTCCTGACCGGCCAGGCTGCGTGCTCGGATAAGGGTCTGGTATGGATTTGGGGGGGACCCCCACGCTGTTTTTTCGGCGTAGGGGGTTCCCCTTAAAATCCATACCAGACCTAAGGACCTAAGGATATAAATGCTGGAGTATATTTGCTAACACTTATTAGAACTGATCAAGTGGCTTGGATAAGCTAAGAAACATCTTCAACGCAGAACAAGTCCAGTTGAATGTGATTCATTACTAGCTAGCTAGGAGCTATAGCTGGAAAAAACATAAAATACCTTACCTTATGGCGTGGTACAAGGAAATATGGTTGGAATGCCCACTAATGCCTTTTTCATCAAATGTAATTACCTGAAATAGAGATCGCATAGGTCAAGTTTCCTGAAACAATGAGGAAAATTTGTAGTCCTGAATGTGGATTATGAGTTCAACATGAGCACACTTGCACAGATAAATCATTCCAGTGTAATTCCTCAAATGATTTTATAAGCCGCGTTGTCATTTATATAGCAGGGGCTGCTATGCTCTGTGTTCTTGAACTTATACCATATACAAATGCAGAAATTAGGAACTCTATTTAGTAAACTACTAAATTTAGTTTATTCAAAATAGTAAGTAGTAATTTAGTTTAGTGGTCTCCAAACTGAGTTTAAACCATGTAAAATGCTGAATAAAAATTGTCCTAATTTAATAAAAAAATCACAGGCGTTTTGTTAACTTAAAGTTTTTTTTTTTTTTTTTTAATAAACATGTTATACTTACCTGTTCTGTGCAATGGTTTTGCACAGTGCAGCCTTGATCCTCCTCTTCTCAGGTCCCCCGCCAGAAATTCTGGCCCCTCCCCTGCCATTGAGGGCCCCCATAAAAATTTGCTTGCTATAGGGGCACTCATTTGTGCTTGCTCCCAAGCCACCTCTGGGTGTCTATAAACATTTTTTTTCATAAAGTAAAAATTTAAGCGGTCTTTATAAGACACACAGAGCGTGGCTCAGCCCCGCCCCAAATTCTCTGGCTGTGAGGCTCCCGCTGCTGTAGCAAAACCAATGAGGAGGGAGAAAGCCAAGGGAACCTTGGCTCTCATGCGCATCGCTAGATCAAAATCAGGCTCAAGTGAGTATGAGGGGGGGCAAACTGCACTCAGAAGGTAAAAAAAACCTTCTGCCTTTACAACTACTTTAATTACAAGTGTATCTGCACTTATAGTTTTCTATTAGTATCCCTAAAGTCCCACAAGTACCTGTTCAGCCTGTTACTGATGTCCACTTAATGCTGCTTCCTGTGATGAGACGGCAACAATGCTGCACTGTTTCTGAATTTAGAGAAGTGTTGCCACACTTGTGTAGAATTGCACTACAGTGGGATGTGGTTATTAGCATTGCCACTGCTCATTCGCAAGTCTATAGCTTGTCAATCAGCACCTGGCCACACCAAGTCCTGTACAATGTTTTCTGAATTGAGAGAACTGAATGTGCTGCTGAAAAGTCCCACAGTTAGCTGTAGTGTCTGGGGTGAAGTGTGTGAGACACAAATGAAGTAAGATTTGGCTGTCGGGGAAGGTGAAGAAAGTTTCTTTGCTTATTTTTTGAGGCTTTGCATAACATAGTAAATTGATATAGTACTTGTTAGACTGATACAGGAACATTTGATTCTTAGTAAGTATTTTAACCTTCTAAAGTTGATCAATCCCACTTCTCTAAATATGGCACTTATGATAAAAAAAAAAAAAAACAGGTTTATAATTTAATTAAGGTCTATTTAAAGCCAAACATTTTTTTCACAAAGTAAAAATTTAAGCGGTCTTTTACTGAAACAGTAAAAGAGAGGAAATCTTCCAATAAAGACACTTGTTAGCATGACAATTGTCTAAAAAGAGATTTACCTTTTTTTTTGAGGAATCATTACTTTTTTCCGTCTGTAAATCTTTCCGGTCAGACAGAGATGTCAAAATACCTAACAGTAGTTACAGGCTCGGTTCACACTTGTGCGATGCAACGCACTGCTGTGCAGATCACATGCGATGTCTGTGCGATGCGTTTTCAGCCATACAGTTTGTATGGCTGAATTTGCATCGCATTCGCACAAAAATTATGCAGGACCTTTTTTTTGGTCGGCACTGGAATTGGATCGCATGGGTGTTCACACTTATGTGATCCAACTCCTACACCATTTCACAGTCTACACTGAGATCTGCGAACCGATCTGGGGGTGTCATTAACTTTGTATTGACCCCCGCAGCGGATTCACAGAGGGCAGTGTGAACTGCCGGCGATTCAGGTGCGGTGTGGGAACCTGCTTTGGAATGGCGCTAGTTCCTGCATCGCACAAGTGTGACCCAAGCCTTAACCATTTTCCACTCTATTTTTGACTCACCATGAGATACTGGTAAAAGATGGGGCTCAACAGAGACTACAGAGCTGCCTCAAGAACCTTACAACCAAAGCCAGAATTCAATGAAGCCTAAACATCCACCTGGTAAAACTTAATAAACGTATGAACTCTGGCAGCCTTATTATTCAGAGGCCTAATGTTGAAAAGCCCAGGAAGCACTAGCTGATCTAGTGGACTGCACTTTGATGGAGTAAGTTGAAATTTAACTCTATAGACTTGAATGATATGGTGCCAAATACACCTGAAAAGCAGGCTGTTTCCTACATGGACCTTCAGGATTGACAGAGAGCTAGACTGTCTAAAAGGTGCTGTAGCTGAAAGATAGACTTGAACAGTGGGTACCACATTCAGACAATGGAAGGAAAACTCCTTTGGATGTCATTAAGCAGGACAGAGAGGGAAGAACAATGTCCTGGTTAAAACGGAGCTCCAGACTCCCCCCCCAAAAATACAGCGATGTCCTCATTCGAGCCCCTTATTAAATCAGCTTCGAGTGCAGGCGCCGGCATCTGAAGAAAGGGAAACAGGAAGTGAAGCCTTGCGGCTTTACAGCCGGTTTCCTATTGTGCATGCGCGAGCCGTGCTGCGCCTTGTGAATGGTCCCGTAGTCTTCTGGGACCTGTGATGTGTCCCAGAAGGCTGCGGGGGAAGGAGGGAGGCCGAACTGGAAGTGGTGGGGGGGGGGGGGGGGTGCAAACAAGCAGAGCTTCCCCTTTTAGGGGGAGCTACACTTTAAGGTGAAAAGTAGAAACTTCCATGGGAAGAAAAGAGATCTCGGGCATCAAGACAACCTTGTCACTGTGTAGCACAAGCAAGGGTTCCATGCAAGTTAAGGCCTCAAACCAAGAAACCCACTTCGCAGATGTGATAGCAATGATGAAAAATGAACCTTGTGAGTAGGAATAGACATAAGAACATCCCTGATAGGTTGAAAGAGCAGTTTCTAAAAAACCAACAGAACCAGGTTAAGATGCCATGGTGTCAAAGGGGGACGTACAGGGGGAATAATGTGGGATATCCTGTACAAAGGCCAGGTCTTCTGATCCCTCAGAAGAAAGTTATCTAGATATGTCCTAAAAATGAAGTAGAACAAGAGCAGGGGCTGGCACCTTGGTAAAGACCTAATGAGCAAAGAACAGTCAAAGTAAGGGCAATAAACTGCAAAATGCAGGTAGCGATGATGCACTTAAAAGATAGGAACATGCCTGTAGGCATTCTTGATGTCCACAAAATCCAGGTCTCCTGGATGGAGATAGGCAATGCCTGACCTGGCATATTTTATGCAGAATGTTTGTACCTGGAGAAAGAGGACACCCATAAAAACAGCAACCTTGTATTGTATACTCCAACCCACAATTGGTTACGAAATTCTCGAGCAGCCTATAGATTGGAGCTCGGGGGCTGCCCCTGGGGAGATCCAGAGGGGAACTAATTCACCCCTAACTGCCCTCACTTTACCCTTCACTTTTTTTCTCTTCATTGTTCCACGTTCTTACTTTTCTTGTGCTGTCCTCTCCTGCCTTCCCCATTTCTCACCACCCCAGTCTAACAACCTGCTTTTTTTCTACACCATTCCTGAGTAATTCACAATATGATAGCCTAGTTCTGAACCTTCCACCCCCCCCCCCCCCCCCCCACAAATGTTAACCCAATAAGAAATGCACTTTCAATATCCACTTGACCTCCAGAAGATTTATCCCCCTTTGTGACCAGACCACTTTTGCGATACGGCACTGCGTTACTTTAACTGACAATTGTGCGGTCATGCAACGCTACACCAAAAAAAATGTATTTTTTTTCCCCACAAATAGAGTTTTCTTTTAGTGGTATTTGATCACCACTGCATTTTAAGAAAGACCAACAATATTTTTTACTTTCTGCTATAAAACATATCCAATAAAAAAATGTAAAAAATCGAATTCCTTCATAAATTTAAGCCAATATGTATTCTGCTACATATTTTTGGTAAAAAAAACCCCAATAAGTGTATTATGATTGGTGTGCGCAAAAGTTATAGAGTCTACAAACTATGGGGATATACAGTTAGGTGCATATACAGTATCTCACAAAAGTAAGTACACCCCTCACATTTTTGTAAATATTTTATTATATCTTTTCATGTGACACTGAAGAAATTACACTTTGCTACAATGTAAAGTAGTAAGTGTACAGCTTGTATAACAGTGTAAATTTGCCGTCCCCTCAAAATAACTCAACAGCAGCCATTAAAGCGGTTGTATGCCCTAAGAAAAAAAAAAAACCTGTAAAGGCATAATGAGCTAGTATGCACCGCATACTAGCCCATTATAAAGTACTTACCTTAGAACGAAGTGTCTGCACCACCTCCCGGTCACCACTGAAGTAGCTGACATGTTCCCTCAGCGTTTCTTCCGGGTTCGCAGCTCTGGCGCTGTGAGGGGCCGGAGCCACGGTGACGTCACTCCCACGCATGCACAGGAGCCCTCCGTGCTGGCAAGGAGCTCTGACTTTCTGGCACGATCCGCTGGACCTTCAGAGTGCATGCGCCGCTGACGTCAGCGGCTGCATGCAGGTTGAATATCTCCTAAACTGTGCAGGTTTAGGAGATATTCATTTTACCTACAGGTAAGTCTTATTATAGGTCTACCTGTAGGTAAAAATCCACCATGCGGAGAATACAACCGCTTTAATGTCTAAATCACTGGCGACAAAACTAAGTAAAAATGTCCAAATTGGGTCCAATTAGCCATTTTCCCTCCCCGGTGCCATGTGACTTGTTAGGGTTACAAGGTCTCAGGTGTAATTGGGGAGCAGGTGTGTTAAATTTGGTGTGATCGCTCTCACTCTCTCATACTGGTCACTGACTGGAAGTTATAGGCTATAAGAAGATTGCCAAAACCCTGAAACTGAGCTGCAGCATGGCGGCCAAGACCATACAGCGGTTTAACAGGACAGGTTCCACTCAGAAAAGGCCTCGCCATGGTCGACCAAAGGAGTTGAGTGCATGTGCTCAGCGTCATATCCAGAGGTTGTCTTTGGGAAATAGACGTATGAGTGTTGCCATCATTGCTGCTGAGGTTGAAGGGGTGTGGGGTCAGCCTGTCAGTGATCAGACCATACGCTGCACACTGCATCAAATTGGTATGCATGGCTGTCATCCCAGAATTAAGTCTCTTCTAAAGATGATGCACAAGAAAGTCCGCAAACAGTTTGCTGAAGACAAACAGACTAAGGGTATGTCAAGTAAATAGACACCAAGTATGCCAGGCTTCATATTACTTGTGTCCATGCAATGGAAGGAAAAAAACTACAGTACCTAAAATTATCAATTGTTGAGGTTTTAAATGCCTTTACAGGTAAACAGTTAAGATTTACCCGTAAATGAGGGACCTATAATTAATTCTCTCCTTACAATGTGTCTGTCGACACCCATATGTATTGTGCAATTGTCATTTACATACACGTGCGCATCTTATGTGCCTGTGTGTATGTGTAAGCAGGGCATCATGGGTGCTTTTACATTTTTTATTTACATCTATTCCAATTAAGCAGCAGCTCTTTAAAAGACATCGGGGGTCTATTACCTGCTCTTTCCCTGGCTTTGCAGCCCACATTTTGGTATCTCTGAACCTGGAAGTGCTCTTCAAAGTCCTAGTGCTCGCCATCCTCACAGTGTTTATTGTAGTTCAAGGCTCCATAGAGGCGAGGGCCTTTGCGAAGGAGGGCATAACACTGAGTTCTGTAAAAGTGATCAGTCAGCTCTAAAGCCACCCAAATCACTTGTTCTGTATAGCTGGAAGCCTGTTGAAAAATAAAGAAACAAGCTCACGGCTGCTGCTCAACTGTGAGCTTGTTTTAACCCCTGCAAAGCTATGATGTGTGGGACTGGTCATTGGCAGAGCAAGGGTTAAAGAGAAACTGGTAGGCAGAGGTCAAAAGACCACTCACTCTTCTTGCCTGTGGTCTCCATGCAGCTGAACTTTATTCAATACTGACTTACCATGCCTTGATCTGCACTGTGTCCCTGTGTGAAGGTGGCCATCTTGCTAGAGGAAGATCTTTGTTTCCACATATCAGAGCTAATCCCTGGTTACTGGAATTCTGATTACATGTCAGAGCCTCCAGAAAGGAGAACAGTGGGCAATACAGTAGTGCAATCACAAAAATCTCACTCCAAATATGGAGATAAAAGCTGTCAATAAAGCAGCTGTAGACACAGGAGTGCCTAGGCACACTCATATACTAGGAAGTGCACTTTTTTTTTTCAGGAGGAATTGTAGGCACCTGTTAAATTTTTTAGGATATTGCATGGGCATGATTAACATTTCTAGGTGTCCCCTATAACAAATCAAGTTGCTTGTGTTTACAGTCTGAGTTGCTGTCAGTAGCGCTATGTGCATGCTCCAAGTAGATCAAACTGTAAGCACAAGCAGTCTTGAGATCTGCCAGTATACAAAGATAAAAATATCAGCAACAGCTAACTAGTCATTTGGGTGAACTTATTGCATGGTCCATAAAAAAATAAAAGGAGACAAAAAATGTTATGAAAATAACAAAGGTAAATAACAAAGGTACTTTTAACCAAAATCGTTTTGTTTTGTTTAGCATTGAGTAGCAAAAGTTTAAAACCCCTGTCATATTATTTATTTGCTGTCTGTGTCCCGTTGGGGAGATCTCCTTTTACTTTCTATCCCAGAGATGCAACAGGAATTGAATAAAAATCTCTACAACGAGAGGGCAATTCCCCTCTTAGACAATTGTCACTAGACCAGATGTCCCCATTTATGTTCTGGTGAGAACTGTAAAATCTTGACTGTCCCATCACTTTCTGTCACAATAAAAATGGTCACGAAGACAAATAGAGAAAGTGAATCTGCCTACCGGGAACAGAGACAGTAACTGAATTTTGACAGGTGTTCTAATCCTTACCTACTCTATCCAAATCTAAAAAAATAAAGTTTTGTCTATACATTACATAATTTTAAATATGCACAGGAGTTGAGATACAAATCTGAGGACAAAGTATTTTTCATATACAACTTGTGAGCTACCCAACCTCTGCCACTAGAGGGCGCACGTATTGCACAAACAGCTATTTGGACGTCTTCTGTGTTCTTTACATTATACTAAACAGTACAGTATATAATAACTGTATTCACTTTGCATTCTGCATTTATTTTTGAATTTGCCTACAAAGGTGTACATAAAAAATATGACTTGTGATATCAGCAATTTTACATTTTTTATCAACTAGGTGTCAGCAAAATAATACATCAATTTTTAATCCAAATCTTAACAAAAGCCCACACAAATTCTGATCATAATGCTCTTTAGATATCAGTCAATATAACATACAATAAAGTTTCTGTTCTGAAACTGGAGGGAGCTAACTGGCAAATTAACTGATCTCGTCAACCAGAACAATTTGATGTCTGTGCCTAAAATGAATAAAGATTAAGAGGAGCCACAATCGGCGTGCTAAGCCTAAAGAAACTGTCATTGGGTTTACAACTACTCTATAGCCCAACTCCTTATTGGTGGCATTTTAATTTTAGGCCTTTTGCACTTTAGAATCAATACCCTAGTATCCCCCAGATGGGGGCCTCTTTATATACAGTGACGGGACATGCACATTGATTTATGGTGAATTATACTAGGATCTATGTGCCTACTTAACCGCCACTTCTAGCACTTTATATTGCTATTTATTTGGGTATATGATGTGTGCTTGTTGTATATGTGACGCAGCTGCTTTTATACAGACAACATTGTCTTATTTTAATGTAGTCTAGGTGTTGGTGGTGGGTACCTAGTTTTTGTGTAGCTTTGTATTTTTTCATTGTGCAATGAATAGTTAGCCTGATATAAGCAGCTTGGCCCGCCCGTGACTTCTTTTTTCAGGGGGTCCTCCTTCCCCCTGTATTATTATTTTTAAAATAGACGGATCAGAGGTAGACTGACATAAACTGACATATGTCTGTTTTGTTTTGTTTTTTCCCATCAATTGAACATAAAATTCCACTGTCATAAAGCAGAAAAAAATTAAATGTACATGAATGTCACAAAAGTGACATCTGTCCCATTGTGCTCCGATTCTGTGAACAGATCCCATGCTGAACAAACCAATCACAGGCCAATGTGATAGGACCCCATACAAAGAATAACTAATACTTACCAAATCAATATTCTTCTGTTTTATATGGGTGAGAATTAGATCTGAGAGGAGATGTGTATCCCATTGTACATTGGGACTGTCAGGAAGGTTTCTAGAAAAGACAAAATGCTTACATTGAGAACACAGAAATATAGCGACACTCCAAAAAAATGGTTTTACACATACAGAATATCGCAGTTTTTTTTTTTAAAGAGAAGTATGGCCAGAGCTTTTTTGGTCATACATGACTTCTGGGTCACAGGAGTACACTTACTTTTGCACTTCTGTGACCCAAAGTCAGCTGACAGCGAACTAAAGCCTGCTGTCAGTTGACATCACAGAGCCGCTCCAGGCTCTGGAAGGATCCCAATACCATATTGTCGGGATCCACACAGATACTTGATCGACAGCTGGCTCAGCTTTTCAGTGCACCGCTGAGAGCCTGAGCCAGAAGCTCTCACCCAATCCCCAGTCCGTCACTCCACTGAGCGCTGGAGCAGCAGAGCACAGAGCGATGACCAACAGTCACCGCTCTCTGCTCAGAGCCGACTGTTCCCATACTTCTTTAAGCAATCTGAAAGCAGAAGTAAAGTCTGCTTTTTTACTTGTACTTACAGGTAAGCCTCTGATAAGGCTTAACTGTAGTAACAGTGAATATCTCCTTAACCTGCAGTGGGACTACCACTTTAAAGTGTAAGGACCTCCTACTCTCCTTAGTCCTGCTTCAATGGTCCTGGAATTGGAAATTGCCATGGCTTAATCTCCTTTCTGTACCTCTCAACGTGTACAGACAAGAGGCATGGACGGCACTGACCAATCAAAATCTGTCTAGCCCGTCCTGCTAGCTCAGAGAGGAGAGAAACCCAGGAGGATTTCAATTCCCCGGATAGGTGAAGCAGCGTTCCAGGTCCCTCACAGAGCAGGATCGCGGGACTTCAGTACAGCAGGACCGGGGGGGTCCAGTATAAGGTCACCTTACAGATTTTCTGTAAAGGTGAATGCAGCGTACACATGATCGGACTTTTCGTGGAAAAAAGATATGACGGCTTTTCCGACGGGATTCCACTCAAGTTTGCCTTGCATACACACGGTCACGTAAAAGTTCGCTGAAATTACAACCATCAAGAACGCGGTGACGTACAACACTACGACGAGCCGAAAAAATTACGTTCAATGCTTCCGAGCATGCGTCGAATTGTTTCCAAGCATGCATAGGAATTTTGCACGTCGGAATTGCCATAGATGATCGCATTTTCGGATAGGAACTTTTCCCAACCGAAAAATTGAGAGCATGCTCTCAATCTTTTGCTGGCTGGAATTCCGCCAGCAAAAGACAGATGGAGCATACATACGGTCGCATTTTCCAACAAAAAACTCTCATCGGCCTTTTGCAAGCTGAAATTCTGATCGTGTGTACGCGGCATTAGACTTTAAGTTGAAATTCCTACCTGGTTATTTTCTGTAGATTTTACATTTTTCTTATGGAATGCAAAAACGTAACAAGAGAGGGAGTGCAGAAAGCTTTTTAGTAAATGTAGCAAATCACTGAACTGTTTCCCACAATGATGCATCATTTGTCTTGGACAAGCAGGGGAAGAAGATGCCTTCTTTGAGAATCCAGGAAGTTCTGTCAACAGATCACAAAGCAGTGATAAGACTTTCCTTACCATGGTAAGAAATGCGATTGTGAACTGTGCAATTTATTCAAAGTATCTATGACTCTTAAGCCCGCCATACATGGATCGAAATTGGGCTGATTCCGCAGGGACTGGTATGTTCGGGCAACCATACAGAAGTCGATCTTCTTCTGTACAACCAGCCTGTAGGATAAATGCTGTTCGATCAGTGCTGCTGACTATACAGTGCCTTATAAAAGTATTCATTCCCCTTGAAATTTTCCACATTTTGTCATGTTACAACCAAAAACGTAAATGCATTTTATTGGGATTTTATGTGATAGACCAACACAAAGTGGCACATAATTGTGAAGTGGAAGGAAAATGATAAATGTTTTTCAAATTTTATAACAAATAAATATCTGAAAAGTGTGGCGTGCATTTGTATTCAGCCTCCTTTACTCTGATTCTCCCAACTAAAATCTAGTGGAACCAATTGCCTTCAGAAGTCACCTAATATGTAAACAGAGTCCACCTGTGTGTAATTTAATCTCAGTATTAATACAGCTGTTCTGTGAAGCCCTCGGAGGTTTGTTAGACAACCTTAGTGAACAAACAGAATCATGAAGGCCAAGGAAAACACCAGACAGGTCAGGGATAAAGTTGTGGAGATGTTTTAAGCAGGGTTTAGGTTATAAAAAAAATATCCCAAGCTTTGAACATCTCACAGAGCACTGTTAATCCCATAACCTGAAAATGGAAAGAGTATGGCACAACTGCAAACCTACCTAGACATGTCCGTCCACCTAAACTGACAGGCTGGGCAATGAGAGCATCAATCAGAGAAGAAGTCAAGAGGCCCATGATAACTCTGGAGGAGCTGCAGAGATCCACAGCTCAGGTGGGGGAATCTGTCCACAGGACAACTATTATTCTTGCACTCCACAAATCTGGCCTTTATAGAAGAGTGGCAAGAAGAAAGCCATTGTTGAAAGAAAGCCATAAGAAGTCCCGTTTGCTGCTTGTGAGAAGTCATGTGGGGGACACAGCAAACATGTAGAAGAAGGTGCTCTGGTCAGATGAGACCAAAATCTAACTTTTTGGCCTAAAAGCAAAATGCTATGTGTGGTGGAAAACGAACACTGCACATCACCCTGAACACACCATTCCCACTGTGAAACCTGGTGGTGGCAGCATCATGTTGTGGGGATACTTTTCTTCAGCAGGGACAGGGAATCTTGTCAGAGTTGATGGGAAGATGGATGGAGCCAAATACAGGGCGATCTTAGAAAAAAGGAGTCTGCAAAAGACTTGAGATTGAGGCGAAGGTTCACCTTCCAGCAGTACAACGACCCTAAACATACAGCCAGAGCTACAATGGAATGGTGTGGATTAAAGAGTATGCATGTGTTAAAATGGCCCAGTCAAAATCCAGACCTAAATCCAATTTAGAATCTGTGGCAAGACTTGAAAATTGCTGTTCACAGATGCTCTCCATCCAATCTGATAGAGCTAATGGGAGTGTTAATTGCCACTTTAAGAAAGCTGCTAGCAGGCTTCAGCATCCTTTCAACAAAATTCAAGAAGTTCTAAAGCCAGCTAGTAGTTTGTTTAAAGCGCCAGTGTTCATACTGCTCTTATACAAGCTGAAGCCCGTGTGAAAGGGACCTTAAAGCAGAACATTTTTTGCAGTTAACCTTGAACTTTGGCATTAGAATTATTACTGTTATTCCATTGTTGGCGACAATACCTCACATGTGTGGCACAATTAATGTTTACATACACATGCTACACTGCACTCTTTATATAGGTTTTGTACAGAGGTGACATGGGTGCTTATAAGCCCCAGCCCTGGGTATCAATTTAAGCATGTTCATGCCAGTGTTCTCTGAGTTGTAGATATAGTAAAAATTATTAGGGGTTACCTGAGACCCAAATATTACTACTAGGCAGGGCTTTTTTTCTCAGAGAATAGGTGCAGGAACTCCCTCCTTCCAAGTCACCTCTTGTGTCCACCTCCGAGCACTATTCCTTGGTTCTACCCCCTACCTACCTCCGAGCACCATTCCTTGGTTCCACCCCCTACCCACCTCCGAGCACCATTCTTTGGTTCCACCCCCTACCCACCTCTGAGCACCGTTCCTTGGTTCCAACCCCTACCCACCTCTCAGTAATGGATACAGAACCAAGTATCAATTTGTGGTGTTAAGTAATTTGTATGTAATTTGTTAATGATAGGAAGTAAAATAGATCCCCTGTAGCCAGCAACAATGGAGCACCCCCCCCAGCAACAATAGATCTGAACAGCTAGCAACAATAAACCTCTCCCTCAACAGTAGATGTCTGCCAGAAACGACTGTTTCCCAGTAGCATAAGAGCCCCCCAGCAACAATAGATCCCCCACCAGTGACAACTGACATCCCCAGCAACAACAGACTCTCCCCCTGTAAAAATAGATCCCCTCCAGCAACAATAGATTCCCCAGCAGCCAGCATCAATAAATAGGGATGCACCGAAATTTTGGCCACCGAAACATATCGGGCGAAAATGGCCCTTTCGGCAAAAAGCTGAAAGAGAATTCTTGCCGATACTGGCGACGAAAATCGCACATGAGCAGTAGAGGCGGCAGAACCAGCGGGTGACGTCACTCGTTGTGTGGGCGGCGTGCACGTTCCTCGCGGTTAAGACGCCACCACGCCGCACTCGTAAGCACGTTCCCTGCTGAGACACTGGCACCTTCCCCGCGGATGCTCCTCGTGCTTGTGAGATGCTGCTGGGACCTGAGAGATGCTGCTGGGAAGCGAGAGACAGTACTGGGAAGTGAGAGACAGTACTGGGAAGCGAGAGACAGTACTGGGAAGCGAGAGACAGTACTGGGAAGCGAGAGACAGTACTGGGAAGTGAGAGACAGTACTGGGAAGCGAGAGACAGTACTGGGAAACGAGAGACAGTACTGGGAAGCGAGAGACGGCTTCACAGAGGGCTGCACATAGCATACTCAAGTACAAGAGTGGGCACTGTCACTCCTGGATGGCTACCATTACTATGCGCCGGTGAGCATTGCTGCTTTTGCCTTCTTAAATTGACAGAAACAAACTAGTCATTTTATTTCTTGATTATTTTAGTATAGTACTAGTACTGAGTCTGACTATTTAAAATGACTGTGTCAGCACTGCAGTACATCTGATCTGACTTGTGGCAAAAAAAATTATATAATTGAACTGACTGATTAAATATGATTTGAAATGGAATGTAATGGATTGCAAATTGCAAGCTTTTTTTTTTTTTTTTTTTGAGCTATTCTGTAGTATACAGTATAAAATTCATGCGCTTGCTGGCGCTGTTATTAAATGTGTCACTTTGACAGCGTAGTAAAAGTTATACAACATAACAGTATGCAATAAATATATATTATATTGCATACATAATATATTATTATTAATAATTATTTATTGCGTACTGTCATGTTAAAGAAATTAATGCGCTTGCTGTCATGTCAGTGTCGTATAACTTATAATACTACGGTGAGACAAAGTGACAAATTTTATTCAATGACAACAAGGCGCATGAAGTATACTATAGAATAGCTCAAAAAAAATAAAATCACATGCAATTGCAATTTGCATTCCATTCCATTTCAAATCAAATTTATTCAGTTTAATTATATTTTTCTGGTACAAGTCAGATGTACTGCAGTGCAGACATAACTACTACCTTGCATGCCAAAAAAAATATATTTTTTAAAGCTGCCTCCTGGGGTTTAGCTTTTAAATTGATTTCATCCTTTTTTATACCCCCCCTCAGATTTCACTCCCACTATAAATCATTCTATGATATTATTCTACGTTACCAGCAAAGGTGGACCATGTCTGCAGTGTGGAAATATTTTACAGTTTCTGATAAAGACCCCACATTTGCAATCTGTATACTCTTTGCTCAACAGAAATTTCAAGAGGGGGTACAGTGCCAAAGAATTTTTCAACAACAGGTTTGATACACCACCTGAAAACACGTCATCCAGTTCAGCATTCTGATTACAAGAAAACAGTGCCACTTTCAAAAAGTGCCTCAGGCTTAACACCATCTGTGGCCACAGTATTTGAAAAGGTTAAAAAATATGCACGTGACAGTCCCAAAGCTCATGCCATTACAGCTAAAATGGTGGTGGAAGCATCTAGTGAAGGAGTTTCGAGGTGTCACACAGAGGAAAGTGAGAAACGGTCCCATGCAAGTGAAGAGGAACAAACTCCCTCCATATCTGATATGTTTGAAGAAATTTTACACGAATGCACCCCAATCCATATTGGTGCCACAACAAGTGCAGCTACCCAACAGCTGGACATTTATTTAGCTGAACAGCCCTTTGCCAGAAGCGACAATCCCCTTGAGTACTGGCGCATCAAAACAACGTTTTCCTTTGCTTGCACAGATTGCACGCAGATATTTATCTGCCCCAAGCACCAGTACAGAGAGTGAGACTATTCAGTCTAGCATAGAAGAGAAACCTGAACAGCTTTTGTTCTTAAAGCGAAATTTGCCACTTTTACTGAAATAGATTTAAAAATCCTTAGCATAGACCAATTCATTTACCATGTTGAACATAGTAAATGAATTGGTATTGTGGACTGTGCTATTGGACAATTGGAACATACAACATAGTATGACTGACTACCTAGTATGTTCCAATTGTCTAGTTGTGCCATTTGTTGGTTGTTCATCATTGTAGTTCTTCTACAGTTTTTTGCACTTCAATTTAAGAGAGAACTCCAGCTTTTGAACTACTGTACCTTAGTTTGTTGCTGTTGGGCTAAAGTTAAACTATGTCTCTCCCTAAGCTGTCAGCCCGCTGCATGTGCAAAACTGTATGTTCTGTATTTGTGGCTGTCTACATACTACAGTACTATACCGCACTGTGTTCCGGGTATGGGCGGTGACTTCCATAAACACAGACTAGTCTACATTGCTTGCTGTGATTGGCTGAGCACCGCTGCTGTAGACTAGTCTGTGTTCCACTTCCAGGATGTCTCCGCCCATACCCGGGGCCGGAACACAGTGCGGTCTACTGTATGACTAGTATGTATCTAACCCACAGCTACATACATACACTTTTATATCGCACATCCAGCCACTGACACCTTTGGGAGAGAACTTGGGGAAAAAAACTACTAGTTCTCATTTAAGTTGAAAGAAAATAATAAAATAAAAATTTTATTATAGCATAGCAGATAGCACTGTACTATGTTATATATTTACAGAAACTGTGAAACAGAATAACGGCCTTCTGCCATATTTTTGTTATGGTCAGTTGAGAGAGTTGTTCTTTAAAGTACTTACTTATACATAGTTTGTTGAAGTTCTGTTGTTGGGCCAAACTATGTCATTGTCTCTCGGCTATCTCCCTAAGCTGTCAGCACGCTGCATGTGCAAAACTGTATGTTCTGTATCTGTGGCTGTCTACTCTTCATACAGTACTATATACACTATACCGCACTGTGTTCTGGGTATGGACGGAGACTTCCATAAACACAGA
Organism: Aquarana catesbeiana; assembly: GCF_042186555.1. NCBI lineage: Eukaryota > Metazoa > Chordata > Amphibia > Anura > Ranidae > Aquarana > Aquarana catesbeiana. Next base: position 699,632,710 of record NC_133325.1, on the reverse strand, counting down.
CTAGTCTACATTGCTTGCTGTGATTGGCTGAGCACCGCTGCTGTAGACTAGTCTGTGTTCCAGGATGTCTCCGCCCGGAACACATTGCGGTCTACTGTATGACTATGTATGTAACCCGCAGCTACATACATACACTTATCGCGCATCCAGTGCTGAAACCTTAGGAAGAGAGAACTGAATTACTAGCTCTGATGTAAGTTGGAAATTAATCAAATATAAAAAAAAATTAGTCTTTGGCATTTTTATATTAAATAATTATTATTATATTAATATTATATATTATTTATTTATTTTTTTTTATGCCTGTTTTATTTGGTATGGTGGTGCAACGTGCACTGACTGCAGTCTTTATTTTTATCTTCTGTGTCCACTGTCCAATTTTATGTGGGTTACTTTTCATTAACCACTTAACAACCGGCCCATAGCCAAATGATGGCTACAGGGCGGTTGTTTAACTCTGGGAGGGTGTCCAGGGACGTCCTCCCAGAATTCGGCTCTCGTGTGCCTCCTAGGGCGCGCACTCGAGAGCATCCGTGACCGCCGGGTCCAGAGGACCCGGCGCATCATGGATCCTGTTAAATGGCCGCTGATCGCGGCCGTTTACCATGTGATCGCATATTATGCAAAAACATTGGGCTAACCTTACTGTTTTGTTTTTTGTTTTTTTTTTAAGCAAAAAACATTTTTTTTTTCCAAAAAAAACGCGTTCGAAAAATTGCTGCGCAAATATCGTGCGAGATAAAAAGTTGTAATGACCGCTATTGTATTCTCTAGGGTCTTTGCTAAAAAAACATATGTAATGTTTTAGGGTTCTATGTAATTTTCTAGCAAATAAATGATGATTTTTACATGAAGGAGAGAAATGTCAGAATTGGCCTGGGTGCTCCAGAACGCCTGAAGGTGCTCCCCTGCATGTTGGGCCTCTGTATGTGGCCACGCTGTGTAAAAATCTCACACATGTGGTATCGCTGTACTCTGGAGTAATAGCAGAATGTGTTTTGGGGTGTAATTTGTGGTATGCATATGCTGTGTGTGAGAAATAACCTGCTAATATGACAATTTTGTGAAAAAAAAAAAAAGAAAAAAAAACAAACTTGATTTTGCAAAGAATTGTGGGAAAAAATGACAACTTCAAAAAACTCACCATGCATCTTTCTAAATACCTTGGAATGTCTTCTTTCCAAAAACGGGTCATTTGGGGGGTATTTGTACTTTTCTGGCATGCTAGGGTCTCAAGAAATGAGATAGGCCATCAGTACTTCAGGTGTGATCAATTTTCAGATATTGGCACCATAGCTTGTGGACGCTATAACTTTCACAAAGACCAAATAATATACACTAATTTGGCTTATTTTTACCAAAGATATGTAGCGGTATAAATTTTGGCCAAAATATATGAAGAAAAATTACTAATTTTCAAAATTTTATAACAGAAACGAAGAAAAATGTATTTTTTTTACAGATTTTTCGGTCTTTTTTCTTTTATAGCGCAAAAAATAAAGAACCCAGCGGTGATTAAATACCACCAAAAGAAAACTTTATTTGTGTGAAAAAAAGGACAAAAATTTCATATAGATACAGTGTTGCATGACTGAGTAATTGTCATTCAAAATGTGAGAGCACCAAAAGCTGAAAATTGGTCTGGTTATTAAGGGGGTTTAAGTGCCCAGTGGTCAAGTGGTTAAAGTACTTTTTGACATTACTGGACTGTAGTATTCTTTTCTTCATAAAATTAATGATTAAATTGAATATAAATAATATAACGAATACGAATGTAACACAGTTTTGTATATCCAATAATTTTTTTGGGTAATAGACAAAAAAAAAAGCCTATTTCGGTTTTCGGGATCAAGGAAGATTTATTTTCGGTATCGGTTTCGGCCCCCAAAAACCCATTCGGTGCATCCCTATCAATAAACCCTCCAGTATACCCCAGCACCCCTTGCCATTACATACATTCAGAGCTGGAGGTGCCAGAACTGCATTCCCCCGCATTCCTGCTAAAAAAAAAAAGCCCTGCTACTAGGGTTCCCTCTGTGTTAAAAAGGTTAAAAAAAAAGGATGGCCTAGAATAGGGTAGAAGCCCAAAAGCTTGTCCTGAAAAATGAACATTTGGTTGAGTTGGTGACTCCAGATTTCATGGACTGCTACATCTGTTCGTGGAATCTTGTACGGTTCCTCCACCCAAGCATAATGATGCTGTGTGTATTACATACAGTATGAGAACCATTTCTTATCTAAAGTGTAGCCTTGACACACATGGAAAATACAGTTCTGAATGATGACATTGTAAACAGAACAGATAACAATAGCAGACAGTGTGCTCTTCTGGAAACTATAGACGTCAGCAGAAGGATTTTCAAAAGTGCAATCTTGCTTAGAGTACACACCTTGTTTACCTTTACTTTATCTCTGTACAACTTTGTGCCAATTATTAAAGTTTTTTTTTTTTAGTTTTGGATAGAGAAGGGAAGGATTAGACTCTCCCGATGCCCTATTTGGTGTCTATGTTCCCATGGGGAGATCCACCCTTCTATTTGTCATGTTGACCAACCATTAACCACTTCAGCCCCGGAAGGATTTACCCCCTTCCTGACCAGAGCACTTTATGCGATTCAACACTGCGTCGCTTTAACTGAAAATTGCGCGGTCGTGCGACGTGGCTCCGAAACAAAATTGACGTCCTTTTTTTCCCACAAACAGATTTTTCTTTTGGTGGTATTTGATCACCTCTGCGATTTTTTTTGCGCTATAAACAAAATAAGAGCGACAATTTTGAAAAAAAAAAACGCATTATTTTTTACTTTTTGCTATAATAAATATCCCCAAAAAATATATTAAAAAACATTTTTTTTTCCTCAGTTTAGGCCGATACGTATTCTTCTACATATTTTTGGCAAAAAAAAAAAAATCGCAATAAGCATTTATTGATTGGTTTGCGCAAAAGTTATAGCGTTTACAAAATAGGGGATAGTTTTATGGCATTTTTATTAATATTTTTTTTTTACTAGTTTTGGCGGCGATCAGCGATTTTTATTGTGACTGCGACATTATGGCGGATACATCGGACATTTTTGACACATTTTGCTATAAAAATGCACTGATTCCTGTGTAAATGACACTGGCAGTGAAGGGGTTAACCACTAGGGGGCGGGGAGGGGTTAAGTGTGTCCTAGGGGAGTGATTTCTAACTGTCAGGGGGATGGGCTGTGTGTGTGACGTCACTGATCTCTGCTCCCGATGACAGGGAGCAGAGATCGAGTGACACTGTAACTAGGCAGAACGGGGAGATATATATAGTAATAGGATAGATATAGTAATAAGTTAATCTAACAATGTTCCAACTTTAGTATCCAGATGCATATACAGATTTAATTTCTGTAAATGTATACTAACAGACTACTTATGAATTCTTTTTCCTGGGAGATAAATTTTCCTTGTGTCATGCATATGCACATGTATATTGGCAATTTTGTAGATACGGGTATATATACATGCTCTAAGGACTATAGTATATCCAATAGTTCTAATTTTATCCCTTTAGTTTTAATTTTACTCCTTAGCCCTTCTATACACAAAATATTAAAACGTTATATATGCGATAATAATAATGACATAGTTGTAATTAAAAAAAAGTCTTTCCTCTCATTGTGTATGCAATATAAATATATAGGCATGTATACATACATAGGTATATATGCATATATATTGGCCTTAATAAGCATAATAAAGTAGTGCAACATAGAAAATAAAATTACAAAAAAGGCAAGTTGCATCCTAGAGATTTAATTTTAATTCTTTGGTTTTAACATTTTCATTTTTATAAAGCTTTCCCTTAATTGATGTCAAATAAATTTACTTTTAGATTACCCATCATGTCCATTAGGTGGCAGTGCTAGGTTAGCACACAAATAGGCCGTAAACACAGTAATCACCCACAGCTTGATAAAGGAGCGCGCCGTAATGCGCATGCTCTGAAACGCGTTGCTTTACAGCAGTACAGCGCCACTATTCCATCTGCGCTACAGCTTTCCACCTGACTGCCCGACCAAGCCTCGCTCTGGACAGCGATTCACGATCGAAACCCGGAAGTCGGAACCACAACAGCAGCCAGCATTGAGGAACTAGGCATTTGTGAGCACGGACATGGTCTCTACTGACTTTACCCCTGCCGGACTACACAGTCTTTAACATGTGAGTGTGCTAATGGAATTGTAACATTAAATCTTTACGATCTTACTAAGAGGCGCCTTTTTTGTTTATTCCTTGTTTTGTGTATTTTTTTATTTAACTACTTGAGCTACGGAAGGTTTTACCCCCTTCATGACCAGAGTATTTTTTTCTATTCGGCACTGCGTTACATTAACTGGTCATGCAGCGCTGTACCCAAATTAAATTTATATAATTTTTTCACACACACAAAGCTTCCTTTTGGTGGTATTTGATCACCACTGGGGTTTTTTTTTATTACATAAACAAAGATTTTGAAAAAAAAAAAAACACAATATTTTCTAGTTATGTTAAAAAACATATCCAATAAAATCAAGTTTTTTCATAAATGTAGGCCAGAATGTATTCTGCTACATGTCTTTGGTAAAAAAAAAAAAATCCCAATAGGAGTATATTGATTGGTTTGTGTGAAAGTTATAGCGTCTACAAACTATGGGAAAAATATTTGAAAATTGATCAATCCTGATGTACTGATGGCCCATCTCATTTCTTGACAGTACAAATACCCAAGAAATTACCACTTTTTGGAACATTCAGTCAGTCTGGAGCATTTAGTAAACGGCAAGATGGCAAGTTTTTTTTACATTTTTTTTGTCCAAATTTTCTGGAAAATTAAGAAATTAAATCAAATATGTTTTTTTAAACCATTTGCCGACCAGCCGCCGCAGTTTTACTGTGGCAGAATGGCACGGCTGGGCGAAACGAAGTTATGTAATGTCGCTTCGCTCCCTGTTCCCCCACGGAGCCGATGCGAGTGCCCGGCGGTCGCGAACACCGCCGGACTCCCGTGATCGCTCGTGGCACACCGAGAACCGGGATCTTCTCTGAGGAGAGAAGAGACAGATTGTCTGTTCATACAGAGTATGAACAGCGATCTGTCATCTCCCCTACACAGTCCCCTCCCCCCTTCAGTTAGAACACACACTAGGGAACACAATTAACCCCTTGAACGACCCCTAGTGTTAACCCCTTCCCTGCCAGTGACATTTTTACAGTAATCAATGCATTTTTATAGCACTGATCGCTGTACAATAGCCAATGGTCCCAAAACTGTGTCAAAATTGTCCGATGTGTCCGCCATAATGTCACAGTCCCGATAAAAATCACAGATCGCCGCCATTACTAGTAAAAAAAAAATAATAATTAAAAAAATGCCATAAAACTACCCCCTATTTTGTAGACGCTATAACTTTTGCGCAAATCAATCAATATACACTTGTTGCAAATTTTTTTACCAACAATATGTAGAAGAATACATATCGGCCTGAACTGAGGAAAAAAATAGTTTTTTATATATTTTTGGGGGATATTTATTATAGCAAAAAGTAAAAAATAGTGCGTTCTTTTCAAAATTGAGGCTCTTTTTTTGTTTATAGCGCAAAAAAATAAAAACTGCAGAGGTGATCAAATACCACTAAAAGAAAGCTCTATTTGTGGGAAAAAAAGGACGTCAATTTTGTTTGGGTCCAACTTTGCACGACCGCACAATTGTCAAGTAAAGCGACGCAGTGCCGAATCGCAAAAAGTGCTCTGGTCAGGAAGGGGGTAAAATCTTCCGGGCTGAAGCAGTTAATATATATATATATATTTTACATACTGTCACCACTGAAGTACAGCGTCAATATATGACTGGTGTAGTGGTGATCAGGGATACTCACCAGTGACAGTATGTAAAACAAATATTTTTATTAACCCCTTCCCTACCTGCGCATTGTAAAATGACACCGGCAAGAACCTTTCCTCCCTCCGGGCAGACGTCATATGACGTCCGACCGCTCTCAGCGGGCGATCAGGGTGAGACGTGCCCCTTAGGACACAGCCCATTCCCGATCAAGGTAAAGAGGCAATGAAAATGGCTCTTTACCATGTGACCAGCTGTCACCAATCACAGCTGGTCACGTGCACGCCATTCCTGCACGCCCCCAGGGGTGTGCAGCGTGGCGATCGGAGATGAGGCATGTCACTCTAATACAGCCCATCCCCGATCAGGGTAAAGTGCCAATGAAATTGCCCAGAGTACCGGAGTATCTATTTGCAGCCCATCAGAATACCCGAGAACTAGAGCTGTACGATTCTGGCCAAAATGAGAATCAAGATTTTTTTGCTTAGAAAAAAAAGATCACGATTCTCTTACGATTCTCGCGACGTAAAATCTTTCACATTATACAAAAAAGAAAAATGGGCTAACCTTACTGGTTAGATTTTTTTATTTTAATTTTTTTTTTAATTCATTAAAGTAATTTTTTCCCAAAAAATTGCATTTGAAAGACCGCTGCGCAAATACAGTGTGACATAAAATATTGCAACAACCACCATTTTATTCTCTAGGGTGTCTACTAAAAAAATATATATGTTTAGGGGTTCTAAGTCATTTTCTAGCAAAAAAAATGATTTTAACTTGAAACCAACAAATGCCAAAAAAAGGTTTAGTGTTTAAGTGGTTAGACTTTTTTTTCACTTACACAGGAAGTCTATTCCACTGACAGACTGTTACAATGTTTATACTTAACTTTTTACTTAAGTTCAAATGATAAAGAATGTTTTGTTTCTTGGCAGACTGCCCGGTTTTTCTCTCCCTTTCTTTTGAGGGCTGTGGCTTCAGAAGAGCAGAGAGAATTCTTTGCATAGAAAGAATTGTGAAACACTTTAGTCAAGATCGTGATAACGATTCTTGACGATTAATCATGATAACGATTCTTTACGATTAATTATGCAGCTCTACCGAGTAGCTGTCTCGAGCCCAGAATACACGAGTACCTGCCCCCAGCCCACAGTACCCAAGTACCTATCTCCAGCTCATCAGAGTACCAAAAGACGTGTCTCCAGCCCATCAGAGTACCCGAGTACCTAACTGGAGCCCATCAGAGTACCCGAGTACCTGTCTCCAGCACATCGGAGTACCCGAGTACCTGTCTCCAGCCCATCAGAGTACCTGAGTACTAGGGTTGCACTGATACCAATATCAGTGTTTATACTAAGCATTTGCATAGGTATCGGTACTCCTGCAAATGCACCAATACTTAACCGATACCTGCTGGTTCAGTTCTTACAGCTGTCAACAGGATTCTCCCGCTGACAATTGAAATATACACAAAAAATGCAGCAATTATCAGTTGTTAAGGAGCGGGGCCACTGCATCCTTAACAACTGATGATTCATTCATCTGTCAGCGGGGTTCCCTGCTGACAGATGAATGTAAACAAAACCAGGGACAGCTGTCGCTAGCCATCAGTAGTACAGGAGCGTTCAAAAACTCACATAGATGGTAAGGTGCACTTCACTGCCAGGTCGAATGGATGGATGACTCAGCCCCTGGATCTCTTGAGGGGTCTTGACAAAGGACGGAGGGACTCAGAGGGGACGTCAGATGTCGGCAGATGCTGGTGGAAGTGCTCCACAAAAGATACACACAGTGAGTGCCGGTTCACACTAGACGCGGCACGACTTGCAGGTTGCCTCACCGAGGCGACCTGCACACGACTGCCGGGGCGACTTGCAAGACGACTTCTGTATAGAAGTCTATGCAAGTCGCCCCCAAAGTAGTACAGGAACCTTTCTTCTAAGTCGGAGCGACTTGCGTCGCTCCGATTAGAACGGTTCCATTGTACAGAACGGGAGGCGACTTGTCAGGCGGCTAGGTCGCCTGACAAGTCGCCCCCGTGTGAACCGAGCTTGAGGGCACCAGAAAGCTGGAGACGATGCAGCCAGAAAAAAAGACGTTAGACACAGGATAACTAAAATCCAAACTGGGAGGATGCCAAATCGGTCCAGGGCTACATGACCATGTGACCTGAAGAAGGGGTTAAACCCTGAAACATGTAGTCCTGGACCTGGACCATATGCTGTGTGTGAGAAATTACTTGTTAATATGACAATTTTGTGTAAAAAAAAAATTCCTAATTTTCCCAAGAATTGTGGGAAAAAATTACAACTTAAAAAAACTCACCATGCCTCTTACTAAATATCTTGGACTGTCTACTTTCCAAAAAGGAATAATTTGAGGGGTATTTGTACTGTCCTGACATTTCAGGGCCTCAAGAAATTAGATAGGCCATCGGTACATCAGGTGTGATCAGTTTTTAATGATTGTCACCATAGCTTGTAGACTCTATAACTTTCACACAGACTAAATAATATCCACTAATTTGGGTTATTTTTACCAAACATATATAGCAGTATAAATTTCGCATAAAAAAAAAAAAAACCCAGTGGTGATACCTACCTACATTCGGATCATTTCGCAACCAGGTTCCAGTTCTATCCTGTCCCATGGGAGTTCCAGAGTACAGCACTGGAGTTCCAGGTTCCGGCTGCCATAAGCTTGATTGACCCACTGCCCCGCCACGTGAGTCAACCACGTCTGGTAAGAGTATTAATCTATATATATATATACACTGTCCCTGGTGTTACATCGGCCATTTTTATTTCATCTCATCATCATCAAAAGTATTTTTCTATATAAGTACCTGAAATAAAATAAAAAAATAAATAAATAAGAGTGCATCCAAAATCCTTCTTATTTGGGATATTTGCCTTTATGAACTCACTACATTGGTGATTCTACATATCACTGGCTACAGCCACTGGACTTTGCACTTTTCTTATATACAAGCATTTTATGTTTATATGTTTTTATTCACTGTATAATATGTTGCTTTTATGATGGTTTACAGCGCTACACTTTGTTTTTACATATTCACTAAGCCACTAAGCTGCATTGACAATCGTCACCAACAATATGACTTACCTAGGGGTTATAAAGATAGCTATTACAAGTAAAATGTTTGTAATGATAACCATTTGGTACTTCTAAAGAACATTTTAAATGGAAATTTCTAATGATGACAAATATCCTTTAAAGTGAAAGGATAGGATAATGTGATGCTGGAAAAAAAAATGGCTGTGCTTTTGCCTCAATTTACTATCACTGTCTAATATTAATGTGAGGATGTGTTAAAAAACAAGTAATTTGTTTCAGTCCACAACCATTATGAGACAATGGATAGTGTGATGGTGCCAGACCGGCCCTGCTTCGTCCCCTAAAAAATAATGAAGTAAGATTTATTTTGGGAAAAATGCCAAGTGAAAAACATTTAGGCATCATGGGAGCGAAATGGGGTCAGGAAGGATACATTAATATTAGGTGTGACAGGGTGTAGAAAGGCCTGAGGGTCTTTGCCCGAGTCTACAAGGTCTGTTCTGTCTCTGGGATGGGGACAAAGACAGATAAAGGTCACTTCAGTTCATTGGAACCCTACAGCTGAAAGGAACAATATGAATGCTTCTAACATTCACCCTTCACTGACAGCGCTCACATGCTTTCCACAAACCTTCACAGTCTAGTCCTGGACTTTCAACTCACAAACGCATTGCTTGAAAGGCATTCCTTCTATTTCATAAATATCCAAGAACTGCTTCCTAGATAAACCATGCTTGGAACCACATTGCACTTTACAGACACAAGAATGAAGAAGCAGATACAAACAGTTGTCTGAAGACAACTAGTAATTATGTAACAATGCTTTCTAGTTATTAAAATATCCTAATTCCAAAATGTAAGGCAAAAGAGAAAAAAAAACAAAAAAAAAGCTGTTGGAACCTATAACCAGACAAGTATTTGAAGGAAAATTATGTTGGTTTTGGGTCACATATACTTTAAAAAAAAAAAAAGATATATACCGTATATACAGCGAGTAAAAGAGGTATAGAACACATCACCATTTTTCTAGGTGATTATATTTCTAAAGGTGTTATTGACATGAAATGTTCACCAAATGTCAGTAACAACCCATGCAATCCATACTTACAAAGAAACCAAAACAAATAAGTTCATAAACGAAGTTCTGTATAATAAAATGGATGGACACAGCGAAAAAGTATTGCACACGCTAACTGAAATGTATTTAATACTTTGTAAAAAATCCTTTGTTAGTAATGACAGCTCCTGTATGGAGAAACTAGTCGCATGCATTGCTCAGGTGTGATTTTGGCCCATTCTTCCACACAAACACTTCAAATCTTGAAGGTTCCGTGGGCCTCTTCTATGAACTCTGATCTTTAGTTCTTTCCATAGATTTTCTAATGGATTTAAGTCAGGTGATTGGCTGGGCCATTCTAGGAGCTATATTTTCTCTTTCTTTAAAATGAATTGAGAGTTTCCTCGGCTTTGTGTTTGAGATCATTGCCTTGCTGAAATGCCAAACCTTGTTTGATCTTCATCACCCTGGTAGATGGCAGCAAATTTTTGTCAAGAATTTCTTGGTACATTTTTCCATTCATCCTTCCTTTAATGATATGAAGTTTGCCAGTACTGTATGCTGAAAAACAGCCCCACACCATGATGTTCCCACCTCCAAACTTCACTGTTGTTATGGGAGTGTTTTTGGGGTGCTGTGCAGTGCCATTTGACCTCCAAACATGGTGTGTATTGTGGCATCCGAAGAGTTTGATTTTGGTCTCATCCGACCCGACTATCTTCTCCCGGTATTTCACAGGCTTGTCTAAATGTTGTGCAAACTTTAAACGAGCTTTAACATGCTTTTTCTTCAGCAATGGAGTCCTGTGTGGTGAGCGTGCGTACAGGCCATGGCGGTTGAGTGCATTATTTATTGTTTTCTTTGAAAGAATCGTACCTGCTAATTTCAGGCATTTCTGAAGCTCTCCACAAGTTGTCCTTGACTTTTGGACAACTCTTCTGATAATTCTTTTCACTCCTGTCAGAAATCTAGCGAGGAGCTCCTGGTGCTGGCCGGTTTATGGTGAAATTATGCTCTTTGCGCTTCTGGATTTTGGCCCCGACAGTGCTCACTGAAACATTCAGAAATTTAGAAATCCTTCTGTAACAAATGCCATCAGTATGTTTTGCAACAATAAATTGTGAAGGCCTTGAGAGAGCTCTTTGGCTTTACCCATAATGAGCTGTTTCTTGTGTGACACCTGTAATGAGACACCATTTTATAGACCATCAGTTGAGACTGAACCAGCTGATATTAATTTGAACTGACAAGATGCAGAATTGCTTTCTAATTACTGCTAGACTTCAGATGGTGTCTTGGCTTTCCATGCTGTTTTGCACCTCCCTTTCTTCATGTCTTCAATGCTTTTTTCCTGTGTCATTCCATTTTATGACACATAATTTCATTTCTGAACTTATTTGCTTTGGTTTCTTTGTATGTACGGATTGCATGGGTTGTTACGGACATGTGGTCAAAATGTCAATAGCACCTTTAGAAATAATTACCTAGAAAAATGGTGACGTGTTCGAATACCTATTTTACTCACTGCATATATATATATATATATATATATATATATATATATATATATATATACACACACACACACACACAGTATCTCACAAAAGTGAGTACCACCCCTCACATTTTTGTAAATATTTTATTATATCTTTTCATGTGACACTGAAGAAATGACACTTTGCTACAATGTAAAGTAGTGAGTGTACAGCTTGTATAACAGTGTAAATTTGCTGTCCCCTCAAAATAACTCAACACACAGCCATTAATGTCTAAACTGCTGGCAACACAAGTGAGTACGCCCCTAAGTGAAAATGTCCAAATAGGGCCCAATCAGCCATTTTCCCTCGCTGGTGTCATGTGACTCGTTAGTGTTACAAGGTCTCAGGTGTGAATGGGGAGCAGGTGTGTTAAATTTGGTGTTATCGCTCCCACTCTCTCATACTGGTCACGGGATGTTCAACATGGCACCTCATGGCAAAGAACTCTCTGAGGATCTGAAAAAAAGAATTGTTGCTCTACATAATGATGGCCTAGGCTATAAGATTGCCAAGACCCTGAAACTGAGCTGCAGCGCAGTGACCAAGACCATACAGCGGTTTAACAGGACAGGTTCCACTCAGAACAGGCCTTGCCATGGTTGACCAAAGAGGTTGAGTGCACGTGCTCAGCATCATATCCAGAGGTTGTCTTTGGGAAATAAACGTATGAGTGCTACCAGCATTGCTGCAGAGGTTGAAGGGGTGGAGGGTCAGCCTGTCAGTGCTCAGACCATACGCGGCACACTACATCAAACTGGTCTGCATGGCTGTCATCCCAGAAGGAAGCCTCTTCTAAAGATGATGCGCAAGAAAGCACGCAAACAGCTCGCTGAAGACAAGCAGACTAAAGACATGGATTACTGGTACGATGCCCTGCGGTCTGATGAGACCAAGATAAACTTATTTGGTTGAGATGGTGTCAAGTGTGTGTGGCGGCAACCAGGTGAGGAGTACAAAGACAAGTGTGTCTTGCCTACAGTCAAGCATGGTGGTGGGAGTGTCATGGTCTGGGGCTGCATGAGTGCTGCCGGCACTGGGGAGTTACAGTTCATTGAGGGAACCATAAATGCCAAAATGTACTGTGACATACTGACAAGAGCATGATCCCCTCTCTTTGGAGACTGGGCCGCAGGGCAGTACTCCACCTTGATAAGGACCCCAAACACACCTCCAAGACGACTACTGCCTTGCTAAACAAGCTGAGGGTAAAGGTGATGGATTGGCCAAGCATGTCTCCAGACCCAAACCCTATTGTGCATCTGTGGGGCATCCTCCAATGAAAAGTGGAGGAGTGCAAGGTCTCTAACATCCACCAGCTCTATGATGTCGTCATGGAGGAGTGGAAGAGGACTCCAGTGGCAACCTGTGAAGCTCTGGTGAACTCCATGCCCAAGAGGGTTAAAGCAGTGCTGGAAATAATGGTGGCCACACAAAATATTGACACTTTGGGCCCAATTAGGACATATTCACTTAGGGGTGTACTCATTTTTGTTGCCAGCAATTTAGACATCAACGACTGTGTGTTGAGTTATTTTGAGGGGACAGCAAATTTACACTGTTATACAAGCTGTACACTCACTACTTTACATTGTAGCAAAGTGTCATTTCTTCAGTGTTGTCACATGAAAAGATATAATAACTCACTTCTGTGAGATACTGTATGTGTATATATTTTTTTTTTATTGGAATAACGTGTGCATGTGTGTATCTATCACTGGAATGAGGAGATGAGTATTTCTGTGAGTTTAGTCCTGCTTTTATTTATTTATATCTTTATATTATGGACACTCAAATCTTACAGTTTTCATATGTCTTTTATATGAGGTATGACCATTTAATTCCTGGAATGCCCGCAGCACAGCACTATTGTGGTGCTTGGACATGTTCTAATTTGCACGCGCCTGGGTCCCAGACCAGATGACTCTGTCTTCACGGAGTAGTAGAAGAAGTGTGTATTGCGCTGTTGGCGGAAAATGAGTGACGGGAATCTGGAGCAGCGGATTAACACAAAATATTGCGTTAATATTGGCAAAAGTGCAAGTAAAACTTTAGATCTATTCAGCAGGCTCATAATGAACATTTCATGATGAAATCAATTGTTTTTGAATGGCATAGATGGTTTAAAGATGGGCAGAAAGATGTCCACAATGACACAGAAGATCAGAAAGAACATTGGCTTCAAATTTCATTAAACCTTCTAACCAGTAGTGCTGCTAATTTTATTTAGCTGAGACTATAACAGAAAACTGCATGTCAAACCACAAGCACTGGAAGCATTAACTGATCATCTGTTATACATACCAGTATTGATAACTATAATGCAGTCATTCCCTTCCCTAAAAGGAATACTATTAAGAACATTTTCTTAGTCTTATGAATTTATTACACAGCAATGGGTTGAATCAAACTATAACAGCACCAGGGGTGAACAGTTAGACCCCTATCACACTGGGGCGCTTTTCAGGCATTTTTGCGCTAAGAATAGCGCCTGTAAAGAGCCTGAAAAGCGCCTCTCAAGCCATCCCAGTGTGAAAGCCCGAGTGCTTTCACACTGCGCTTGCAGGACAAGAAAAAAAAGTCCCGCAAGCAGCATCTTTGGGGCTGTGCGGGAGTGGTGTATACACCACTCCTCCACCGGCCCTGCCCATTGAAATGAATAGGCAGCACTGCTGAAGCGCCTGTAAAGGGCTTCAGCAGGACCGCAACACGAGCGCTATTAACCCTTTCCTCGGCTGCTAACAGGGGTTAAAAGCGTCCTGCTAACGGCTGAAAAGCACCGCAATAACAGTGGTAAAGCGCCTCTAAGACTAGGGGCGCTTTACCGCTAACGTCCGCACCGCCCCAGTGTGAAAGGGGCCTTACAGGAAAGTTCTTTTTTTAAGAAGTTTTAGACCCCTTTCACACTGTGCCGCCCTGGGTGTCGGCGGTAAAGTGGCGCTATTTTTAGCGCGGCTTTACCGTCGTTTTAGCGCCGCTATTCGGCCGCTAGCGGGGCAGTTTTAACCCCCGCTAGCGGCCAAAAAGGGGTTAAATCCGCCCGCAAACACCACTGCATCGGCGCTTTGCCGGTGGTATGGCGGAGCTGCCCCATTGTTTTAAATGGGCAGGAGCGTTGGAGGAGCATGTATTCACCGCTCCTACACCGCTGCAAAGAAGCTGCTGGCAGGACTTTTTGTGACGTCCTGCCTGCGCAGCGCCCAGTGTGAAAGTACTCAGGCTTTCACACTGGGTTTGCAGCTGAGGCTTTTTTCAGGCGCTATTTTTAGCGCTGTAGCGCCTAAAAAACGCCTCCAGTGTGAAAGGGTCTTAAAGTGTATGCATATTCTCTTAAGAGTTCCACCCATTTAAAAGTCAGCAGCTACAAAAAGTGTAGCTGCTGACTTTTAATAAACAGACACTCACCTGTCCCAGGATCCAGCGATGCGGGCGCACGAAACCTCGCTTCTCTCCCCCTCCTCTCCAAATTTGGCATGTCAGGGGGTCACCAGTACTTAAAGCGGAAGTTCCATCTTTGGGTGGAACTCCACTTTAATTCCTATGTAAGCTTCATGTTACTGCAATTTCAAAAGTAATTTTCAATATTTTTAATAAATCGATGCAAGAGACCTGCTGATCGGCTTGTGGCGTATCGAATCACAACACAGACACGGCGATGGGCTCGCGAATGCGCACCCCCTACCCAGAGATGCCGGATCACACACATGTAGGTGATCTGGCTCAGAGCGGCCTGGTCGGTCGTGGTATATGCGGAGGGGGCTGTCTGCAAGTGGTTAAAAGAAAACCTGGTGATCCACATCCCAGTTATAGGGTGACAATGCTTCTATGTTTTCATCCCTGTCACACAGGCTTTTGTAGTAGACCAGTGGCCATTTCAAAACACATTATGCAGGCATGATGTACTGTTGTCACTCTATCAGAAAACTTGCTCTAAGAACTGCCATACAGCCATCACTCGTGTGTATGCATATAGATATGAAGTGGCTGCAAAGATGCTGCACGAGATGCAGTAAAGGATGAAAAAAAAGGTAAAAAGGTGCTTTAGCAAAATAAATGTCATTTAGTAAGGGTTTACATCAACTTTAAAGGTCAATAATAGAAAACTATTGGACGGACCCATGGCCATGGTGTAGTTTGCTCCAACCCCTGTAACTGTCAGTCCACACTGGGGAAAAATATAAATGAAGGCATTTAACAAAATAGAATTTATATGCTAAATATCTTTATATGTATTAAACCCCAACAGGGTTATCAAACACAATATTTTTTCCAATAGTTGTGTTTTAATATGATTTTGGTGAAGAATATTTGTTGAATCTTCTGAAAATTTAGATTGTGTTTAGCTGGTCTAAAGGACAACATATTCCACTGAAGTTTTAGCAGATGGATTTCTGGGCCTCTGAATTAGTCTTTATATCGGATATGGAAAATCTGCATAATTTTCCTAACTGCCGAATAAAAAAAATATAATCTTTTCCAAGTGTTATGATGGGCCAAAACGGAGTTCCAAGAGCCTTTCCTAAGTCTGCCTATGTCTTTAGGTTGGAAATGCCAATAAGACTTGCAATAACTTGTCTAGGAAAACCTAGAGAGAGTCAATGTGAAATGCCGTGACATGGAAACTATGTAACCCATGTGCTGGAGCCAACTTTCTAACACGTGATTAGATCTGTAAGCTCAAGGTCATTGAGTGGAGATAAAGCAGTGTGATGGACTGCAGCTGAGCCCATTTTGTCTATGTCAGTGGGCCCGGCCTCCCCTCCACCCCCCTGGTCTTTTGTCCTTGGGGTCTTGATGTCCTGGCTGCCAAGCAGCATGATGGATCAAGGTATAAATCACGTGCCATACAAGAGGGAAGTCACCAACCCACCCCACCCCTTGTCATTGGAGAAGCCCAATACACAATGCTTTAACTCCATCTCAACCACAGCCTATTGAGTTGTTAATGAATCACTGACTACAAAGGCAGTTGGGGAGTAGAAGTGCAGCCTGTATCTAGACTTACAACAAAAAATTTAATTTTACACAGGTCAAATATTCATGTACTTTGTTAAAATACTAACATATCAACATACTGTAGATTTGAGAAGAAAATTAGAGGTCTAAAGAGAGCTTTTTTTGTCTGACTATAGTGACAGTGCTGTTTAAATAAATAAAAATAAAGTATTACAAATCTTATCAGAGCCTCCTAAAACCCATATCATCACCATACGCATCAACATAATGCTGCAGATAATTTGCAAATGTCACACTTTACTACAACATAGCCTGCCCACCTACCTAATACTTCCACACTGCATTGCTGAAAACCCAAAGTTTCAGGTATGGGGCAAACATGCTCACCGTCCTTGCCTAATGATGGGCTCAGGCGTGTTTGGATCGTACCCATCAGGAAGCCGTCACTGCACACCGCCAATCATAGGCAGCGTGTGTATGTGCAGCTGTTGGGGGCCGGGAAATGCCTTACTGCCTATGATTGGCGGTGTGCAGTGACGGCTTTCTGACGGGTACGAGCCAAACAAACCTGAGCCCATCCCTACTTATCACAAGACAGAGTTCTGTGCCTACCTAACGTATCAAGATCAGCGGTGCAGTACTGTAGACTAACCACCATTGCTGAAGGGAGAACAGGAAGAGGACCCCAGGACACCACATGACCTGCTAGATTTAAAGTGTAAGTTCACCTTTACAGAAAATCTGTAAGGTGACCTTACACTGGACCCCCCCCTAGTCTTGCTGTTCCCCGCAGTCAGACACCGGCAAGCTGCTTCACCGGTCCGGGGGTTTGAAACCCCCCGGCTTGCCCTCTTCGTAGCGCTGACAGGACAGGCTACAGGGATTCTGACTGGTCAGCACTGTCCATGTGATTGTGCTGACCAATTAGAATGCCTCTTTTCCGTACATGCTTAAAGGTACGGATAAGAGATAAAGGTACGGATAAGAGATTAAGCCACGGGGATTTCAAATCCACAGACTGGTGTAGGGGCGTACCAGTGTCTGACTGCAGGGGATTGCGGGATTAAGGTACAGCGGGACCGGGCGTTCCAGTATAAGGTCACCTTACAGATTTTCTCAGACATGAAATATGAACAAAGCATATCCCTCTATAGTATGTACTCAGTCCAGGCTACTGACTTTCTGTCTGCTGCCCTGTTCCCCTGCTATCTGCATGAGTAACGTCTGACAAGTGGAGGGATCTCCAACACACAGCCTGTGATTGACAGCTGCAACTCTGTTGCTGTGTGCTGTGTACAGGGGGGGGGGGGATGATTTCAGCTCCCCGCCCCCTGTTTTCTGACAGCTCAGACACGTTGTATAAATTCTGAACAGATGTAGAGAAGAGAAGATAGCAGACAAACAGGTACCACTTACATGGAGGATTTGTTTCATCTCTGTGTACCACCTAAATATATACCTTACATGTATAATATATGTACCCAACAACACCGATGATGTCATGTTCTGTGATCAGTATAGATATAAGCAGTGCACAGCAGAATTCCTCCTTAAAGTGGCTCTCAAGACTAAACATTATTTACCTTAATACATTCCTTGCATTAGGATAAAAAATGTTTAGGCATCAGCCCCCCCCGTTTTACTTACGTGAGCCCTTATCCAGCGCTGTGCACGTCTGCAGCTCCTCTGTTCTCTCACTTCCGGGTCTCGCTGGCTTTGCTGGGGCACCAGAACCCACTGGCTCCTAGTGCTGTCAATCAAAGCCAGTGACGAAGGAGCGGGACCAAGTACCGATGTCTGTGTCAATGGACGCAGCAGCAGGAATCAGAGGCTTCCCATGGGGGGCACTGGCCAGAGAGGAGGGGCCAGGAGAGCCGGCGAGGGACCCTATAAGAGAAGGTTTGCAGCCACTCTGTGCAATTCCATTGCACAGAGCAGGTAAGTATACACAAAACCATTTTTATCTTTACAATCAATTTAAGATAATCGATAAATTATACTATTTCAATAGGCCCGCTGCAGCACCGCTACATTAGAGGTCCTCCTGGCGTTAAAAATGCATAAATTGTAATAGAAGTTTGCTTTTAACTAGGTATGAATGCAGATAATGTCACCGATATTGATAGAACAGATTTATTCTCCAGTTGTGGCAGCTGTGGGTAAATTAGAGTTGTCTCACCCAATGGTCCAATATTTGTAAGCAATGGAAGCCCCACTTGTGATAAATGGACTGGGTCTGGTCTACCTGTCAAGAGTTACTGTAGAAAACTGCAAAAGAAGTGTATGCTACAGCAGAACATCAAATGGGTCAAAAATAGGAATTATAGCAGGTCCAACTCAAATTTCAAGCTTTGCTTTTTTAAGTAAAATAATAATTATATATAACTTATTTTAAGTAAAATAAATAAAGACAGAGGGTCCCCCAAGAAACTTGTAGTTAATGACCTTGGAAAGTCCGGACTAAACTACACTAACACCACCTGCTACTGAAAAATGTAACCATTTTCTGATGATAGGGAAACAATATTGCAGCATTGTGATAAAGAATGTACAAAAAAATGATGAAGGCAAAAGTATATTTATGAGAATGTGATTGCAACACTACAGAAGTAAAGAAATTGGGGACAGAAGTAAAACCCAGGAGAACAAGTATGGAAGGTCGTCACTCAGGAATACATGGACAAAAGAGTACTGACAAGATGGATGTTTAATGGTCAGGCAGACTGGACATTTCTAATACAACAGATGATTGCATTCCGAAAGACATCTGGCAAGGACAAAGGCTACTGCCTGTTGGGACCTAAAGCTCCCCGATACCTGAGCAAAAACTCACTAGATGGAACACATGGGTGGACAATCTTACAGTGTCTGAAACATTTCTACAATACAGAAACAATTCTGCAATGCCTAGAAAATAGGCATTGCTGTATCACAGAGTTGGAAGCATGCAGCTCACCCCCTCCAAAGTACAAAAATAGGATTTTTAAAACAGCTTACCTGTAAAATCCATTTCTTTGAAGTACATCACGGAACACAGAGCCATAGTAGTTACTATATGGGTTATATGCCACCTTCAGGTGATGGACACTGGCACGCCCTAAATTAAAAAGTGCACTCCCTATATAACCCCTCCTACTGGTGGGAGTACCTCAGTTTTGTAGCAAAGCAATACACGTGTATACTAAAGAAGGGAGGGACCTCTGTGTCCCGTGATGTACTTCAAAGAAAATGATTTTACAGGTAAGCTGTTATAAAAATCCTATTTTCTTATCGTACATCACGGGACACAGAGCCCTAGTAGTTAATATGTGGGATGTCGCATAGCAATGCCAACTGAAGGGAGGGAGACACAATAAAAGTAGGGCACCAAGAGACTAGAGGACTCATGCTGCAGCCTGCAGTACACTGCGCCCAAAGGCGATATCCTCATGATCTTTTACATCTACTTGATGGAATCTGGTAAATGTATGGACTGAAGACCAAGTAGCGGCCTTGCAGATCTGAGCCATGAAGGCTTGGTGATGCACTGCCCAAGAAGCACTAACAGCCCTGGAGAAGTGCGCTTTAATATGAACAATCATTTGACGAATCCATTTAGAAATAGTAGATTTCAACGCTGCCTATGCTCTTTTAGGACCGTCTGGCAACACAAACAAAACATCTGTTTCATGAATCTGAGCGGACACTTTTAATAGACTTTGACTGCTCTCACCACATCAAGAGAATGTAGTGATATTTCTTCCACAGAACGAGGTTCTGGAAAAAATTAAGGCAGAACAATATCCTGGTTTAAATGAAAAACTGATACTACACCTTCGGTAGGAATTCAGGATTAGCCGCAATACAACCTCATCCTTATGAATAAACCAATATGACTCTTTACAAGAAAGAGCAAGCAACTCTGATACTCTTCCTGCAGAAGATATGGCAACCAAGAAAATTATTTTTCCTCATCAAGAGGACCAAGGGAATATCTTGTATTGGCTCAAAAGGCTGCTTCTGTAAAGCCGACAGGACTAATTTAAGTCCCAAGGGTTCAGGGGTGACCTGACTGGAGGATTAATCCGCGTTACCACCTAAATAAAGTTATGAACCAGAGCGTGTGAAGCAAGTGGTTGTTGAAAAAACACAGATAAAGCTGACATCTGGCCTTGATAGTACTCAATGCCAGCTTAATTTCTAATCCTATCTGTAGGAATTCAAGGATCCTACCTATGACATTTTTCTGGGGTGCCAACCCCTGGATTCACACCAGGAGATATACGCATTCCAGATTCTATAGTATATGACTCTGGAGGCCGGCTTCCTAGTATTAACCAAGTAGAAACTACTGAAGCTAACAGCCCACGTTCTTTTAGAATGTGGGTCTCAATAGCCAAACCTCTAAATTTAGAGTTTGTAAGGTAGGATGGAATACTGGTCCTTGCGAGAGAAGATCTAGCCATAGCGGTAGGGTCCAAGGGTCCCCTACCGCCATTTTTATGATCTTGGCAAACCAAGATCTCCTGGGCCATGCTGGGGCCACGAGAATCACCTCCTTCTCTTCTTGCTTGATCCTGCGAGAAGGTGCGCAGAACAGGAGGGAACACATAGATCAGTGAAAAACTGATCCTACGGAAAAACCAAGGCATCTGTTCCGTATGCCATCGGATCCCTTGTCCTTGACACAAAGTTGTCGATTTTGTTGTTGAACCTGGACGCAAATAGATCCATGTCCGGAACTTTCCATTTTTGGCATAATGACAGAAAGATGTCAAGGTGAAGGGACCATTCTCCCGGGAACAATTGTTGGCGACTCAAGTAGTTTGCCTGCCAATTCCCCGTCCCTGGAATGAAAGTTGCTGATAAAATATGATTCACCGCTGTCTGGGTTGCACGACTTCCTGTGCCCCCTTGGTGATTGATATAGGCCACAGCTGTGGCATTGTCAGATTGGATCCTGATAGGACAATTCTGTAGTCTGAACATCTAGACCTCCAGGGCCAGGCATACTGCCCAAATCTCTAGAATATTGATGGGCAAGGTCATCTCTGATTTGGACAATTTCCCTTGGACAGACGCTTCTTCCAGGACTGCTCCCCAGCTCAGAAGGCTGGCATCTGTTGTTACCACCTTCCAGGTAACTAGTAGAAAAGATTTTCCTTTTTGAAGATTCTTGGATATCAACCACCAATTGAGGCTCTGTCGCACTTTGGGGGATAAACGCATTGGGAAGTCCAGAGCTTGGACCTTTTTGTTCCAAGTTGACAGGATAATGTTTTGCAGCAGTCTTGAATGAAACTGCACATAAGAAATGGCCTCGAAAGAAGCCACCATCTTTCCCAACAATATCATGCAAAGTCGAATAGAAGGATTTTTCTTTGTTTTGATCAACTAAATCAGATCCCTTATGGAACTGATCCTTTCCTGGGGCAAAAACACCCTCTTCTGAGCTGTATCTATGATCAGCCCCAAGTACTGCAATGTCCTTGATGGTTTTAAGGAGGATTTTTCTAGGTTGAGAATCCAACCTAGGTATTCCAGGTAGCTGACTGTGGTGACCAAACTTTGGTTTTAAGCGGGCTACCGATTGATCTATCAAGAGTAGATTGTCTAAGTAGGCTAGTATCGTTATACCTTGAGCCCCTAGTATATACAAAATAATTCTGCGCTGCCAAGGGAGAAACAAGCAGCTAACACAACCAACAAGATGTTACAAAAAGAAAACCACAAGTGTAGCTCTATAGAAATATGAAAACGTCCAATGTAAAAAACGTTAAACCAGCAGTTCCAAATGTAAATGATAGGGAAGAGTCATCCGTATAAATGATAGTGGGGAGTTTTCAGGAACTAGACACTTCAAGCAGGAATATAAAACATCTGGAGTGGAGACAGACACACCACCACCGAAAATGAAGAGGGTTACCAGATTAGATGGACCCATTGGGACATACGCCGAGTTGGGTCGGATAGGCTTAGGTGGTGAGTGGCTGTAGGTGGCCCGGAGGGGCGATGTTTATGGACTGGCCCACACGTTGCTGTTTCCCTCAAAGCGATGCCGGAACCAAGGGGGTCGAAATATATGGAACGAACCACACATTGTTGTATCCCTCGGAGCGGTGTTAAAAACCAAATGATGATGGTAACAAGTGGAGAAAAGGAAGGAATGGCCACATAGTGTGAATCCGTATACAAAAGTCGAATTTTATTAAAAAATATGATATACACTCACATGTAGATCCGTATAAAAACAGCGCTGTAGAAAAGTGGCGACAGTGGGGTCCTAACCGACGCGTTTCGTCTTCATAGACGTCGTTCCCCCCACTGCAGCCACCAAGGTATATATAGGGGGTACATCTAAGTTCATGGGAATCAGCTCCACAGATGCAAAAACGTGCAATCTGCACTTTTGAAGGCCAAGTTTATTGATAAAGATTATGACCCCCATCTTGTGGACCGTGAGCTCCGACATGCTCTTGAGACTAATAGGGAATCACTACTTGAAGAAAGGCCCAAAAAAGAACAAAGCGACACCTTCAGGTGGTCCCTATTGACGTCCTTTTCCAATCAACATAGGCACATTAAGGCCATTCTTTCTAAACATTGGGACATTCTCAAGAATGACCGAGTTTTGGGCACAGTTTTGCCCGATAGGGCGAAAGTTATCTTCAAGGGAGCCCCCCACTTTACAAAGAAAAATTGCTCCGAACATCATTAATCCCCCATACGCCAACCACTTTTCCATGAGATGGAAGGATTCTACTCATGTAAAAAATGCATTGTGTGCCAACACCATTCTGGCATTGGAAGAAAAACTGTGTAGTTTGCATCATTGGTCACCCATAAAAGATATTCGATTAAACAGTTTTGCACTTGCACCACCAGTCACATTGTATACTTAATTACATGCCATTGTGGGAAACAATATGTGGGCCGCACCATCCGCTCTTTTGCTATAAGAGTAGCGGAACACATCGCTCTTATTAAGAGCGGGGACACTAAACACACCGTCCCCCGACACTACAAGCTACACCACAATCGTGTTATTGAGGGGACACGATTTGTGGTGATAGACAGATATGTTCCCCCCTGGATTCATGAGCTCCGTACACTTTTCCCATTAGGTATCAATGTCGAAGTAGACGTCAACGCTTTTATTAATAAAGCTTGATGCTTCTTCTATTTAAGTTTCGTTTCTCTCTCCTTTTCACTTTTCTAATGGCCATATTTTTATATGTATTTACTTCTTTAAGGCCATAATTTATTTTTTAACGCCACAATTTACATGTATGGACTTATTGCATATATAAATGCACTGTATTCATTGTATATGTGCATTTGGCAAATATGTTATATATATCACCATGGGAGTCCACTCCACGATTGCGTATTCATATACGATTTTAGATGAGTATTATTGTACTCTCCCTTTTTTACTTTTATCCCCTTTTCACATTTTTGTTTCAACATTTTATTCCACTCTATTTAGCACTAACTATTGCATGTCACATTCTTGTGGCAATATACATGTTTATATATTTTTTCTGTTTTTGGGCGCGTTTTCGTGTTTTTTATTTATTGTCATATGTTTGATGCTCCTATTGCGCTCAATCTAAACACTTTTCACGATTATGCACCAATCCACCTCTGCATACACAT
Organism: Aquarana catesbeiana; assembly: GCF_042186555.1. Taxonomy (NCBI): domain Eukaryota; kingdom Metazoa; phylum Chordata; class Amphibia; order Anura; family Ranidae; genus Aquarana; species Aquarana catesbeiana. The sequence continues at coordinate 699,608,595 of NC_133325.1, read as the reverse complement.
TCGAATTTTGTCACTTTTTATTTTTTCTTTTTTGGGGCCACTCCATGCACTTCCAAGCTACTGTTTGCATTTCCGGGTCGTGTGTATGACGTTGCTGGGCGGTGATGTCTTTGACTTCCCAGCATTTGCCCGTCCCTACGTACGGATCACATCCTCCCCACCACGCATGTGCATGACACGTCACGTTGTGCCACTGGGCGTTGATGTTATTAAGGTCCCGCCCCCTCACCGGCGTCATTAAGACGTTTCACTCTTCCTTTTCACTACGCATGCGCACAACGCGCATGCGCTGTATCTGTCATCACACTTGGATGCGCGCGCATACTGCCGCGCTGTGCTTAGGTTTATCACGAACGGCTTTGAATCCTTTCACTTGCCACTTCATCCATTTACACACTGCACGCTTCAGTTAGCCATGAGTTTAATTATGATAATTATCAGGTTTGACTCTTTGGGCTTGTCATGTTATACTTCTATCTCCTTACTTCCGGTGCCCACATTGTAACCAATGTGAGGCGTGGAATGCACGCCGGGCGGCCATCTTGCCTGGATACCGGAAGTGACGTTTTTGCATCCGTGGAGCTGATTCCCATGAACTTAGATGTACCCCCTATATATACCTTGGTGGCTGCAGTGGGGGGAACCCCCCAGACGACGTATATGAAGACGAAACGCGTCGGGTAGGACCCCACTGTCGCTACTTTTCTACAGCGCTGTTTTTATACGGATCTACATGTGAGTGTATATCATATTTTTTAATAAAATTCGACTTTTGTATACGGATTCACACTATGTGGCCATTCCTTGCTTTTCTCCACCTGTTACCATCATCATTAGGTTTTTAACACCACTCCGAGGGATACAACGTGTGGTTCGTTCCATATATTTCGACCCCCTTGGTTTCGGCATCGCTTTGAGGGACACAGCAACGTGTGGGCCATTCCATAAACATCGCCCCTCCGGGCCTACTACCTTGAGCCCCTAACCTGGTTAAAGGAGGAGCAAGGACCTTTGGAAACACACGAGGTGCAGCAGCTAGACCGAAGGCAGAGCTACAAACTGGAAAAAAAGATTTTCTACCTTGAAGCGTAGAAATTTCTGGTGAGCGGGGAAAATCCGCACATGGAGAAAATCATCCTTGATGTCGATTGATGCCAGAAGGTCAGGTACAGAGGATATAGCAGCGTCAACTGCTGGAAATCCCCATTTCTTATAGAACTTTTCCTCCATAGGATGAAGTATTGAAAAACTTTTTTGGAGGAAAAAACTGTTTATCTGGGTCCTCCCACTCAGAATACATAAGCTTTTTCAGCCATGAATGGATAGGAAAAGCATGAACAGATTGAGGAGGCTTTAATGAACCCAAACCAGAAGTGGGCTTATCGATTGCGCTTATTGGCAGTAAAAAGGGGGAGCGGACTAATTCAGTGAGAGACTGTACCAACCACCTTTCCTGCGAACCTGATCCTTTCGCATTAGGTTCTTCAGACATCAGCCTCTTCCTGGTCCTTTGAGAAAAATTTGACATCTCTCGCCCCTTGTTCCTCATCATGGGGGTCCTGAGCAATGGAGGGGACCTGTTATGCTTAGTCCCACTCTGGGATGCGATTAAAGCATTCATTTTTTTGTTCCAAAGTTAGAATGGTTGAAGAAAAAACCTCCTTAGTCATATATACAGGGGCTATAATGCTAAAAGCAGCTGCAACCCTTGCCCATCCTGATGGCTTATTCTGACCAGCCATATTACTCTCAGGGTAGGATGCCATCTTTTTTGAGATGGGTCTGTGAAGGAATGTGATGTAGATAATAATAATCTGAAAATGTCTATTTTCTTATGTGTATACATATTTTTCTCCTTACTCATTATATAAGTATACAGGTTTGCTCTGTTCCTATATTTTCTCAAAATGGCGGGTACCCCCTACATCCCACACATCAGAAGAACGCGGAACTGAAGATAAAACCAAGGACAGTCAAACCTCGTTATGAAGATTCTCCATCTTCTTTCCTATCTTAACCAATGAGATGTACCTATTAGACTAACATAGCAATGACGTATTTTTGTGCATAAAACATTAGCACCGCCTTGAATAAATTAGAAGTGTAAAAAGTAACGGTGCTGAGCGTGTCTCAGAGTGTTTACTTTTATATGCATGCATAGCCACACTTTCCAATTAGAGACAGCAGCAGATAACCTTGGGCTCGATTGCAGCTCTTAATCATTTCCATAACAGGTCTAGGCTCCCTAGTGACCATAGTCCTTCTAGAGCCCTTTTTTGAGGTGATTTTGATTTTAACCTTCCTTCCGACCATAGCCCGATGCACAAAGCAGAGGTACTACCAGAAGGAATGCATGCATTGCTTGGGCAACAGTCCAGCTCTGCTGCTGCTATTAATGCTCAGCCTGATGCAGTAGTAAATGTGTCAAAGGAATGCCTGTGTCACCAAACCTCATATATACCTTCGCTTGTGTCCCGCCGCAGCTTGAAACAGCAAAAATGGTGCCTTTAAAACACACATTCCCCGCGCTGGGCGTTGGGAAACGCCAACGCTGCGCTAAGCCCCTCCCCTGTCGCTCTGGCCCTTCCTCTCTGCTTTCAAAAGAAAGCTTTTCCCGCGTGAGTGCAGGCTCCGATCCTATGGGATCAACAGAGAGAAATGGCGGAGGGGGGGCCTGGAAGCCGCCGAGTGGTGTGCCATTTGTGCTTTTTTTCTTTTTTTGAGCGCTCTTTCCCTGAAGGAAAAACAGCACAGTGGGGCATCTGGTGGGGAGGCAAAACCCACCAGACTTACCGGAGGTAAAACCCCCCCCAGACTTACCAGAGGTCTGCTGCCGGCCAGAAGAAGAGAAAACTGCTGTTTCCTGGACACATCGTGGGCTCTCTGAGAAGCATGGGATGTAAGTGCTCTATACAGCCCCCAGTGGTGACACATAGGCATGACAACATTTACTAATTAAAGGAGACATTCATAAGAAAATTTTGAAAATTTCTTAGAAAAACTCCACTTACCTTTCCCGCCTAAACCAACAGACCTAATCTTCACCCTTCACGGTGGGTTCCGTTAAGGAAACCCACAATCCTTGACCTGTAATAGCACCACCGCCAGTAAAACTTTATGGCCTTAATACCAAAAAGTACTGGATCCCGGGTCCAGCTCTCTAAAAAGAGAAGCGTTACAGGCAAGACCTCGTTTGTTCGGATATGGGGCCCAGGTACCATTAAATTTGGCCAAAGACACTTTAAATGGATCCAGCTGCATGGCTAGCCCCAGCAAGGATTGCTCCAGTGGAGCTCAGCACAACACATCTTTACTTGTGACCAACACCTTAGACACTGGCGAAAAAACTGAGGTACTCCCACCAGTGGGAGGGGTTATATAGGGAGTGCACTTTTTAATTTAGGGCGTGCCAGTGTCCATCACCTGAAAGTGGCCTATAACCCACATAGTAACTACTATGGCTCTGTGTCCCGTGATGTACGATAAGAAACATGTGCTGTTATATCTAAAATTACTATGGTATTCAAGGTATTATGATGGTATGTTATAGACACTTTCTAATATAGCTATTTAGGCACCATAACTGCTTCTGCTTAGCATTAGAAATTATATTTCTTACCTTTTATACAAGGTTAAAAAGTTCTGTGATGTGACCATGCATCTCTTGGGGGCAGGGTTACAGGACACTGTGTAGACACACAATGTGCTTGTATTCCATATTCTGTTCAGCCTGAGGTAGGGTGCAGGCTGCGCTTGAGCAGGGGCGTGTTCAAGAGACAGGCTGTAAATGGGAGGGTGTGTGTGTCAGAGGCAGGCTATGGTTGGTCAGGGGGCTTAATGGTTGAACAAACTACCATACTCATTACAGTCATGGTGTCCTGTACCTCTGCATGGCCAGCCAAAGGATGAAAACAGACTACTCAAGAACAGATGAGCTTCTGTTCTTTATGTGGTCAGTTTAGAACAAGAAAGAAAGGTGGACTCTCATCACGCACATTTCTGACTCACGTCATACACACTTTCCCATCCCCTTGCCCTTTCTTTTTCCCCCTTCTCTATTTATTTTCCCAGTCCTGACCTGACTCTTCTTTTTGTTCCTTTTCCTCTGCATCTCTTCCTGTGTTTTATGACTACGCGGGAGGCATCTCAACCAGTTGGTTTTGGGGCCTCTAGATGTTATGTTCTCAGATGTGATTGTTCCTGTATAAATATCTAAGTCCACTGATCCTGCATTTGACTGATACTGATTTTTATTATTAAGCTCTTTTGTGTTCTGGTTGGTCATTATCTGAACAACTGAACAAAATGTTCCATGGCTATGCTGTGTATTATTTAAGTCTGCTACCTAAATTGGTTGCTCCTGGATCCCTCCAGGATTTACTAAAAATGGAGGGTACAATATCTGGTGCAGCTCTGCATAGAAACCAATCAGCTTTCAGTTTTTTCTTTTTTTTAATCAAAGCTTAATTGAACAAGCTGAAGTTAGAAGCTGATTGGCTGCACCAGATTTTGCACTCTCCAGTTTTTGTAAATTAACCCCAAAGATTTATAAAAATACACATTATGAACATAAACAGAAAAAATAAATAAATATTTAGGCTAACATACACTTTTTTTTCTAGAATTTGGAGAGGGGGTGAGGGTAAATTAGCTTGCAATGATCCAAACTTTCACAAGGGCACACTAAGCTAAACAGCTAAAGAAGTATTAATATTTTGCGGAATAAATGCTGAGGACAATTGAGCATAGGGGTGTTTCACCCAAAAAAAAAATGTATATGTAATAAGGCTTTCTTCCAACTGATTCAAAAACATCATTACTGATCCGACATTGCTCCTAACCATTTGTTTCCTATATAATATTAGGCTATATCTGTACCAAACTCCAGCAGTTCTGGATGTACAGCTGTCACCAGGGCCAGATAATGAATTATTATATGCATGGTTCCTATTCAAGATAAGGTGTAAAGCCCTTATTGTTTGGATCTGGAAGACATCCAGATATCTTATGTTTAAGAAGGATCTGCTGTATTTCTTACTGATTTTATGGAGGGCTTTTGGGTTCCTTTTGGCCCACCTCACCATGGCGGATCTTGTTATTCCTTCATATTAGTACATAGGCGCTATTTTACAAAAGCCATGCTGTCTATACACTGTCCTGATTATAGGCTTCTATCCTGAAACAGCATGCTTTATCACTTTGCATCTTTGAGCACACAGTGTGGGCCTATTTTCTTTACAGGCATTTGTATAGCGCCAACAATTTACATATTATACAGTCACATCTGTCCCTGTCCCAAGGGAGCTTACAACTTAAGATCTCTACCTCAAATGCGAATAGGAATTATTTTGATGGTTCTCCGCACCATCCTAAGGCCCCTTTCACACAACAAGCCTGCTTGGATCCGCTTGTCCGTTTTCCAGGCGGATCCGAGCGGGCCATCCATTGACTCCTATGGGGAGATGGATGTCAGCAGGGATGTGTCCGCTGACACCTGTCTGCCATCCGATCTGCTAAAAACATACATATGGCTATACGTTCGCCATCCATCTTGGCGGATTGGATGAGATCCTATAAAAAATGGACATGCTGTCCATTTTCGTCTGATCTCTCCATAGGAATCAGCGGCGCTCTAACAGGCCCCTCCCTGTTCAGTGAGCAGAGACGGACATGTCATCCGCTGACTCAGTGGAGATCAACTGAGCAATCTCCCGCTGAACTGGGGGACTCCGCTAAACAGATCCGTCCCATGTGAATGAGGCCTAAGCAAATGTATTTTTTTTTATTTATATATGTGAAGGAATTGAGATATGCAGATACATTCAGTTTTAGGATTGCACTAACTGGGATTTTTTGGTTCTTTTGACTCATCCCATCATGATTTGTCTTGTAGCTCCCTGATCTAAGTGATAGATGTGACAAATCATATTACAGTATTTGAGAGGACTATGTAAAATTGCTCCCTATATAACCAGATGATTATATTCATTTTGAGGCAGTACATAGTAACAAATCTTTTGATGAAACCAACAGCTTGAGGTCAACAACACTGGACTGGGAACGTCAGTAAGTAGGTAAACATATAGAAAACAAACACCTGGCACCAGGAATAATAGGTACAACTGCTCATGAAATAGGTCTCTTTCAGATGGGCTGTCGAGGGGTGGTAAAAATGGCCAGCCGCCCACCCAGACTATAAAATAACAGCCAGACAGGGCTAGACATATGCTGCGGCTGCAATTCTTTATTTTGAGGCTCTAGCATTTTTTGTGGCACCGCTTGTAAAACTCGCCCACTGTGGTTCAATGGTGCTACAACGCATGCGATTGCAGCAAGGTAGTGTGGCATTATAGGGTTAAAATAACCTCTGAAAAGCACTCTGACTGGAAGGAGAAGGCATAAGATGGGTACAACGGGTATTTCTGCAGATCTCAACCTGGAGTGAAGAACAAGTGCATGGCTCCTGGAATTTGCGGGCGCTGACACAGGAAGAACTTAGCCAAGTGACTGTCAGGAGAGCATCGGGATGTCTTTTAGGCAACATTCTTCTCATTGAATTGAGCCTCCCTGCTGTACCAATCAGCTCCTCAGACCCTCTCCTTCCAGTTCTTGCAGCACTCCACAAGGACATCTGTCAGTGTGCCTATCTGAGACTGTCCACTTCTTCAGTCAGGCATGGTGACTGTGGAGGCATCAAGAGCAAGGTTAGGACAGCCAAAGGGCCAGATGTGACCTTGGGGCCACAATTTGCCCAATTCAATGCAAACTCCTGTATGTAAAGTATGGGGGTGCTCTTACAAGACTGCAGACAATAAGGGTAACTACTATTCCGCTGCAAATGTAACAGAGCAAGAAGAGCCGTTAATGGAAAAGCTGTTTTAGGGACCTGAGAATGTAGCTCAATGTGTGAATCTACCATTTATCTGATTGTAAAATACCTCATTAGCAAAAGTACACAGGGAATTGCTCAGTGTCCTGATCGGTACACTTCACCTGGAAAAAATCCAATTGCAAAGTAAATGAGCTGCAAGACTCAAAAAAGCATTATAAAACAATACTAAAATTACAAATGAACTTCATGTACTTCACTGAAAACAAAAAAGTATAAAGGAACTTAGAGACAATAATAACTAACAGAGAAACTATCATACATTTCTAGCATGTATACATTATAAGTTTATATTGTAATGTTTATTGTCATGTTAGAGTTTGCAGTGGCTTATCAATCGCTTTGGTCTTTACTCTGGAGTACGTATAAACTGGGAAAAGTCTCTAGTCTTTCCTCTTACATAGGGATTCCTCCCTGTTGTCCCTTTGGCCCCTGTAAGAACAGTCTCTAAATTAAAATATTTAGGTGTGGTGGTTCTAAATTTTTTTTGCCAAACTCCTATCAAAGTTCCGCAATAATTTTTTTACCACGTGGATGGAATTGTCTTTGTGTTCCTCTGGGCTAGGGGACCGCCCAGACTATCACAATCAACCAAGGCCGGGCTACCACTAGGCAAACTAGGCAGCCACCTAGGGAGTACTGCTGCCTAGGGCACAGCCACTGGCTTACCTACTCTCTGCTGGGAGGAGAGGGCGCCTGGAGCTTGTCAATGCTCCTCGTCCTCTACCCGGCTGTCTAGCACCAGAAATGTCTGTGGCGGCGCAGAAGCGGGCAGCAATCAGCAGCACCGTTGGGGAGGTGCGGGTGGCCGGGCATCCATTGTACATGGCAGTGATCAGCGAGGGGCCAGCCGAGGGCAGATAAGCCTGAGAGCCCGGGAGAAGAGCTCTACCGTGGCACTGCCTCCTCCTTGACCTCGCCCCCCTGACCCCCCCAGGAGGCAAGAAGCAGCGTGTGCAGCGTACCCCGCGCTTCCACAGCAAGGACTGCTCCAACTTCCTCTCCGTGTTCTAATGTTCAGCCCAGAGCCAGAGGACAGGCTCACTGGGGAGAGTGGCATTATGGTATAGAAGGTACCATCTGTCATCATACACAAACCTGGCCTGCAGCTCTGCAGACAGAGACTGGGACAGAAGAGGGACTGCAGGAACAGGGCTAAGGGTCTCTCTCATCTTCCCCCCTCTCTAAGACCATCCCTTCGCTCTCAGCCCCCCTCTCTAAGCCCCCCTCCCTTCTCTCTCAGACCCCCTCTCTCTAAGCCCCCTCACTTCTCTCTAAGCCCCCCTCCCTTCTCTCAGCCCCCCTCTCTATAAGCCCCCTCCCTCCTCTCTCAGCCCCACTCTCTCTAAGCCCCCTCCCTCCTCTCTCAGCCCCCCTCTCTCTAAGTCCCCTCCCTTCTCTCTCAGCCCCCCTCTCTTCTCTCTAAGCCCCCTCCCTTCTCTCTCAGCCCTCTTTTGTCTCTCAGCACCCTCCCTTCTCTCTTACCCCCCCTCAGCCCTCCCTATTGTCTCAGCCCCCCTCTCTAAGCCCACTCTCTCAACCCCCTTTCTCTCTCAGCCTCCCTCTATCAACCCCCCTCCCTCCCCCTCTCTCACCCCTCCCCCTCTCTCAAACCTCCTCTCTCTCAGCCCCCCTCCCTCTCTCAGCCCTCTCTTTCTCAGCCTTCCCTCTTCCCTCCCCCAAATTAGCTGGTCTTGCCTAGGGTGAAAAATAGGCTATCACCGGCCCTGGTCAGGTAGGTTATTGTATGTGTCAGGTAGGTCAGTGTAATGGTCAGGTAGGTCACATGTGTTACAAGGACGTGGCAAAGGGGGTGGAGTCAAGGGTGGAGCCAATGTGGGGGTGGCAAAATTAGGTTTCACCTAGGGCATCAAAAAACCTTGCACCAGTCCTGCAATCAACCTTATATTTACCATTAACTGCAGTGGTCTGACATTGCGTAACCTCTTGATGTACTGCTGGGGAGCAGTCTTAGTTACAATGTGCTGGTGGTTCTCCCAGCCTAGGGATAATGTGGCAGTGATCCTCGAGGCGCTATACTGGGCTCCTATGCGGAGCTCAGCAACCTTGTGTATAGGGGTCCGCTATCTAACCCGGCTATCACTACCCCTTACTCCCCCTATACTCCGCTCTGGGGTAATCCTACACTTTCTCACCTGTTCACTGTGCTAGATCCTGCCATCTGGGCTCAATATGGCATAAATATACAGTGACATATAATGCCCTGGTTTGTTCTTCTATCCTTTGACGAGCTTATATGTATGTACAACCTGCCTAAACGGATGTTCTTTTGTTTTTTGCAATTGCCTCACGTGATTGCAGCTCAAATTCTATCCTCCCCTGTTATAACAATTGATCCCCTAGAAAGTTTGTTAATAAAGGAAGACTTGCCTAAAACATTGTCTTCCATCTACTCCTTACTATCCCCTCTGACCACTCCTAGAATGGAGTCCCTCTATACTAAATGGCACGTGGACATTTCGTCACTGTCAGAAGATGACTGGGAGAACTGCCTTCTGCAATATGTCCCTACCATAATTTCTGCCAAAGACCGCTTTATACGATTAAAAAGTATCCATAGAGTGTACTATACTCGTCAGTGACTGGCTGCAATTTATTATGACAGAACAGCGGCCTGCCCTCGTTGCGATATGGCCGAGGGCACGTTTGTCCACATGTTCTGGTCTTGTTCAAAGTTATAGCCCTTTTGGGTTGGGATATTGGACACTATGAACGCAGTTATTAACCTGTCTGTTACTTTGGACCCGTTGATACTGTTGCTAGGACTCCCTGATTCACAGGCGTCTAAATACCAAGTTGTTTGTTTTCTTCTTAACTTGTTATGCTAGAAGGGAAATATTGTTACAATGGAAACTGCCGACCCCATCTCTGGTTTCTGCCTGGAAAGCAGCACTCTTCCCCTATATTAGCTTACGTATATAAACTTAAATTGTCCAGCAAAATTTGAAAAAATTTGGGTGGAGGCACAGGGTCTCGCTGTTTAAGGCCGTGATACCTCCAGTTGTACATTTGGGGATTTATGTGGTACCTGAGTACTATATTTTTCTTGTGCTGTCACATCTTCTCTCACGCCCTTACCCCTTTCCCCCTCTCTGCCCCCCCCTTTCTTTTCTTTTTTTTCTCTTACGCTACCTTTTTGGCCCCCTTTTTGGGTCTTTCCTCTTTAGGCTAGGCACCGACCACATGGCTGTATCAAGCTCTTGTTTGCCACGCTTACTCAGGTGTATCTTAAGTAAAGCACAACACTTTCTTAAATTGACAACTGTATGACTCTTAAGGTTATTCATATATGCTGTATGCTTTGATGTATACTGACGATTGACTAAGCTTATTTGTACCTCTGTTTGTATGTACCACTGCACATATTCAATAAATGCGATTGTTAAAAAAAAAGTTTGGAGTGGCATTCTCAGCTCCAAAAAGGTATTCTGCATAAAAAAAAAGACGACATTGTATTTACTGACTATCATAAATTTTAAAGTGATTCTCAAGGTTCCACATTTTTTCTTCATAAAATAATAAACATGTTATACTTACCTGCTCTGTGCAATGGTTTTTCCACAGAGCAGCCCTGATCCTCTTTTTCTGGGGTCTTCCGCCGGCGCTCCTGATGCCTCCTGTTTGGCAGGTGCTCTCATAGAAAAATGCTTTCTATGAGGGCACTTGTGCGGGCTTGATCCTGAGCCACCCTGTCTGTGTCTATAGACAGTGTGACTTGGTCCCACCCCTAATCACAGAATTTGATTAACAGCAGCGGGAGCCAATGGCGGCTGCTGCTGCTATCAATCTGCCCAGTGAGAAAGGAGAGAGCTGAGAGAACCGCTGTTTTCGGGCACAGCGCTAGATCAAGAATGGTCTCAGGTAAGTACAGGGTGGGGCTGGGGGGATCCTCTGGAACAGAAGGTTTTTTACCCTAATGCATAGAAAGCCTTAAGATTTTTTTTACCTTAACCCTTTACAACCACTTTTGTGGTTTCTCTAGGCTGGCCCCATAACCACAGTGGCAGTCAAGAGCCAGTTGGTCAGGCTTCATGAGAGTCTTCCACTGGCTGTCTAATGAATGTCAGGTAAGCAAAAGTCCTGACTTTAAAACACTCAGATGCGGATCCTGGTGATTAGTCCATATTTCAGCATTGCCACAATCATATTTACTATGTTGTACCATTTTTTTTTTATTATTTTATATAAATAGAACCAATGCTGCCGTCCAGGCTACAGTCAGTAAAAATAAAATAAAAAGGTCCATGGCAAATGAAAATCAAAACAGTGAATACTTTTGGCTATGAGATAATTATGAAGAACTAAACCTCATAATATTAGTGTGTCTAAGGTTTAAATTCAGTTTGGATGGACTGGCCAGACAGTACATGGGGGAATGGGGCACTTCTGCTTGCCCAATTAAGTTAAGAAACCACTCAAGGTTTTCCATATGGAGCAATAATGGCCATTTCTGAATGTGTGCAAGCACTAATGCTTGTCCAGTTGCCAAAGCCCAAAAGTTATTCTATCTCTGTTTTTACTGTGCTGTTTATAAGACCTTTTAGTGCTTTTTGCATTTTGCAGATTTGCACTACACAACGTATTCCATAGGAAACCATGTTGCATGGACTGTAGTGCAAATCTGCAAAATGCAAAAAGCACTAAAAATGCATAGGTGTGAATCAGGCCTAAGGCAGGGTATGGGAGGTTTTTGTAATACAGCAAAGCCGGCATTATACCATCTTGCTGCATACTCATGAAGGGTACGATAGCAAAAACTACAAGTCAGTGCATAACAGGACATATCCCAGAAAGGAAGTCATAGGTCTGGAGAACCACAGCCTGTAGTGTCACTACCACATCTCAAGATATAGACAGCATGCTGTTTCTACCGTCAAGAATAAAGAATCCAGAGGGGAAGGAGCCAATCTGTGGGGAGGAGAAGCCACTGTCTGCATTGCCTGTTCACTCTGAGTCAAATAAGAACAGTCTATGTATGGCACACAGCACAAGATGGCCTGTTTACTGGCATACAAATAAAGCACAGAAAAACACAAAAATGTAAAATACAAAACACCCCAGTGTACTATATAACCTCACCATACCCCTACTCTTTCTCTGCTGTGGAGAGACTAATCAAAGCCACATTTTTAAGAGACTAAGCTGAAGGGCCACGCTATAGGACACATTCTGGGGACATTTTCAGCTTGGGGTGTGGGGTGGACAGGGGGGCACTATCTGTTGTCTACCTTTTACGTTGTCAATGGAATTCTGCTCATCGTCACACTTTCTCCTGTCCCTAGAAAGGACACTGTCCCCAGAAAGGGCACTGGCATGTCTGCAACCCTCCTACGCCAAATTATGGGGGACGGATGGGTAAATGGTACTGGACAAAGCTGGCAACCTAGTACGAAATGCAACATATTTCTTTTCATTTACTATATTTACTCATCCTGTTCAACGAATGGGCACAGGTTTGCTAGATGTCGTAAATTCCCGGTAATTTAGAGACACTGTATGTATTTAATCTTTATTTTGATAATATTAATATGTTGAACATTAAATGAGCAGGTTCGCTCACATGTAAGACGTCACAGGCGTTTTCCGTAGCACAATAAGGTAATATAACCACATGTAATTCATTAATTATATGAAAACTGCGTATGCTTCGTCCTGAGCAGCCTACTTAGGATGTTCAGAGACAGAAGTACAGGATGTACACTATGGGTAAATTATTAATGATTCTCAGAAACAAATCCAACTTCATTTTATATGAAACAAAATGTCCTGATTGAAAAATGTTCCAAAACAAGGATTTCCCTTGAAGTCACAATTAATAATGAAGACAAACACTGTCTGAAAGGGCAAGTTCGTTAATTTTTCATGGATGGAGGTCCAAAATAATGATCATAGCAGATCCCAAAATTTACAGGGGGTACAAATCAAGTTCAAGGTCTATATAGAGTAAATATTTATTTACTGCAATTCTGATGAAAAAAATCATTAACAAGGTAACTCTGCTGCAATAACCGTATAAAAGCAAACTTTATTTATAAGTACCAATTGCTGAACAGCTGCATTAAACGCAAATCTTAAAATGCGCTGGAAACACATTTAATATTCATGCCAGATGCAATCTATTTTTCCCCAAACACACCTGCTCCTTTAAATTGATTTTGCCTGCCTCCTGTTTTTTCACAAATCCTAAAAAAGCTATCTTACAAATTTCCTTTAAAAATGTTCCACATGATAATGCTGAGTGTGGTCCTGTCATTTATCCCCCACATTCATGCTGATGAGTAAACCTGTATTTTTGTATTCAAAGCTGAACCATTCCATCACTGTCCCTCTTCTTCTATCATCTCTCCATTCCTTTACTGCAGGGATATGCAATTTGCGGACCTCCAGCTGTTGCAGAACTACAAGTCCCATGAGGCAGAGGCATGATGGGACTTGCAGTTTTGAAACAGCTGGAGGTCCACTAATTGCATATCCATGCTTAACTGCATAACAATTTATTCAAGTTCAAAAGTCTCCTGCCCACTCTTGAAGTATCCGGTTTTCCCAATACCCATCCAGTTAAAAACACAATGATGGGAATAACATCTACACATAGAGGCTGATTTACTAAAGCTGGAAAATGCTAAATATGGTGCACCTGTGCATGGTAGCAAGTCAGCTTCAAATTTCAGCTTGTTTAATTAAGCTTTGACCAATTAACGTGAAAGTTGATTGGTTTCTATGCAGAGCTGCACCAGATTTTGCACTCTCAATCAACTCAACTCAATCAACCCCACAGACTTATCAAAATTATTAAGTTCGGGTATGTAAAAATATGCATGGGTATATTTCAGTGCCTTGAAAAAGTATTCATACCCCTAAAAATTTTCCACATTTTGTTACGTTACAACCAAAAACGTAAATGTATTTTGTTGCGATTTTATGCGCTAGACCAATACAAAGTGGCACATGACTGTGAAGTGGAAGGAAAATGATAAATGGTTTTCAATTTTTTTTTTTACAAATAAACATGTGAAAAGTGTGGCGTGCATTTGTATTCAGTCTCCCTGAGTCAATACTTTGTAGAAACATCTTTCACTGCAATTACAGCTGCAAGTCTTTTAGGGTATGTCTCTATCAGCTTTGCACATCTAGAGAGTGACATTTTTGCCCATTATTCTTTGCAAAATAGTTCAAGTTCTGTCAGATTGGATGGAGAGCGTCTGTGAACAGCAATTTGCAAGTCTTGCCACAGACTCTCAATTGGATTTAGGTCTGCACTTTGACTGGGCCATTCTAGCACATAAATATATGATTTGATCTAAACCATTCAATTGTAGCTCTGGATGTATGTTTAGGGTCGTTGTCTTGCTGGAAGGTGAACCACCACCCCAGTCTCAAGTCTTTTGCAGATTCTAACAGGTTTTCTTCTAAGATTGCCCTGTATTTGGCTTCATCCATCTTCCCAGCAACTCTGACCAGCTTCCCTGTCCCTGCTTTAGAAAAGCATCCCCACAGCATGATGCTGCCACCACCATGTTTCACGGTGGGGATGGTGTGTTCAGGGTGATGTGCGTGGTTAGTTTTCCACCACACATAGCATTTTGCTTTTAGGCCAAAAAGTTCAATTTTGGTATCATCTGATCAGAGAAAACTTCTTCCACATGTTTGCTGTGTCCCACACATGGCTTCTCGCAAACTGCAAATGGGACATCTTATAGCTTTCTTTCAACAATGGCTTTCTTCTTGCCACTCTTCCATAAAGGCCAGATTTGTGGAGTGCACGACTAATAGTTGTCCTGTGGACAGATTCTCCCACCTGAGCTGTGGATCTCTGCAGCTCCTCCAGAGTTACCATGGGCCTCTTGGCTGCTTCTCTGATTAATGCTCTCCTTGCCCGGCCTGTCAGTTTAGGTGGATGGCCATGTCTTAATAGGTTTGCAGTTGTGCCATACTCTTTCCGGATGATGGATTGAACAGTGCTCTCTGTGAGAAGCTTGGGATATTTTTTATAACATAACCCTGCTTTGAACTTCTCCACAATTGTATCCCTGACCTGTCTGGTGTGTTCCTTGGCTTTCATGATACTGTCTGTTCACTAAGTTTCTCTAACAAGCTTCTGAGGGCTTCACAGAACAGCTGGATTTATACTGGGTTCAAATTACACACAGGTGGACTCTATTTACTAATTAGATGACTTCTGAAGGCGATTGGTTCCACTAGATTTTAGTTGGGAGAATCAGAGTAAAGGGGGCTAAATACAAATCCACGCCACACTTCTCACATATTTATTTGTAAAACATTTTGAAAACCATTTATCATTTTCCTTCCACTTCACAATTATGTGTTGGTCTATCACATAAAATCTGAATAAAATACATTTGCGTTTTTGATTGTAACATGACACTGTATATGTTTTAAAGCAGAGGCCATAGAGAATAAATTGCGGCCGCCTGTGCAATAGCGACAAAAAATTGCAGCATGCCATTGAAGTGTTCGGGTTTGGGTTGAAGAAAAGGCAGCAACCCTAACCAAGATGGTAGGAAAGGGGCCTGCTGCAGAACATGTGAAAGGGTCCTACTGCGGGATCATAATAAAGGGCCCTGCAATGGGAGTAAAGGGAATGGGAAGGGCCCCGGGCTAGGAGGGAAGGGGGGGTCAGGGGGGCCCTTTATAGTTTCTAGCACCGGGGCCCTGAAGGTTCTAGTTATTTAGGGCGGCACAGTGGTGTAGTGGATAGCACTCCCGCCTAGCAGTAAAAAGGGTCGCTGGTTTGAATCCCAACCACGACACTACCTGCAGGAGTTTGCATGTTCTACCTGTGCTTGCGTGGGTTTCCTCCAGGTACTCCAGTTTCCTTCCACACTCCAAAGACATGCTGGTAGGTTAATTGGCTTCTGTCCAAAATTTGCCCTAGTATATGAATGTGAGTTGGGGACCTTGGATTGTAGGGACCGTTGTGAGTGTGCGATGTATGTGTGGAGCACTGCGTAAATTGATGGCGCTATATGGGTACCTTAAATAAATAATAAAATAATAAATGAGCATCTTAATGAGACACAATGTACAGGGATAGAGACAATTGTAAACACACACCCACACTCACTCAGGTTGAACTGGATGGACTGGTGTCTTTATTCAACCTTGTTAACTATGTAACTATGTCTCTGGTCTAAATATAGCTCAGCACATATAGTCATGACAAAAAAAATTGCACCCCTACATTTCTGTCAAATATTGCACCACTTCGTCCAGAAAATTGTTGCAATTACAAATGTTTAGGCATTATCATGTTTATTTCTTTTGTTTGTATTGGTATGACACAAAAAAGTGGAGAAACAAAAAGCCAAATCTGACACATTCCACGCAAAACTCCAAAAATAGACTGGATAAAATGATTCACACCTTCTTAAAATTGTAAGAAATAATTGCATTCCAAGTTTGTGATGCTCCGGTAATTTGTAATTCAAATCACCTGTATCAATTACCAGGTGCTGACAATATAGAAATCACACCGGCAACTAGGGCTTTCTTAAAAAAAAAAACTTGATTCACGATTTGAATCTATTTTTTTTTTCTGGACATCGCGCCGGTCCTGAGGAGCTGCGGGCAGGAGTTTTCAGGCGAGGCCGCGGCGACCGACCTCGTGGACTAGGCCGAAGCCGGGGCCTCACCTAAAAACTCCTGCCCGCAGCTCCTCAGGACCAACGCGGTGTCAGCGCCGGTCCTGGGGAGCTGCAGGCAGGAGTTTTTAGGTGAGGCCGCGGCTTCGGCCTAGACAGTCAGCGGCCGGCCTCGTGGACTAGGCCGGAGCCACGGACTAGGCCGAAGCCGCGGCCTTGCCTAAAAACTCATGCCCGCAGCTCCTCAGGACCGGCGCGGTGAAAAAGAAATCTAAAAAAATTGATTTACTTAAATTTTGAATCGATGTGACCTCTCAACTCGATTCAAGATTTAAATTGATTTTTTCCCCAGCCCTACC
This sequence comes from Aquarana catesbeiana, assembly GCF_042186555.1. Lineage (NCBI taxonomy): Eukaryota > Metazoa > Chordata > Amphibia > Anura > Ranidae > Aquarana > Aquarana catesbeiana. The sequence goes on along the minus strand of NC_133325.1, from coordinate 699,591,724 downwards.
TGCAACCAGTTAAAATGGTGAAAAATTTACTCAACCTTTCTGTTGTATGTCTCTGTGTGCCACACAGAGCATGGAGAAGAGAAAGAGCATCAAAAATTGTCTGAGGATTTGAGAACAAAAATTATGCAAAAAGCATGGACAATCTCAAGGTTACAAGTCCATCTACAGATCTTAATATTCATGTGTCCACTGTGCGCAACATTGCAAAAAGTTTACAGTCCATGGCATTGTAGCTAGTCTCCCTGGACATGGACGAAATAGAAAAATTGATCATAGATTGCAACGAAGGATTGTTCAAATGGTGGATAAAGAACCTTGATCAACTTCCAGACAAATTCAAGCTGACCTTCAGGCACAGGATACAACTGTGTCAGCTTGCACTATACGTCGCCATCTGAATGAAAAGGGACGCTATAGTAGGAGACCCAAGAGGACCTCACTTCTGACACAGAAACATAAAAAAGCCAAATTGGAGTTTGCCAAAATTTACCTGAGGAAGCCAAAATCCTTTTGGGAGAATGCGCTGTAGACAGACCAAACAAAATTACAAGTTTTTGGTAAATGCCATCATTTCTGCTGTTTGCCGCCCGCCCACTGTCAAATGACATTAAATGACGGGTATACGGCGTTCCTCGCCTCACACTGACAGAGTGTGAGGAGAGCAGATCAGCAGCATCTCCTCACAGGGGGACATCTAGGGATGTAATCAGGGCACTGATCATCAGTGCCCTGATTACAATTAAGTGCCACCAGTGCCAGCAATCAGTACCAATCTGTGCCCACAATTGCCAGCAATCAGTGCCCACAATTGTCAGCAATCAGTGACCATTAGTGATGCCAGTCAGTGCTGGCTATCACTGCTGCCCATCAATGCAGTGTATCCGTGCCGCCCATCTGTGCACACCAGTGCCGTCTATCAGTGCCACCCATCAGTGCCGTCTATCAGTGCTCATCAGTGCCACCTAATCACTGCCCATAAGTGCCACCTCATCAGTGCCCATCAGTGCAGCCTATCTGTGCCGCCTTATCAGCGCCCATCAGTGAAGGAAAAAAAGTACTTATTTACAAAATTTACTGACAGAAAGAAAAACGTTTTTTTTCAAATTTTTCGGTCTTTTTTTTTTTTTAGGAAAGTGATTAAATACCACCAAAAGAAAGCTCTATTTGTGTGAAGAAAATGATAAAAATTTCACATGGTTACAGTGCAGCATGACCGCGCAATTGTCATTTAAAGTGTGACAGCACTGAAAGCTGAAAAATGACCTGGGCAGGAAGGGGGTGTAAGTGCCCTGTATTGAGGTGGTTAAAGAAAAAAATACAGTCCCTACAGTCAAACGTGGTGGAGGTTCTCTGATGTTTTGAGGTTGCTTTGCTGCTTCAGTCACTGGATGTCTTGACTGTGTGCATGGCATTATTAAATCTGAAGACTACCAAAGAATTCTGGTGTGCAATGTAGGGCCCAGTGTCAGAAAGTTGGGTCTCCATCAGAGGTCATGAGTACAGCAGGATAATGACCTAAAGCACACGTCAAAAAACCCCCAGAAATGGTTTAAAGCAAAGCGCTGGAGAGTACTGAACTGGCCAGCATTGAGTGCAGATCTAAATCACATAGAGCACCCGTGGAGAGATCTCAGATCAGTAGCTGGGAAAGGGAACCCTTCCAATCTGAGAGACCTGGAGCAGTTGACGAAAGAGTGGTCCAAAATTCCAGTAGAGAGGTGTAAGAAACTCATTGATGGTTATAGGAGGCGGTTGAATTCAGTTATTTTTTCCAAGGGGCGTGCTACCAAATATTAAATTGAGGGTGCCAATAATTTTGTCCAGTCCATTTTTGGAGTTTTGAGTGGAACGTGGCAGATTTGGCATTTTCTTTTTCCACTTTTTTGAGTCATACCAATACAAACAAAAGAAATAAACGTGAGAATGCCTAAACATTTGTAATTGCAAATAGGTTTGTTTTCTGGACATGTATGTCAAATAGTTTCTGTATTTTCTGTGAGTTTTTAAAAAAAAATAAAGTATTGAAAAAAAAAAAACCCATGGACCATATAGTGTTGGTCAGACTTCATGCTGCACCACTTGACTATCTAAATGGTCCTTTTACACAGCAGAGAACAAGAGCTGTATAAAAAGAAGAAGCAAAAAATACTCTTGCGCACAGGTGTATTGGCTAAAAAGTCCCGAGGGTTCAAGAAGGACTATGGATTTCGGCCTTGCTGCTCTCAAAGGATGGGATTGTCCTAGTGTTAAATGAAAAGAAGAAAAAGAGCGCACTAGCCTAGTGCATTATCCTTGACAGATTTATTAATTAAAAACAAGATAAAAACTACTCACAAAGGTCGAAGAAAAAAATCGCATGGTATATGGCACAGAGGCAATTATTCCAGTGGTAGCAGTTTTCCAGGTCCCAGGAAGGAGGCATACGGACTACTGCTGGCTAACGCGTTTCGAAGGTTACCCTTCTTCATCAGAGCCTTAGTAATGTTGGTCTCATGCTGGCTTTTTATACACATGTCAAACTAAACCAGACTGGTCGGGTTGGTTCTAGGGCTCCTCCCTTAATTGATGGGCGGTCCTCTCATTAATCGAGAACAAGAGCTGTTTCCAAGTTTTCTTGGAGTTAGCAGCTATATTTTGGGCATATTTATCTTTGTTTAAAACCAATTTAGGACTCTTTCACACGGGGCGGATCAGTGATGATCTGCCCCGTGAACACCCGCTTGCTCAGCGGGGAGATGACAGGTCTGTCGCTGCACACTGTGCAGCGACGGACCTGTCAGAGCGCCACTCTCCCCTATGGGGGATCGGATGATGACGGACCGTAGAGTCCGTCATCACCCGATCCGAAAACGGATGGAAAAGTAGGGTTTTCCTCCGTTACACTTTTTCGGATCGGAGCGGGTCGGATGTCAGTGGACGTTCATCCGCTGACATCCGCTATTCCATAGGGATACATGTATGTCCGTTTTTCATCCGGAAACGGAAGGATGAAAAACGGACATACGGATCGTCCGTGTGAAAGAGCCCTTAAACTTTGTACAGCTACGTTTATTTTCATCTCTAAAAAATAGATAATGTTTATGTGCTAAAGACCGTGAGAAAAAAGGCCAAGGAGCTAAAACGCCAACCTGCCCTTAGATGTTAACAAGCTGTAAGGCAGAGAGGCCAGTGTGAATCCTAAAAACGTCCCCCTGTCACTCCCACATATGCTATTTACACAGACTTTAAAACACAGCCAAGAAATTTGTGTTTAATCATTTACATTTTATCAGACGTCACTGAAGCATTAAATCTAGCAGCTTCCTGCTGTTTTCCTCTGGTGCTCGGTGAGACTTGACCTGAAAGGTGGCGATCCTGTTCTTTCAGGTTGTTCATTTACATTTCTATCTGCACCTCCCACTCCTGCCCACTGCCTACCTAATAACACGCCAGCAGAACAACATTTCCAAAACTTCCCCAACCGAGGATTTTAAGTGCAGGCTGTGATTAGCGATTTTAAGTACAACTGTAGACTCTGTTGGTCAATTACTGAGCCAGAAACTAGGGAACTTTTAGGGTCAGTGATCAACGCAGTGAGGTTGATTTACTAAAACTGGAGAGTGCAAAATCTGATGCAGCTGTGCATGGTAGCCAATCAGCTTCTATCAGCTTGTTCAATTAAGCTTTGACAAAAAAAAACCTGGAAGCTGATTGGTTTCTATGCAGAGCTGCACCAGATTTTTTGCATTCTCCAATATTTGCAATCTGAATCAGATGTCTATTGGATAGGCTTGGATTTTTCAGTAAATAATATGTTGTTCTATCAAGACAGAAGCAGCATAGTATTCTTACAGTTTACATAATCATTCTTATTGGTAGGGAGCAAGCACGTATTAAGATGTAATGTAATAAAAATTACATTGGGTCAATGCAAATACTTTATACTTCTCTGTTATTTCATGTTTTATCATTATTGCTATGGCGCAGCTTAAAGCGGAGCTCCACCCAAAAGGGGAAGCTCCGCTTGTTCACATCCCCCCCCGCCTCCGCTGCCACATCTGGCACTTTCTGGGGGTGAGGAGGGTACCTGGCAGCCAGGTACCCGCTCCCACTTCGGGGTAAGATCATCGCAACAACGCATCGCATATGTCCGACCCCTCCTCCTTCCCCCCGCTGCCTCCTTGGACACACACAGGTCCCAGAAGATGGCCAGACCATTCAAAAAGTGCAGCGCGACTCATGCATGATTGAGAGTTGCTGGGGAGACTACTGGAGCATGTTACACGTTACACCCTAAATATGCGTGTAACAGCATGCTCCAGTAGGACCTTAATACAAAAATTCTGAGACACTCTGTTTTCCTCCATTTATTTTTTAACCGTACAATAAAAAAAAACAGCCTGATTTACATAACATGGACAGAAAAGCTGCAAAATCATACAGATATAGATAACCAAATTGTATTTACAACTTTTACCAAGATATAGAAGATAACATCTTTCTGCTTTTATTAAAAGTTATAATAAACCCTTACATAAGCCCACTAAAGTGACTATCCTTAGATGATACACAGTGATAAATAGTCACGCAAATAGCCCTACAAAAGCTGTATCTGTTTATCTGTAGCTTTCTCTCCTCCACAGCCATCCCGAGAACACAGTTTAGATCTGATGTCAGATACTGCACAGCACAGAGCCGAGTGCAGCCAGGATCCACACTAGGTGCAATGGATTGAGACAAGTACATTTTATATGAGGATATGCTTTAATAACTAACTTTAGACCCAGTGATGTCATCTCTGGATCACGGTTTGATCTCTGCAGATCATATCTGGGGGGAAAGGGCTGGCAGAGTGCTGTACATAGCCTTCTGAAACCATCACAGCACCCTGCCTCAGTACTCCTCTCAAGAACCCTCAGCTCAGATGCAAACCGTGGAGTGGCTCTTGGGAGGAGTTATTCAAATACAAAAACATCTTGATGGGTGGATATCAGTCTGGGGTGGCAGGTATTCCTAGGCAGGCTGCATTTGCATGCCCACTGCCCTAAGGAAGTACATGCCATGCTGAATACCCACATGTCATGCTGAGCCACTATTATTAAAATAACTGTAATGCCAGCAATAAAAAGGGCAGGCCGGGGACAATAATACATTTCAATACAGGAAAGAGCAAGTACATCTGTGCAAACCTAATGCCGCATACACGCGGTCGGACTTTTCGGCTACAAAAGTCCGACGGACGCCAACGGACCAAGTCCGGCGGTCAATCCGATCGTGTGTGGGCTTCACCGGACTTTCAGCAGACTTTTTCAGCCACAAATCTGACAGACTTTAGATTTGGAACATGCTTCAAATCTTTACGTCGTAACCCCGCCGGACCCAGAAATCCACACGTCTGTATGCTAGTCCGACAGACAAAAACCAACACTAGGGCAGCTATTGGCTACCAACTTCCTTATTTTAGTCCGGTGTGCGTCATCACGTACGAATCCGTCGGACTTTTGTGTGATCGTGTGTAGGCAAGTCCGGTCGTTAGAAAGTCTGTTGAAAGTCCGCCAAAAGTCCGTTGAAAGTCTGTCGGAAGTCTGTCGGACTTTTGTAGCTGAAAAGTCCGACCGTGTGTATGCGGCATAAGGCTTCAGTTCAGCAATAAATGTTCTTTCTTTTTACATTTATGCCACGTACACACGAGCGGACTTCTCGTCCGCCTGAACTCCGAAGGACTTTTCGACGGAACGGACTTGCCTACACACCATCACACCAAAGTCCGATCATTTCGTGATGACGTACGACCGGACTAGAATAAGGAAGTTCATAGCCAGTAGTCAATAGCTGCCCTTGCGTCCTTTTTTGTCCGTCAGACTAGCATACAGACGAACTGATTTTTCGATCGGACTCAAGTCCGTCGGAAAAATTTGAAACATGTTCTATCCATAGGTCCATCGGAATTTTCAACAGAAAAGGTCCGATGTAGGTCCGATGAAGCCCACACAAGATCGGAATGTCCGACGGACAGTCCGCTCGTGTGTACGCGGCATTAGATTTAAAAAAAAAATGTTGGTTCCTCGCCGACCCAGAATTCTAACAGTATCTTTTTTCCATTGGGATATACACTATATTACCAAAAGTATTGGGACCAGTGGTATCACTAGGGTTGTTGTCACCTAGTGCGGTAAAACGTGGTGCCCCCCCCCCCCCAAATAATTTTTTCCCCATAAAACACTGCTTATAATGGCAAAAGTAGTGCCGTTAACAACCATCAATCAACTAGCAAATTTGAATAACAATATCATATGAAAATACTAAACTATAAAGCGGAACCGAAGTTCCACTATAAGAAACTGCGAGCAGGCAGGCTTTTATTAAAGAAGAGACATGCACTGTCTCTTCTGCAATAAAATACCCTTACCTGCCTGTGTGCTGTCTTCTCAAGCTCTGTAAACTGACCAGACGATCAGTTTAAATCTGGATTGGTCAATAATGAAAAACATCCTCTTTTGAGAATTGCCCCATGCAATATTTTTGTCCAATTCTTTGAAAATTCCTATGATCTTATAGTTTTGTGTTTGGCCACCTTTAGGTCAACACATGGCAGCTTTTCTTGAAAAACATGTCCTACGTGCTGTATAAAAAGTCAAACTCTAGAGACATTAATACATGGAGAACAGCGAATGTCCCCCTTTCTGGCTGCATCTATCAGGGCAGGCGTCTTTCTGAGATTACGCAATCCTTTAACCATAGCAACAGCCTGGATGATCTGCAGTAACCTCTGCTGCCTCCACCCTCCTCTGCAGATGAACACGTCTGATTGCTTGAGGGCTTTGGCACGCATGTGTTCAACTTTGGCCTACTAGCATCCCTCCTATTTTGATTGGCAAGGCTCCTGCATGTTTGGTGGAGTCACATGGCTTTTGGTGTTGGAAGGCTAGGGGTGGATTTGGAGCACCTACTTTTAGTATCTAAGTTGCTTTTTGGAAACATGCTGACCCCTGAAAAGACCTTAGCATTAACCGTCTCACTACTCACACACAGCTATTTCAAATATACTTTATAGTTTCCTTAGGCAATTAAAGCTAGAGCCGTGCAAAAAGTCACTTTTAACTACTATGTAAAGGTATCAATACCTGCATAGAAAATTAGGTGTTTGACAATTTTACAAATCTTTTTAACCACGTCAATACCGGGCACTTATGCTTCAGCGCTATCGCACTTTGAATGAAAATTGCGCGGTCATGCAACGCTGTACCCAAACTAAATTTTTATCATTTTGTTCACACTACTAGAGCTTTCTTTTGGTATTTAATAGCCGCAGTTTTTCAATTTTTTTGCAAAATAAACTGAAAAAAAATGTTTTTTTCTTTGTTTCTGTTAAAAATGGTTGCAAAAAACAATCTTTCTTCATAAATTTAGGCCAGAATGCATTCTGTTGCATTTCTTTTGTAAAAATTACCCAAATCAGTGAATATTATTTAGTCTGTAGGAACGTTATACAGTCCACAAACTATGGTATATATCTGAAAATTGATCAATCCTGATATACTGACTGCCTATCTCATTTCTTGAGGCCCTAAAATGCCAGGACATTACAAATACCCCCCCAAATGACCCCGTTTTGGAGAGTAGAAAGTGCAAGATATTTAGTAAGAGTCATGGCGGGTATTTTGAAGTTGTAATGTTTTGTCATCATTTTTTTGAAAATGAAGAAATTAAAAAAAACAAACGCTCACAATTTTTTTTTTCTACATACTGTCACCAGTGCAGTCCAGCATCATCATAAAACAAGTGTGGCTGTGATCAGGGACACTGACTGGTGACAGTAAAAAAAAAAAAAAAAATGTAATCTTCTTTTCCATTTTTTCTTTATTACATTTTGTTTTCTTTTTTTTTTACAATTTTCTTTAACACATTGTGACCAGAGCAATATAATGTTACCAGAGTAACATTATACTACTCTGGGGAAGTGATCAGGGTTTTTTTTTTACAAATTATGATTGGCTTGTAGCAAGCATTTTTCTGAATGAAACTGATTCATTCAGTTTGTTTTGTTGATTAGCTGTAATAGGTCAAATCCAATCACATGACACAAGTAAAGACGGGCTGTGATTGGCCCTGCCTGTACAATATGATCACATTGACCAATCACAGCTAGCAACACAGTTGTACGCAATGGATGGCATAAAAGGTAGCCATCCATTATTTACAAGTGTCATATGACCTGCTGTGATTGGTCACAGCGATGACATGGTACCGGCAACAAGCAAGTACACCGATCAGACATGGGCCCTACACCATAAGAACGATCATAGCAGCTGTCCCGCCGCTTGATCGTTCTTACGGGCGGCGAGAGGGGATGCCCGCCGCCCTCCGGTGCTTCTATCGACTCACTGCATCCATCAGTGAGTCAGGGACAGGATCCGCCAGCCCCGGATGGTAACTATAGAGATTTCCGGCGGACCAGATGGTCGGGCGCGATGTTATGACGTCACGCCCAGGCCCGGCCTCTGCATTCAAACAAATGGCGCCGCCTTGGCTGGGAAGCCAAGATCGTTTTATTTAAAAATTTAAAGGGGTCTGAATACTTTCCGTCCCCACTGTATAATGTTTGGGGGTTCTATGTAATTTTCTAGCAAAAAAATTATGAATTTTGCACGTAGGAGAAAAATGTCAGAATTGGCCTGAATGGGAAGTGGTTAAAGTCTCTTTCTTTCCCATACAGAAAACAGTGGTATATTTATCTAAACTATTACCCAAAGGTATAAGAGAAAGATCTGCTGTGCACTGAGTGATTGTTTAGGCCAGGGTGAAGAAATGTCATCAGCACACCAAGGATTTCTCACAAGGGTCTAAAGCTTTATTCCATGGTCACATGATAAATACACAGCAACGTTTCAGAGCCACGCAGGGCCCCCCCTTCATCAGGCAAGTGTCCAACTCTTCACTTGCCTGACAAAGGGACCCCGCGTGGCTCTGAAACGTTGCTGTATATTTATTATGTGACCACGGAATAAAGCTTTGGACCTTTTTGAGGAATCCATGGTGTGCTGATGAAATTTCTTCACTTTGAGTATCCACAATTTCCAGCCTATGGTCATTACAGCACCCAGCATCACCAAACAGCTGATTATCATGAATGTGTGTGTGGGGAACATTGCATTTTGTTTAGACCAGAGGTCTCAAAACTTTTTAGTTTGAGAGTCACATAGCATATCGTACAAATATTTGTGGGCCGAAAAAAATTACTTTTACAGGGGGTCCCCGGGTTACGAACAGGATAGGGACTGTAGGTTTGTTCTTAAGTCGAATTTGTTTGTAAGTCGGAACAGTACCTTTTTTAAGTGCAAATCTAGTCTCAGAGACAGGATGTAAACCCAAATCAACAGAGAAAGGCAACCGGATGGCAGGGGCGGCATGGTTAGTTCAAATATGTTTTGTTTCTTTTATTTTTTTACTTTTTAAACACTTTCTTTTATTTGTATTTATTTGTAGCTTGTCGTTTACTTTTTTTTAATTTTTGTATAATTTTCTTATTTTTAATATTATTTTTCTTATTCTTTACATTTTTTAATTATTTATTTTATTTTATTAATTTAATTATTACTGTATTTCTTATTTTTATTTTTTTTATCAATTTTTTTTTCACTTAACTTTATTGCTATCACACAGGAGGAAACAATTCCCTGTGTGATAGCAATTGGAGGTGACAGGTTCTCTTTATTGACCCTGTCACTTCCAAAACAGGAGTCCAGAATTGCAGCTGAGCACAGCTCTCCCCTCTCACTATTGTGTACAGCAGAGAGGTACACTTTATGGCACAGCAGGGAGATGGATGGTGAAAGCAGCCATCAGAGGCCAGGCAGGCTGGCCGGCCGGGCGGCCGGCCGCGGTGCACCATCGCGGGGCAGCGGCGTAGGAAAGACCGGGGATCGTGGAGGCTTCATAGGCCGCACAAGGCCTCGGCCACGACGGGCAGTTTCAGCGGCCTGGCAAGCCACCGGACCATACCAGGCCTGTGGATGGGCAGGCAGGAGGACGAAGGGGACCCGCAGCCAAGCCAGGAACGGAGGAAAGGCTCAGGAGAGGAAGATTCGGCCAGCAGTGACGTCATTCGGGCCCCGTTCGTAAGTAGGGGTCGTTCGTAAGTCGGATGTTCGTAAGTCGGGGACCCCCTGTATAAGTAAAAAAAAGTCACTCTTTACATCTCAGCCCCCTTCAGAGTCCCCCCTTAGATCAGAGTCCCCATTAGAGTCCACCTTCACATCTCGGTCCCTATCAGAATACCCTCTACATCAGGATCTCCATCAGAGTCCTCATCAGAGTGGATGCAGAGACCATAGGCAGCCTCTGCTGATCTGAATCCACAATCTGTACACATTAAAGATATTCCCTTCACCCTAGCCATGGGCCCAGTCAAAACTTGCAGTAGGCTGTATCTGGCCCATGTGCCGAAGTTTGGAGACCACTAATTTAGATGATATGTACCAATGCCCACACAAACATACTAGGCAATACCTGACATCTGCAAGTTTATACAGAAATTCAAAAAAGTTCACCAGAACATTCTTTCTTGCCATATTGAGTAAGCAAATTTCCTTTGATAGCTCTTAAAATTTTGTCCAGATCTGCTATTTGAATGGAATCCCAGACACATCAGACAAGCTTCAATACAATACAATCTACAATTTTTCCTGAATGAAAACCACATTCACAGTTAGGCCTCTTGCACGCGAAGAGTAAAAATATGCCATGTTTTTTACTGATCTGAACACGGATGCATTGTTGTCTACAGAACAATGCACACAGCTGCATAAAGATCAGTAACAAAGTGTTGAGTACAGAGCCAAAAAAAAATATTTTAAAGTGGTTCTAAAGGAAAGAATTGCGCTCTGTGTATGCATTCACACACAGAGCATGGCTCGGTCCTGCTCTCTCCGCATTGTCTTACTGGCTCCTGCTGATTTGTGAGCCAAAGAGAGAGAGAGAGAGACCCAGGGGAGCCGCTGCTCTCATACACATGACTAAATTAATATGAGGCTCGGGTAAGTATAAGAGGGGTTGCACCCAGAAGGTTTATTACCTTAATGCAAAGAATGCAGTGCGGATATCTCTGCTTCATTCATTCTGTGGACCGTTGTTACTGTCTGTTGCTTGATTACTCATCCACTAGTAATCAGATCCCAGTCATCACAGGGGCGGATCCAGAGTCTAGTCTCGGGAGGGGCACTGCCAGAAAATATATTTTTTTGGGGTACATCTATCGGGGAAATGGCTGGTGTTGGCGCTTCAATCATCACGGCACCATGGTTGTTATGGTGTCAGGATGATTGAAGCGCATTATTACTATTATTACATTGTTATAAAAAATTAAATAGTTTAACTCACCATAATGCAGAATCAGTGGGAGCCCCAAGTGTGTCACTTGCCACGTCACCTGTCACCAGATGCAGATTGTCACTTGCCACGTCGCCTGCCACATGTTGCGGATTGTCACTTGCCACGTCACCTGTCACCAGATGCAGATTGTCACTTGCCACGTCGCCTGCCACATGTTGCAGATTGTCACTTGCCACGTCGCCTGCCACATGTTGCGGATTGTCACTTGCCACGTCGCTTGTCACCAGATGAAGATTGTCACTTGCCACCTGCTAAGGTGGTCTCTTGTGTCCCAGAGACAGGCAGCAGAGAGATGATGTAATCTCTCTGCTGCCGCAGCTGCCTGCATGGTGGGGGGGAACTGCAGGGATGCAGGGCGGGTGCCGGGCAGTGAGAGATGATGTCATCTCTCTGCTCCCCCCGCCCCCCGGTTCCCTGATTGGCCAGCAGCCTGCCCACAAACACATCGAGCGGCACATGTCACCAACTGAGCCGCCAGGCCAGCCTGCTGTCTCTCTCTTGCGGAGCGCCCGGCGGCTCTCTCTCTCTCACCTATGGAGCCGCCCGGCGGCTCTCTCACTCACGGAGCCGCCCGGCGGCTCTCTCACTCACGGAGCCGCCCGGCGGCTCTCTCACTCACGGAGCCGCCCGGCGGCTCTCTCACCTATGGAGCCACCTGGCGGCTCTCTCCATACGGAGCCGCTCGCCGGCGGGCTCTCTCACAGTCACTCACCCGCATTTCTCGGAGGGGGCATTTGCCCCCCCCCTGGATCCGCCCCTGAGTCATCAGTGGGGCAGCTGATATATGGAAACAAAGAACTGCCTCGACCAAGATGGCTGCCTCCCCACAGAGACACAGTATGAAACAAGCATGGTAAGTCAGCAATGGAGAAAAGATCAGCTACAGTGCTTTTACAGGCATTACTGGTGACTTTTCCAGGTTCTCTTTAAAAAAAAAAAAAAAAGAAAAAAAACTGCATAAAGCTAACCAACAGTTTGAAAATGCTCTAGTAGACAATATTGAAGAGAAGTACAGTATTATGTTTCTTAAGTCACAACTGGGTAACATCCAGGCTCTCCAACTTTCTTGGCTTTAGAGCTCTTCTGAAACCCTTTCTATTATTTAGACAATATACTTAAAGTGGATGTAAACCCACTCTCATCCTTTCTAAACTACTGCCATAGGGGTTATCTATAAGGATATACATGCCTCCTGCATGTATCTTTACCTGTCAAATGTCTCCCCTCTGTCTGTTATTAGACCCGAAAAACTGCATATTCTGTGGGTGGGTCTGTTGTCCGCAGCTCGGTGGGTGGAGTCGTGTGTCAGCAAACTCCCCGCCCACCTCTACACTCCCCTTGTCAACATGCATTTTCTCCTATGTAATTCTTACACTGAACTTCTGCTATGATCTCTAACATCCAGTCAAAACCCAGAAAAGTCACCACAGGACTTCAGCATGCCCAATCATGCTGAGGTGTGGAGCAGCCAATCCTGGGAGAGCTGGAGAAGAAAGGAGGAGGGGATCTAAAGTACACAGAATGCCTCTCTCAGGCTTGTGCATGAGATATGTAAATCACCTGTCACTCACAGCAAGGGGAAAGAAATGACTCCTATTTCTAGGATGACAGATGACATGAAATCCTATACTGTACAAGGTGCAAGCCTTAAGTAAAAAAACATTTTTCGGGTTTACATCCACTTTAACCACTTGCCGCCCGCCATATAGCAAAATGACGGTGGCAAAGTGGTTGCAATATCCTGACCAGACCTCATATGAGGTGATCTGGATATTAAGCCGCTGCGCGCCCCCGGGGAGTGCACATCGCGGCGATCGTTGTTGCAGTGTGTCAGTCTGACACACCGCAACTCCGATCTAGGTAAAGAGTCTCTGACGGAGACTCTTTACCACGTGATCAGCCATGTCCAATCAGGGCTGATCACGATGTAAATAGAAAGAGCCGGTGATCGGCTTTTCCTCACTTGCGTCTGACAGACGCGAGTAGAGGAGAGCCGATCGGCTGCTCTCCTAACAGGGGGGGAATGTGCTGATTGTTTATCAGCACAGCCCCCCCTCAGATCCCACCCAGGACCACCAGGGAAGCCGCCCCCGAAACCACCAGGATGGCCATCCACACTGGACCGCCAGGTATGCCCCCTAGACCCCCAGGGAAATACCAATCTGTGCCCAGGCAGCTGCCAATCAATGCCCAGGCAGCTAACAATTAGTGCCCACTCCAATGCCTACCACTGCCAGTGCCACCAGGGATGCCTATCAGTGCCTCATATCAGTGCCCATCAGTGCCCGGTATCAGTGCCCAGCAGTGCTGCCTATCAGTGCTCAGCAGTGCCGCCTATCAGTGCCGCCTATCAGTGCCACCCATAAGAACCCATCTTTGCAGCCTTTCAGTGCCCATCAGTGTCGCCTATCAGTGCCCATCAGTGCCACCCATGAGTGCCCATCAGTGCCACCTATCAATGCCCATCAGTGCTGAATATCAGTGCCACCCATCAGTGCTGCCTACCAGTGCCCATCAGTGCTACATATCAGTGCCCATTCATTGGTGCCACCTCATCGCTGCCGCCTTATCAGTGCCTGTCAGTGCCGCCTTATCAATGCCCATCAGTGAAAGAGAAAACTTATTTATTTACAAAAAATTTTAACAGAAACAAAAGCAAAACTTATTTTTTTCAAAATTTTCAGGCTTTTTTTATTTGTTTAGCAAAAATAAAAACCGCACAGGTGATCAAATACCACCAAAAGAAAGCTCTATTTGTGGGAACAAAATGATAAAAATTTAGTTTGGGTACAGTGTAGCATGACCGCGCAATTGTCATTTAAACTGCGACAGCGCTGAAAGCTGGAAATTGGTCTGGGCAGGAAGGTGTATAAGTGCCCGGTATTGAAGTGGTTAATATTCCTTCTGGCATTTTTACCAGAACAAAGACACAGCAAGTTGTTACTCTTCATGCCCACTTAATTATTATGTCACCTTTGTGCAACACCACATCAGCTTCAGCTGGCCCTGAATGGCATCTGACATTACCACCTAGATGTATAACTGGCATAAACCGGGTTCCATATCACATTGGCACTTCTTGTGTATGTGTTTGTTGGCTGTGCTAAACCACTAATCAACACACAAAGGTCACTGCTGTTTGAGAACAATAAAATTAAGTCCAAAATCTGTGTGCAATGCTGTTTGCTGGCAACTCTGTAAAAAGCCAATGCCCAACTGACTGCCAGGTGACCTGAAATGAGATAGTGTGTGAGGGATTTGTTTGACTTCTCTTAGTATTTCATGTCTTATAATGAATAGTATAATGAAATAATATTTGAAAACATAATGTTTTGTCATGGAAACAGAATGATACAGTATAAAATGGGGACATTTATTTAAATTATCTGCCTTATTATTAGACCCATAACAATTATAATTTGTATAGAGTTATTATGAACTTGATAATACAAGCTGTAAAGATAGGAAGAGATTGCCTGGCTGCCACACACCCCACCTAGCCCGAGTGGTTAGCAGGAAAAAGCAGCCTCAGCTCCATTCATCCAGGCGACATCCTCGAACATGTTTCACCCCACCCCTGGAAATTAATCATGGAGTCCTCCCATTATATAATCATGGAGTCTTCCATGATTAAGCACTGGGGGTGGGGGGAAACATGCTGGGGGTGTGGCCTGGATGAATCGAGTCAAGGCTACTTTTACCTGCTAACGGGCTGGGTGAGGTTTGTGTCAGCTGGGCTATCTCTTCCTATCTTTACACCCATTTTATATCTTTTTTTTCCTTTTTTGTAATAGAAGTGATAAAAGTAATAATCGGCTTACAGTATTTTACTAAGCAATTAATTTGTTTTTTCATTCAGACATGTCCTCATGCTACATTCAATGCAAAGGAAGATGTGAGCCAGGTATAAAATGAATCTTCTTTGTGGCACCATCCCATTCAAGTACAAAACAAACTATAAAATAACCCCTGTAAGAGGGAGGGCCACGTCCTAAAAAGGAGGAGGGGACCTCAACAACCACAGGGGAAGGGACTTTAATTGTGCCAACAAATAAGGAAGAATATAAAAACATAATTGTATGTATCACATTAAAAAGATAAAGTGCCATCAAAAGTAAAATCATATTGTGTAAACCCAATACAGTGTTAGACGGTCAGTCTTAGATTTTATAAGTGCATGGAATCAACGCGTTTCAAGTTGTTTAGTGAGACAAACAGTGGTGTTTGGTGGATGCATTAAGAACAGTGTAGAAGGTGTGGAGTCACCTTATATTGTGGAGATATACACCTCTCTTATTCCTCTGCATCCAATGCTAGGAAAATCTTGGATGCTGGGAGATCAGTGCTTGATCCAGGCAAGCTAAGATTCATATTTTTGTGACATTTATACTACCTTTACTTGATATCTGGGAAGTCCAAGTTTAATTTCTAGGATCACATGTCTCTCTATGAATAAAAGAGGATGGGCTCTAAAGTAGAAATGCCCAGGTCTCCTTGAAAGTCACTAATAGTCAGATCTATGTGGTGTCCATCGTTAAGCGTGAATCCTGAAGAAGCTATTAACGGTGAAACGCCTTGATTCCATATGCTTATAAAAGCTGTAGTCTGAGTTAAGACCACATATCAAAGAAATCTATATATATCCATTATTAAAGGCTACTATGACAAACTGTGACTTCAGATGAAGCCACCAGAGCATCCAGCAAACGTTGTGCCAAGACCTGGTCTTCCTAATACTGATAAAATGTTTAAGTTCCACAAAAAGCTGCACTTAGTGCCATTATCTAGCACACAACTGTGATAAAAACATATTTAATGTCATTGGGTAGTACAGCTTAAAAGGGGATGCTGTATATTTTTTTCCAAAATATCGCTGAGATATAACATAACCTGTATTTTATGGGTTTTAAATTAAAGGGTTGTTTTATCCTTCACAATGGAGCTGACCATAAAATTCTAACAAAAGAAATTTGTTGGATTTGGTACAAATACTTCGGATATCTTCCACAGTCAGTGAGTGAGTCTTGCCTTCTGCTGTGTCACTGAACCTGTAGGGCCTCATGCACACACTGCGCTTTCCGGCGTTGGAGCTTTTTTTTTCTCTGCCTCTCCCCTTCATGTTAATCTATGTGTCCATGTACACCATAGGCTTTTACAGAAGCTTAGAGGAAGGGGAGTTTAGAGGCAGGAAAAAAAAATCACTTGTGCGTTCAAGAGAAGAGAAAAAAAGCTTGACGTGCCTAAAGACGGGTAAACACGCGTTAACGCTAAGCGTTTTTAGTGCTTGAAAGTTTTTGTTTCCATTTCAATGGCCAGAATAACATAATATTCTGGCCAATCAAATAAATGAATGCCCAAGTGCTTGATGAGCCTAAAACGTGTTTGAAAAAAGTGGCTAAGGCCCCTTTCACACGGGCTGTCTGATCAGGTCATACCCTCCAGTCTCCCCTATAGAGCGGCAGATGTCAGTGGTGACATGTTCGCTGACATCTGCTGCTATCCAATCCGATCCTGTCCACAAAATCCAGGCGGAAGGTGCTCCTATTTGCCATCCGTCTGGTGGATTGGATGATCACTCGATTTCCCCATAGAGGAGAGTGGGACTGGGTCCCTCTCAGCTCTGCACAGTGAGTGGAGACGGACCTGTCATCTGCCTGTTTAGCGGGGATCAGCAGAGCGACCCTCCGCTAAACAAGCGGAGTCCGTCCAACGGAGGGGCCCGTGTGAAAGGGGCCTTAGGGGCGTTTTTGCAGCTGCTTTTCTGCTGGAGGGAGAAAAGCGTTTAGAAGAGCCCCAGTGTGCATGAAGCCGAATACCTTTGCATGCCTTTACCTACAAACTTTTGTTTGCACTTTGTGTTGACTAGTTCGGTCAGCGTGCTGGAAAAATTCTGTATTGTATTATTTGCATGTTATGAATTCAATTTTTGCACATCACTTCATTTTTTTGGCACATGGACTAAGGCAGGCCATACATGGGTTGAATTCCGAACGAATTTTCTTTTCAAAATCAGAAATTTTGTGTGTTTTGTGATCCGATGGTGCCACCATTGATTTTCTAAATTCGACTAAATAAAGCCTTCAATTTCACCTCATGTTGCTACAGAAAAAAAATTTTGTGTATGGGAATCTTCTTTTCGGGAATTTTCTTTTCTTGCACTCATGTGCATTCCTTTTTTAATTATATTTCTCACACGATTCTCCCATCATTGATTAGAAAATCATTTGTTTTTTAGAAAATTTCCAACATGTCCGATCACTAAAATTCGTTAGCCGCACAAAAATCGCCCGTTGCTGTGTCCCACTAATGGTGCGAAATTCTTACGAAAATTCTTTGAAAAGATTTTTGAAAGAAAATTTGTTCGGAATTTGCCTTATGCTGGCCACACACTATACAAAAAATCAGCCGAACCCATTTTCGAAAAACGAACATTCAGCCGCGAGCGAGAAAAACGATAGTGCCATCATGTAATGACCGATAAATCGTTCAGTGGACATAAATGAATACATTTTTTGTTCATTTTTTTTTTTTTACATATACCTAGTGCACACAGTTCAGACGGGAAACACATTAACCTTTCAATTTATCGTTCGCTTGGCAGAAAATTTCCAAACTTGTGGTTCACTTTTTCGGCTCAAAAACGTCCCGATTATCGATTTTGTGCCCATTAACTGTCCGAAAAACGAACGAACTGTCTAAATGACTGAATTTCAGCCGATTTTTCATATAGTGTATGGCCAGCATAACTCTGAGATTACCCGAAACACTCTGCAAAAGATGTGTGGTGACAGCTTTCATAGGCTCTGACATGTTCCAAATGACAGTTCATGTATTAGGGAAACTACACTGAAAAAGAGCTAATACTATTCTGTATCTAAGAGCTCATGCACACTACAGCTAAAAAGAAAAAGCTGCTTTTACATTTGAGCTTATATCTCTCTGCCTAAAAGCTTGAAGAAGCTTGTGCTCTTTTGCGTGTTTTTATTGACCTTCTTTTAGCTTTTTTTTTAGCATAAGCATTTTTTTTTTCCACAAACCCTCCCCTCAGCTAATTTTTCTGTTTTTTGTGTGTGTTTTCAAGCTCTCCTGAGCGTTTTTAAAACGGGATTCCGGCCAGCTAAATTTTTTTTTTTTAAGTCAGCAGCTACAAACACTGTAGCTGCTGACTTTAAATAAGTAGACTTACCTGTCCTAGGTGCCCGCGATGTCGCCCGCCCGAGGCCGAACCGTCCCTCGGCTCTCGGGTCCCGGCACCGCCATCCTAAGTAAGGGAAACAGGCAGTGGAGCCTTGCGGCTTCACTGCCAGTTTCCTGCGGGGCTTTGTGAATGGGACGCGATGTGTTGTGGGACACACACAGTTCCCATAACACACCGCGCACCATTCCCCAGAAGACAACGCGGGGAGCAGAAGACTGAAGATCACCGCAGTGTAGGAAGAGGCAGATTAGGAAGACTGCCTAGCAACAGCCATTTCACGTAATTAAAAAAAAAAAATTTTTTCCTCCATTTTTTAGGTATTTTTTTGCGCAATTTTTTTTACAGGGTGGACCTCCACTTTAAGCTTTTTTTCATGCTTTTTCATGCATTTTTGGGCCCTTAGGCATCTTTTCTGCTGAAAAGCTCTTCACAAAAACGCGAGTTTGGTGTGGGGGGTTTCTGCCTGTAAACTCCTGAAAAAGCCATAGTGTACATGGACACATTGGCTAACATGGAGGGGAGTTTACAGGCATAAAAAAAAATTAGAGCTCAAAAGTCTGTAGAAGCAGCTTCATTGAGATGCAGTGTGCACGAGCCCCTAAGAAGTTGTAAAATATTCAGGTCTCACTGCACTGTCTTCTGAGCTTCCTGGCACACAATGCACAAGAAAGGGGTCTGCTAAGGAAGTCATAAGAAAGAATTTCTGACAAACTGTAACTGAAGTTCATGAGTCCCACATAGGACTACAGGCTTGAAAGGAATTTCCTGGTAAAGGGACTCTCTTATGTTCCTTCTGGTCCCCTGACTTCTAAAATGTAAATAAGACAAGGCTTTTACCTTCCGCTGAAAGTAGGCAATGTACAAATCCGAGCTGTAGACGTGTTAATCACAATAAAGCCATACTGTAATTTACTACCCAGGAACTAGTATATCGGCCCCGGGTCTGTTCAAATACACTACTATAACAGTGAGGCTGAGCCTCGTCCTAACCAGATACGATGGTACAAGGCTGCCCCTTTAAAGTGGTTGTAAACCCCAGACATGAAATATGAGCAAAAGATAACCCTTAATAGTGTATACTTGTCTCAATTATTTCTGTCTGCTGCCTCGTTCCTCTGCGATCAGCATTAATCACTGACTAGTTTTCCTGACACCAAGAGAAAATTGGTGACAGAGGAGGGAGCTCCAGCAGATTGACAGCCTCAGCTCTGTTCCTGTGTGAAGAGGGTGTGTGTGTCTTCCATTCAATCATCTTTCAGAGCTCTCCTCACTGAGCTCTACAGAGTGTGACTTCAGATCTCCATCCCCTTTTTTCTGAACTTTCAGAAAAGCGTTATAATTTCTGGACTTTGAACGTATAGAAGAGAAGACTGTAGCTTCTGATGACGCCCAGTGGGAGGGGTGAAACATGTCAAGCTAAGGATAATCTGTGAAGGCTGTTCGGATGCCAAGGCAGCAATTTTGCAAGTTTTTAAATATTCTGATGTAAGTGTAATGATTTTAAACCTTTTAATAAATCTTGCAGTATTACACTATATGTCCCCTTTCCTTCATTTGTCCAAACTTTACTATCCTGACCATCCTTTGACTGAGTAAAGTGTGTAGGACTTACATCATGTGGTGGAGGAGAGGAGATCCCATTCTCTGAGGCACGATCAACAAACCTATTCATTGGACGGGAGGCACCATCTTGATATATAACACAGGCACATTTGCCATCTTTATCTGGTGAGTGGGGACCCAGGAGGGGAGCACAGGAAGTCACCAAGATTATATCAACGTGTCACCAACCCTGTACCCCACACTTAATGAACTTTATTGATTGCACTTTACTTTGCACATCTGTTGAACTTTATTGATTGCACTTTATTTGCACTATATTGTCACTAAGCACTTTATTATACATGTTGTTATATGACACATAATTGATGCATGTATATGTATATTAGTGGTTCATAGAGGCAGCGCTGAGTATAAATTATTTTTGTTAAACATACACAACTTATGTAGGGAGATTTGTTTCATTTCTATGTATTACCTGAGGCCAGTCACTTCACTGGGTATATGTGAGGGTTCTCAATCTCTTTAAAGCAGGCATTGCACAGTACTGAGGGCCAAACATTGGCTATATCAGTAATCTGCTATATCACTTTTACTAAGGACCACAGTTCCTGAGCAGTAACAATGCTGAAGCATTATAGGGATTTACACATTAGTTATAAGAAATAATATATATGGATAATTGATTATTTGACTGCAACTTGAAACCTATGTTTTTCACAAAGGTACAAGAAACATTTTCTGAAATTTTCAGCTGCAAAAATTACAGCCTCAATGAGCTACAAAATCTGGGGCCACATTCAAGTGGCTTGACATTCACACTGAGGCAGTTTTCAGGCGTTTTAGCGCTAAAAATAGTGCCTGTAAAGCTCTTGAAAACTGCCTCCCATGCCTCCCCAGTGTGAAAGCCGAGGGCTTTCACACTGGAGCGGTGTGCTTGTGGGACGGGAAAAAAAGTCCTGCAAGCAGCAACTTTGGGGCCATTTGGGAGCGCTGTATACACTGCTCCTAAACCGCCCCTGCTCATTGGAATGAATGTGCAGCGTTTCCGAAATGCCAGAAAAGCGCTTCTGAATCGCTGCAACACAGGCACTTTTAACCCCTTTCTTCGGGGTTAAAAATGCCCCGCTAGCGGCGAAAAGCACCGCTTAAACAGTGGAAAAGCGCAGCTAAAAATAACGGCACTTTACCGTTAACAGTCCCGCCGCCCCAGTGTGAAAGCAGCCTTAAATGAACTGGTGTGATTAGGCTCTCGTGGCTCTTCTGACTAAAGCTGGCCATATACTGTGAGATTTGTTTTGTTCTCCCCTATCGATTCCGCCATTCATGCTAAACAGCGTAAATGGATGAATGTCTTCTGCTGGATATTGTATTCTGACAGCCGGCAGCTTTCAGTTTACCCGAGCACTGACTGCATATGATTAGATGCATCCACTACTGGCCTAAAATTTTGCACGTGGCTCCTTTGATTTTCACATGGAAGGATGTTGGGGTAGGAGGGTGCCAACAGGGCAAACTTAACATTCTGTAAATTAGTATTAGTTTTCAGCTTTAATTGAAGCAGAATCTTTCTGTATAGAATTAGAGGACATGTCACCGCTTTTTTTTTTTTTTTTAGGTCTGTATTCCCACTGTTTGGCTTTAAAGTGTTACTAAACCCAGGACCCTGCATTCACTATATCTGGTCTCCCAGCGTACACAGAACATGGAAATGCAATCATTTTAGTAAATATAAACTGCTAAATACCTTTTCTCATCAGCAGTATATAAGCAGACTTATGACTTCTATCAGTGTCTGGTTAAAGCTTGTAGTCTACTCTTGACTGTCCTGTGAGGCTGCAGGACCCCTGACCCTCTGTCTGGACAGTGCTGATTGGCCCTGTGCTGATTACATGCACCCCCCCCCAGCAATACACACCAAACTGAGCATGTGCAGAGTGCCCCCAAGGCTCTGTTCTATCAGGAGCTGGATTGGGGACAGTAAAAGAAGGGGAGAATCAGAGAAGAGATCAAACAGCCTTTTTACACAATGCAGAAGTACAACGAGCATGCTTTACTGCATATACAGACTGGTTTTACTGTTGTGGGTTCAGAGTCTAAGTCTAGAGTGTTTAAATATACTGTATTTAATTTTGCTAGGGAGTGCTGGAAGGTTGACAGGAATGTGACCAATAAGTCACAGCAGTGCTGGCCACACATCTGACTTCAGTGTGATGTGTGTGAGGCCTAATGAACAATTCTAGGAGTGGAAAGTTTCCGTGAACTAGAATCCATAGCATCTTCCAGCAGACAACAGGTGTGGCTGTCACCACCTGCAGGATAGACTCTCCAGTGTAAACACAATACACGGTCCCCTCCTGGAGGGGCTCCTCGGCCTATCCACCCCTGTTTACTTGGATAATTATAGAAGACAGATGTGGATAGAAAGCCACAATGACCTTTATATAATATAGCTACCAGTAATACCCTCTCAGTCCTTGCACACCCATACAAAACTATACAGAATAAAACCAGGCACAGTAACACAAAAAAAAAAAAAAAACAGAATTCTTGTGGTTAATCTTGTCCAAATATTATTGTCTGAATGCTAAATATTCACTCAGCATGAGAGGTGAGCATAACCAGCTGGAGCTATGAGCATTTCCCTGTGCGCATCAACAGCAAAACTAGACTGTGAGAAGACTAAAGCCTGTCATATATGGCTCAAATGCTGGCCAGTTTCTGCCAAATTACCTGAATACAGTGTATAGTAAAAAATTCCGCGCTAGGACCATATATAAATTAAGCAGCAGTAAACAGTGCGACAACACCAATCAAATGTAGAAAAATTATAAACCGCGCTAAACAAAAATTACAGTTGGTAAGGTGGAGGTCTTACCTACCACCTACAAAAATTATAAAAATGCAAAATCAATATTGAACACAAAGAAAAAGTCCAGATATTTATGAAATGGAATCAATCATCAAAGGTAGCAGGATGTTCAGCTTATTACAAGTAACGATCCAAAATGAGCTAAGATTGCCCTTACCAGAACATCAGTAACAATGAGCGGATGGCATCAAACCCAGCCAGGGCCTTTGGGACGAAAAATCAAACTGCACCTTCCGTTTTCAAATTGTGGTCCCCTCAATGGATGTAGGAGACAAAACAACACAAAAAACAACTCACGGTGGTAGCCAGGCTCTATGTCAAACTAGGAACTAATCGATGATTGACAGGGGATACTTTATCTTTAATGTTCGTTCTGTTCAGAGGTTGGCACGCTTTCCTGCTCAAGTACTAAACACAGAGCGCTATATCTCCTTTCCAGGTACTCCATGTTCCATTTTACTAAGCAACAAGTTAGACTACTTCCAACACTGCACACCTGGACACAGAAAGCAAACAGTTAAGAGGATGCAGAGACTTTCACACAGTTCTGGACTGTGTGAAATAATATATATATTATTATTTTTTTTCTTTTGCAGAAACCCTAGAGAATAAAATGGCAGTTGTTGCAATATTTTATGTCACACTGTATTTGTGCAGCAGTCTTTCAAAAGCAATTTTGGGGGAAGAAATGCACTTCAATGAATTAAAAAAAACAAAAAAACTGTAAAGTAAGCCCAATTTTTTTGTACAATGTGAAAGATGATGTTAGGCCTGAGAATCATGATCTTTATTCTAATCTAAGCAAAAAAATTGTGATTCTCGTTTTATTCAGAATCATGCAGCTCTAATGTACAGCTAAAGATTAAAAAAAAAATGTTTTTTTATAATTCAGTGCCACTTTTCCTTTGATAATAATAAATTAAAAAAAAAAAATCAGGAGATATCCATTACCATTTACCACCAAATTAGTCCTGAAAAAAATAAGTAATTATGTAGAAAACTTTTGTCATTTGTTGTTTTTCACAAATCGCATATGTGAGCTCGTTTGTGTGCCTCTCGATCGGCGCCTCCCCGCTTGCAGCTTGCGCCATCGGGGCCCCTGTGATGCCTGCACTGTCGCATGCTCCCTGGGTCGGGGATCATGTTCCCTGATGTGTCTTCCCGGCAGGGTGGGGAGCTCAGTCACCTGTGCTCCCCTTGTCTCTCCCCTTGGATGGCCGGATTCCCGGGTCGGCCGCCCACGGGTGTGATTACCCTGCCGGCGGCATCCCTCATCACCTTCGGACATTGTGTGCGGTGTGCGCGCATGTGCGGGTCGCATGTGCGTGCGGCCTCATGGTGTCACGTATTTTACGGCGAAGGTGACGACAGATGTCGGGGCTTCGCCTTGATGGATGCCGAGGGAGCCACACGAGGCCTGCCAATGGCGGCCATAGTCTCCCTCTACACTCCGGGGTTAAGGGGCGGAAGAAACGATACCTGTTGTTAATTTCAGTACTAATTAAGGACACTATTTAATGAGGGTGGATTTGGGTGTGATCCCTCCACTTCCTCCTTGGACGGCCAGACTCTTTTCCTCAACAGTAGGAGTGAGTAAGTACTTATGATACCTCTGATTATCAATGCTTTGTCAGACCCCATAGAATAATATTTTACTTATATTTAATTTTGATTTATGTGCACACTAGCTCTGGATGCTGTAGACTTAGATACTTGGCAATATCATGCACTTTTTCCTCAAATTCACACATCACATTCACTGTGCACATCCTTCACTTCTCTTCCTATCACTGCCATTGTCAGCATTTAAGGACAAGGTCATCCCTGACATATTCTATATTAGTTATACCAATATAGTTACTTTACTCATTCTATTATCCTTCACATGATCAATTCAAGTTGCAATAGATTATTACAACACTTTCTGACCGCCCAATAGTTAAATCTAACTACTAACCTATATGGGTATATTCAGGAGCTAACGCTCTGACAATTTTCGTAGGTTCCGGCCCCACCCCCCAGTGGTGTGTTGGTGGGGGGGCAATTATACGTGTGACTCCTTGCAAGCCATATCAAGTGGATTCCTGTTCCCCCTTCTTCCTGGGGTGCTGCTACGTGCGGGCACACTGGATGGTCTGGCTGCTGTGTGGGGAGGCTCTGATCGAGGGGTACATCCAAACTCAGTGGTAATTATGTGCAAAGTGTTGCTAAACAAACTTGCCTATGCTGTAATTCTTTTAAATAAGCTGGACATACTGTTATAAATTTTTCTTTTTTTTTGTAGCAAACTCATCCTCTGAAGAGACCCCAAAATTCATGGGTCGAAACGCGTCAGATTTGTTATGCAATAGCCTTATCATATGCTGTGTATAACCTATGTTTGCTATTATATGTATTTGGTATGGGTATTTCCCCACTGGAGCTCCCAATTTATATTTATATGTTGTTACATTCATTCATTACCCTTCAATAAAGCACTTTAATATTTTATTTAATGCCTTGTTCATATCTATGGTTAGCTGCCTAAAAACCCCGCTCGGGGGACCTT
Organism: Aquarana catesbeiana; assembly: GCF_042186555.1. Classification (NCBI taxonomy): domain Eukaryota; kingdom Metazoa; phylum Chordata; class Amphibia; order Anura; family Ranidae; genus Aquarana; species Aquarana catesbeiana. The sequence continues at coordinate 699,566,176 of NC_133325.1, read as the reverse complement.
TTTCCATTTTTTTGAAAAAAACAAGGTATAATCCACCTGTATGCACAAAGTAGTTGTGGTGATATATATGGTTTTACTAACATATGTCAAAGTTGCAAAATTGGGCTTAGGCATTAAGATTTGTTTTACCCTTAAGTGTGAAGGGGTTAACATGAGAGGAAAAATCTATACAATTATGACTAGGCTAACATATTGAATTGTATAGGCTCTATGGGAACGTGCTAAACACGCCAAAAAGTGTGCACTATTACACCTGCGAGGTGTGAATGGAGCCCAGCTCTTTTGCCAACCCCTATATGTTCTTAACAATAATTAAAAAAAACAATAATTTTTACCTATAATATCTGTATTTATTATACTACACATTTCAGATAAGTTAGGGGAAGAGGACTCAGTAGGGAGCTTATGGGGTCCCTGTTAAAAATGGATTTTCTGTTACTTGTACATACTGCATTATGCTAATGAGGTCTTGGAATTGGGTGTCATGATCAAAATTCATATTTAGCCATCAAATTCTCCGGCTGAAAACGCAATTCAGAGGCACAGAGCTGGCCATCATAAACTCCAATAACACAGGTCAAGCAAAACAAGGGATCACTAAAAGCCATGGCCTCCCACAAAAGTTCTTAGGTTGGGCTCACACTTATGCGAATTGGATGTAGGTTTCTCCGCATCCAATTCGCATAGCAAGAGATTGTCACCGACTCTCTATAGAGCTGGTTCATACATCTGAGCAGCAGCTCCAGTGCGAATTGCACAGGGGCCCCGTGTGTCTTTTGGCCTGTTTTAGGGCCAATTCAGCCCAAAATTCGGGCTGAAATCGGACCTGAAACGGTGAATGGAGACGCACCGGACTCCTGCTGTGAGCCGCTGCGTGTTCTGGTGTGAACTCAGCCTTAGCGGTTGATCAGCAGTAGTAAATATCTTTAACAAGATACCTTTTGATAACAAGATGTGTCACAATATCCCAATTTTCAGCATTTTTGATATGGTCCAGGCCTAAGTAATTACATCCATTAGTCCAACATCTCCTAAGCCAACAGTCCATTAGCCAAGGCTTTATGGCAGGTCGCAAAAAATATTTTAGCAAGCAGTGGAAAGCAGGTCACAGGTTTTCACTACAGTGCCAACTTGTACATCGTTCATAACTACTGGGATGATTAAATTATGTTAAAAATAATACACCTCTACTAAAAGGTGCAGGAGCCAAATTAGTCATGTTTCATCTACAAAGTGATATAGGCATCTGAAACAAAGCATTTAAATACTTATTCAAAAGGTAAATCTGTTCTATACAATAATATATTGATTGCGAAACTGTAACCTGTGGGCATATGAAAATATGCATGCATTTAGAAAACTATATCTGAGGCAGTGGTGGCTGAACGATCAAACATCAACCGATCCTCAGACACTTTGATTAGTTATGTCATAACTGCAACGGCCCTCCCCGGGGGCCACAAAAAGCTGGTGGAGCAGTTTGACATTTGCACCAGGGCAAAAAGGTGGTTCAAAAGTGGCCTTATCCAAGGAGTCCATAGCTCTGTGTTGGCCAAGACTGATAGTTAACATTTACCTTCTACTCCCAGCAGCTGACCAAAGTGGCAAAGAACAGGTTTACTTTAGGTTGCCCTGCTGAACTCTTTCTGAATATGTTAGTTGCCTGGTGACATGTTGACACAGCAGTGGCCATCGGGTAATCTTGATTACACAGACACAGCAGTAGCCGTGCAGTGATCTGTACTGCACAGGCACAGCAGTGGCTGTACAGTAATCGTAACTACAGAGACACAGCAGTAACCAGTGATCTGGACTGCACAAATACAGCAGTGGCCACACAGTAATTTTCCCTGCACAGAAGCAGCGGTGGTTGTATGGTGATCTGCACTGCAGACACAACAGTGGCCATACAGTGACCTTTTTTTCACAATTTTCCAACAACATGACCAATGCGAACAATAACTGTGCCTTTCAAGGAACAAAAATGGCTGACTAAAAACAGAAAAATAAAGTCAAACCTAATTTATGAAATGTTGTTAAAGCTGACGTGTGTTTGTAAGTATATAATACCTTCCCTTATGCCCGCCTCCCCATTGATAAACATTCGATTAAAATCTTTTAACTAAATTTTTTTTTTTTACAAAAAATACCTCTTTTGAGACTCAGTGACATGATCGCTGGGTGTACATATCTGCAAGAAGGATCTCATTGTAAAGTGTCTTCTTGGAGAAACAATGCTGGGAAAAAGTATTTGCCCCCTTTCTGATTTTGTATTTTCTTTTTGCATATTTTTCACACTTAAATGACTCAAATCATCAAAAAATTGTATTATTACACAACAAGTAAATACAAAATGTAGTTTTTGAATAATGGTTTCATTTATTAAAAAGCTGTCCAAACCTGCCTGGCTTTTTGTGAAAAAGTAATTACCCCCTAAACCTAATAACTGGTTGTGCCACCCTTGGTGGCAACAACTGTAATCAAGCGTTTGCGATAACTGGCAATGAGTCTTTCACATTGTTGTGGAGCAATTTTGGCCCACTCTTCTTTTGCAGAATTGTTTTATTCCAGCCACATTGGAGGGTTTTCCAGCATAAATGGCCCGTGTAAGGTCATGATACAGCATCTCAATTAGATTTAAGTCCGGGCTTTGACTAGGCCACTCCAAAACCTACATTTTACTTTGTTTGAACCATTTGGAGGTGGACTTGCTGTTGTGTTTCGGAGCATTGTCCTGTTGCATAACCCAAGTGCCTTTGAGCTTGAGGTCACGAACTGATGGCCGGACATTCTCCTTTGGGATTTTCTGGTAGAGCTCAGAATTCATGATTCCGTCAGTTATGGTAAGTCGTCTAGGTCCTGAAGCTGCAAAGCCGCCCCAGACCATCACGTTACCATCACCATGTCTGAATGTTGGTATGATGTTCTTGTTATGAAATGCTGTATTAGTTTTATGCCAGATGTAACGGGATGCACACCTTCCAAAAAGTTTAATTTTTCTCTCATCAATCCACAGAATATTTGCCTAAAAGTCTTGGGGATAATCAAGACGTTTTTTGGTAAATGTGAGATGAACCTTTGTGTTCTTTTTGGTCAGCAGTGGCGTTGGCCTCAGGACTCTCTCATGGATGCCATTTTTGCCCAGACTCTTACTTATTGTTGAATCATGAATACTGATCTTACCTGAGGCAAGTGAGGCCTGCAGTTCTTTAAATGTTGTTCTGGGTTCTTTTATGATCTCCTGGATGAGTCATCGTCATGCTCTTGGAGTAATTTTTGTTGGCCGGCCACTCCTGGGAAGGTTCACCACTGTTCCAAGTTATCTCCATTTGTGGATAATGGCTCTCCCCGTGGTTCACTGGAGTTTATGAAGCCTTAGAAATGGCTTTGAAACCCTTCCTAGACCAATACATGTACATTACTTTGTTTCTAATCTGTTCTTGAATTTTTTTAGATGGTGGCATGATGTGTGGCTTTTTGTGATCTGTTAGCATGCTTCACTTTGTCAGACAGCTTCTATTTATGTGATTTCTTGATTCAACAGGTCTGGCAGTAATCAGGCCTGGGTGTGGCAAGTGAAATTTAACCCAGGTTTCCAAAAAAAATTGTCTTTAATCACAGTTCATTCATGATTCAGCATGGGAGGGGGCAATTACTTTTTCACATAGAGCCAGGCAGGTTTGAACAGCTCCTTTCCCTTAATAAATTAAATAATAATTTAAAAACTGCATCTTGGATTTACTCGGGTTATCTTTGTGTAATATTAAAATTTGTTTGATGATCTGAATCATTTAAGTGTGAGAAATATGCAAAAAAATAAAAACTCAGGAAGGGGGCAAATACTTTTTCACAGCACTGTAGATGCTGGGCAATCTCTGAATGGAGGAGACGGAACTTTCCTCATTCAGAGATTGCTTTCAGTGCACAGAAGCAGTGTTAATTTCGTCGACTAAAATATTTTCGACTAACTTCATTCTATTTTAGTAGACTAAAATACGACTAAAACTAAAACAAGTCAGATGACTAAAATACGACTAAAACTAAAATACCACTAAAATGGCATTTTAGTTAAAAGATTATAACTAAAACTAAATTGAATTTATATCACAATGACCAAATCTGTGTCTGTAGTGCATGTTCAAACCGTAATACCATAAATAATAAACACGTTATTAGATTTTTCCTCCAGCAGTATATAATGTTTGGCAGTTCTAAAGAAATAATGCATTAAAATTTAACTGAACCCATTAGATTTTAGTCGACTAAAATGTACTGGAGATTTAAGTTGACTAAAATACGACAAACTAAAATGGCATTTTAGTGAAAAGACTATAACAAACTAAATTGAAATTTGATGGTAAAATGAACACTGCACAGAAGCTGTAGAACAGCTTCCATGCCTGGAGAAATTACGCAGCAAGGGCGGACATAGTCGGGATCTCTTGACCAGAGCCTGTGACAGCCCCATAATTGCATTAACCCCTGCCACACTGGAAAATTATGGAGGCCAGGAAGGGGGGGGGGGGGGGGGGCAAAGTCAGAGGAAGATTTCATCTAAAAGGTAGAGGAATCAGCACAAAGGACACATCCTACTGTAAGTTATGCCCCTGATTTTTCTGTTTTTGATTTTAGCTACACTTAGGCTAGGTTCACATTATCGTGGTTTTGCAGGCCACGTTTTGCGTGGGCACAGCAGCTCATTCATTTGAATAGGCTGCTGTGCTTCCTGAAACGCAGGGAGAAAGTCCTTGCAGTATTTTGAGAAATTGTAGCCCGCATGGCAACCACAAGTGCACTGCAATTCCCAGTGCGGGAGCGATTACCAGTACGTGCAGCATGCTATTAGGATTAATGGCATCCGCACACATCTCTTGCATTTCACTGTGAGGGTGGTTGCGGCTGCAAGAACAGGCGTGGACCCGCAGCGGCAACCACCTACACAAGTGTGAACCTAGCCTTAAAGTGGTTGTAAAAGCAGATTTTTTATCTTAATGCATAGAATAAGATAAAAAGCCTTCAGTGTGAAGCAGCCCCCTTCAGCGATGTTGCACGAGAGACTAATGCTGTCTGGGGACTTCCCTCCTCATTGGCTGAGACAGCAACACGGCGCCATTGGCTCCTGTGTCTGAATAGACACAGGGAGCTGCGGCTCGGCTTTGGTGCCCCCATAGCAAGCTGCTTGCTGTGGGGGCACTCAGCAGGAGGGAGGGGCCAGGAACACTGAAGAGGGACTCGAGAAGAGGAGGATCTGGACTGCTCTGTGCAAAACCACTGCACAAAGTAGGTAAGTATAACATGTTTGTTATTTTTAACGAAAAAAAAAGAGACTTTAGTATCACTTTAAGCTGGTCAGATATGGTTCCTTTTTTTTCTTTCAGCCAGTGGGCCTGAACCAATTCTCCCATCCACACAATCGCAGTGAATGGGGAAATCCTCCCCACTGAACTATTGCATTCTGAGAATGGGGGGACTACACAGATCAGCACTGCAGCTATTGGCAGCAACTGCTGCTCGAGTGTCTTTTTTTAAAAAGGTCCATTCTGCAGAAGACGATCGATAGATCGACTTCTGTTGAGCAGCAGTGGCCACACATGGATCGAATTTCGATCTGGCTATAGTTACCTTTAGGCTTTAAAGCCTAAATTTTGGGAAAAAGTAAAAATCATTTACGTCTAGACCTGATCCTTCGCTCTCCTGTGCTCCATCAGTGTAATGGTCCTTGGCATCCTCAAGTCCAGTGCCCCACATCGGTCTTAAAGGGGTTGTAAAGTCAAAAGGTTTGTTATCTTAATGCATTCTATGCCCCCCTAATACTTACCTGAGCCCCATTTCTATCCAGCGATGTCCACGAGTGTCTCGGCCATCCGGGACTTTTCCTCCTGATTGACTGAGACACAGCAGCAGAGCCATTGGCTCCCGCTGCTGTCAAAGCCAGTTAGCCAATCAGGAGAGAGAGGGGACGGGACAAACCGCAGCTCTGTGTCTGAATGGTCACAGGAAACTGCATCTCGGCTTGGGAGCCCCTATAGCAAGCTGCTTGTTGTGGGGGCACTCAACAGGAGGGAGGGGCCAGGAGTACCAAAGAGGGATCCGAGAAGAGGAGGATCCAGGCTGCTCTATGCAAATCCACTTTTCAATCCATTTAGATAAAAGCACTGTAAGTTCTCTTCTCCTGTTTTTCATCTTTCTTGCCTCCCCCCTTTTCAGTTTTCTTACGGGATCAAAGAGATGAACATCAAGCGCACTATGTCTATTCAAACCCCCATGCTGGCTTGTCATTCAGAGTTTCTCAGCACTGGGCCTACTGGTAGAGTCTTTTACAACAACAGTTGGTAGGGCAGTGACGCTGTAGGCCCTTCTTTTAATGCTGTGAAGACCAAAGATAAAGAACACTTCTTAACACTCATGTGTAGTATGCAGGTTGGCTCATTACAGCCTTTCATCTTGACTGCCAAGAGAGTAGTCCAGCTTTTAGTGCCATACATATCGGACCTCTTCCTAATAGAGGTGACAGACCTTAAGGCCCCTTTCACACTGGGGCGGTTTGCAGGCGTTACTGCGCTAAAAATACCGCCTGCAAACCGCCCCAAAACAGCCTCCGCTGTTTGTTCAGTGTGAAAGCCCGAGGGCTTTCACACTGAAGCGGTGCGCTGGCAGGAGAAGAAAAAATCTCCTGTCAGCTGCATCTTTGGAGCGGTGAAGGAGCGGTGTATTCATCGCTCCTAAACCGCTCCTGCCCATTGAAATCATTGGGACAGCGTGGCAATACCGCGGCTATAGCCGCGCTATACGAGTGGTTTTAACCCTTTTTCGTCCGGCAGCGGGGGTTTAAAACCGCACCGCTAGCGGCCGAATACCGCAGTAAAAAAGCGCTAAAAATAGCGCTGTTTTACCGCCGACGCCCCCTACCGCCCCAGTGTGAAAGGGGCCTTAGAGCCCTTTCACACTGGGGCGGTGGGGGCAGTAGCAGTAAAGTGCCGCTAGTTTTAGCGCCGCTTTACCGCTGTTATAGCGGTGCTTTGGCGCCGCTATTTGGGCAGGAGCGGGGCACTTTTAACCCCTTAGAAGGGGTTAAAAAGGGTTAAAAGCGCCCGTGTAGCGCCGCTGCCGAATCGCTTTGCAGGCGCTTTGGCAGCACTGCCCATGCATTCCAATGGGCAGGGGCGGTGGAGGAGCGGTGTATACACGGCTGGCAAACCGCCCCAAAGATGGTGCTTGCAGGACTTTTTCTAACGGGCATTTTTCAGGCACTATTTTTAGCGCTAAAGCACCTGAAAAACGCCCCAGTGTGAAAGGTGTCATATTGTGTCAGGATAGCTACTAACAAATAACTACTTAACCAAGGTGTCTCCTGTGCTCCAGGTGCATATAATCGCCAATCTTTTCTATAATGTTTAAGGCTGGGTTCACACTGGTCCGACAAACGCTCCGACATTGGGAGCTCATGTCGCATGACGTGTGAAATTTAATGTTTCCCTATGGGAGCCGTCCTAACTGGTCCGACACAAGTCGTTCCGACTTTAGAAATGCTCCCTGTACTACTTTGGTCCGACTTTGATCCTACTTCAGTCTATTGACTATCATTGAAGTCGGATCAAAGTCGGATTGCCGTCTTGCATGATCCGACTTTGGCACGCGACTTGTGCTCAGATGTTCTTGAGGGGGAACTCCGCGCCAAATTTTAAATAAAAAACCGGCATGGGTTCCCCCTCCAAGAGCATACCAGGCCCTTGGGTCTGGTATGGACCTTGAGGGGAACCCCCTACGCCGATAAAAACGGCGTGGGGGTCCCCCCCAATCCATACCAGACCCTTATCCGAGCACGCAGCCCGGCCGGACAGGAATGGGGGTGGGGACGAGCGAGCGCCCCCCCCCCTCCTGAGCCGTACCAGGCCGCATGCCCTCAACATGGGGGGTTGGTGCTTTGGGGGAGGGGGCGCGCTGCGGCCCCCCACCCCAAAGCACCTTGTCCCCATGTTGATGAGGACAAGGGCCTCTTCCCGACAACCCTGGCCGTTGGTTGTCGGGGTCTGCGGGCGGGGGGCTTATCGGAATCCGGGAGCCCCCTTTAATAAGGGAGCCCCCAGATCCCGGCCCCCCACCCTATGTGAATGAGTATGGGGTACAGCGTACCCCTACCCATTCACCTAGGAAAAAAGTGTCAATTTAAAAAAAAAACACTACACAGATTTTTAAAGCATTTTATTAGACAGCTCCGGGGGTCTTCTTCCGACTTCGGGGGTCTCTCCGGTTCTTCTCCACGCTCTCCGGATCTTCTGCCGGGCTCCTCCGCTCTCTTCTGCTCTTTTGCCGCTCTTTTGCTAAAGCGGAGGAGCCCGGTCTTCAATCTTCTGCCTTCTGCCTTCTGCCTTCTGCTCCTGATGTTGACACGACGCTCTCTGGGGCTAGAATGCTCTCTGTGCGCTCTGCTCTGACCTATATAGGCGGTGACCCCGCCCCCTTATGCCGTCACAGTCCCTGGGCATGCTGGGACTGTGACGTTTTAGGGGGCGTGGTCATCGGGTGATGACCACGCCCCCTAAAACGTCACAGTCCCAGCATGCCCAGGGACTGTGACGGCATAAGGGGGCGGGGTCACCGCCTATATAAGTCAGAGCAGAGCGCACAGAGAGCATTCTAGCCCCAGAGAGCGTCGTGTCAACATCAGGAGAAGAGGGCAGAAGGCAGAAGGCAGAAGGCAGAAGATTGAAGACCGGGCTCCTCCGCTTTAGCAAAAGAGCGGCAAAAGAGCAGAAGAGAGCGGAGGAGCCCGGCAGAAGATCCGGAGAGCGTGGAGAAGAACCGGAGAGACCCCCGAAGTCGGAAGAAGACCCCCGGAGCTGTCTAATAAAATGCTTTAAAAATCTGTGTAGTGTTTTTTTTTTAAATTGACACTTTTTTCCTAGGTGAATGGGTAGGGGTACGCTGTACCCCATACTCATTCACATAGGGTGGGGGGCCGGGATCTGGGGGCTCCCTTATTAAAGGGGGCTCCCGGATTCCGATAAGCCCCCCGCCCGCAGACCCCGACAACCAACGGCCAGGGTTGTCGGGAAGAGGCCCTTGTCCTCATCGACATGGGGACAAGGTGCTTTGGGGTGGGGGGGCCGCAGCGCGCCCCCCTCCCCCAAGGCACCACCCCTCATGTTGAGGGCATGCGGCCTGGTACGGTTCAGGAGGGGGGGGGGCGCTCGCTCGTCCCCACCCCCATTCCTGTCCGGCCGGGCTGCGTGCTCGGATAAGGGTCTGGTATGGATTGGGGGCGACCCCCCACGCCGTTTTTTCGGCGTAGGGGGTTCCCCTCAAGGTCCATACCAGACCCAAGGGCCTGGTATGCCTCTGGAGGGGGAACCCATGCCGGTTTTTTATTTAAAATTTGGCGCGGAGTTCCCCCCTAAAGATTCATACCAAACACAGTGCCGGCATTGGCGGGGATCCAAGTCGGATCCCCGTTCATTGAAAGTCGGACACATGCCGGCTTCATGTCGCAGGGCAAAGTCGGATCCAAAGTAGGACGGCTGTCGTGTCGCACCAGTGTGAACCCAGCCTAAAGCTGACCATAGATGGATCAAAATGTGACCACTTCAGCAGTGAACCTAATGATTGACTTCTGTTGAGCTGGAATTTTGGAAAATTTCATTTGATCAGTGGTTGCAGCTTTGATCAATGTATTCTGTTCGTGTGGATGGGGGAATACGTTTTTTTTTTTCAATCAGCTCACTGGCTATTAAAAAAAAAAAAAAGACACCCATCTCTGGGCACCATTACTCCCATTTTGCAAGGTCTACTCTAAATATCAGGAAGAGGATGTTCACCTAATTACACAATGGTTTTAGAAACAGGTGTTTTAAGAGATGTGCACCTCCCTGAAACCTTCATACTTTACTATATAACCAATGCCAGCTCAATATTTACACAAGCTAGAGCCATGGCAACACTAACATGTACAGTGATAACCTATACTTCTGAGTAATTTTCCCTTTCCCTCTCAAGGGAAACAATAATGTATTTTCATTGGGTTATGTGTGCTAGATGTTGAGTTCAAATATTCAACTGGTTGCTGAGATGCATTTGCATTAAAGTATTTCATGTACAAGCTACATCACTCGGTGCATTCAGCATTTTTTGCTTCATTGAAACCAATTACACAATAAACTTTGTTATAAGAGGGAGATCCAATAAAGTATGAGGGGCAATTAAATCAAACAGAATCAAATTTCAAGGAGTGAAAACTGCCAGAATTTTTCAACATACTCCCCTGCTACATTTATACACTTATCCCAGCATTTAACGAATGCCTGGAAAGCTTCGGCATAGAAAGATTTGTCTCTTGTGCAAATTCATGACAGGTTATGTGTCGATTATCCAGGATCAGGTGTTCTACACACTGAACGTCTGCAGGAATGACTGCTGTGGGCTGGGAACCACCATGGACGGGATCGTCATTGACGGACGTACGGCCATCTTTGAAACGTTTACACCATTCAAATATCTTACTGTGGCTGAGTGTCTCATCACCATATTGTGCTTCTGTAGATATCTGTGGGTTTTACACCTTTGTTCAGAAGAAGTTTCATCACCATACGCTGTTCCATGTACGCACTAACACCGTTGACTGCCATCTTGATTAACGGTCTCTGGACTGGCCCACTGACATGTGCGCCGCCTATTAATAATAGGACACACTTGTCACTTACTACTGCATGTAGTACCGCCATGCTAGCATACCTTTTTAGGCTCGATTCACACCTATGCATGTTGCTTTTGAGCGTTTTTGGAGGTTTTTTTTTCATGCTTGCCGCGTTTTTGAGCCGCGTTTTTGCCGCGTTTTAGCGGCGTTTTTGCCGCGATTTGCGTTTTTTTTTTTTTCATTTTTTTTACAGTCTTACAAAAAAATTACAAAAAAAAAAAAAACGGCAAAAACGCATCAAAAACGCTGCAAAAACGCTGCAAAAACGCAGCACTTGCGTTTTTGATGCTTGTCCATTGAAAACCATTACATGCAAAACGCTGCTTTTTGCATGCAAAAAAGTCCCCGACCCTTTCCAAAAACGCTGAGATACAAAAAAGCATTGATGTGAACATGTTCCATAGGAACCCATGTTAAAAAATTCCCGTGCATTTCTGCAAAATGCAAAATGCATCAAAAAACGCACTAGTGTGAATGGGGCCTTATACCTGTAAAATTAAAAGTTTGGTTTGACTTGAAAGTTCCTTGTGCAATTGCCGTGATACATACCTAAGGACTGTTTTCATAACTTCTGCTAATTAAGGAACTCCTTCTTTAAAGCGGAGTGCATGGGAAAAAAAAAACTAAAGGTCAGCAGCTACAAATACTGTAGCTGTTGACTTTTAATACATGGACACTTACCTGTCCAGGGAGCCCACGATGTCGGCACCCGAAGCTGATCTTCAGATCGACTCATGGGTGCTGCCGCCGCCACCATGGCTGGTAAGGGAGCCAGGAAGTGAAGACTTTCGGCTTCACTCCTGGTTCCCTACTGCGCATGTGCGAGTCGCTCTACGCGTTCTCAATGGTCCCTGCTGTTTTCTGGGACCTGTGTGTCTCCCAGAAGACAGCAGGGGGGAAGGAGGAGGGGCCGGGCATGGCGTAATTCACTGCAGAAAGTGCGGCTATCTATGCCCGGAAGTGGGAGCAAATACCTGGATTTGACAGGTATCTGCTCCCCCCTGAAAGGTGCCAAATGTGACACCGGAAGGGGGGAGGAATCTGATAAGCAGAAGTTCCATTTCCTTTACAGTCATGTTCACACCAACTTGCATGCTATAATGGGGTTGATTTACTATAACTGGAGAGTGCAAAATCTGGTGCAGTTGTGCATGGTAGCCAATCATCTTCTAACTTCAGCTTGTTCAATTAATTTTGACAAAAAAAATAAAATATCTGGAAGCTGATTGGTTTCTATGCAGAGCTGCACCAGATTTTGCACTCTCCAATTTTAGTAAATCAACCCCTCTGTGTTTATTGTGAAGGAACAGTGCAATGTGTTATTATAAAGTATAACACTGTTTACATTTTTCTCTTTTTTACTTTATTTAATATGGTTGTTAAGCCACTATCTCATATATCATCCCCTCTGTCAGATAAAAAGCTGCATCCTAATGCCTGTGCTTTATTAAAAAAAAAAAAAATCTACCTGCTTTAACAGCGTCTTCCAGCGATCACATGACTCCAGGCTCTCAGCTCTCCCCATCTGATATCTCCATTGGGCGGGGCTGAGATTCCCCTGCTGATATCAGCCAGGGAGGAGGGAAGAAGAGGAGCAGAGAGTTGGGAGTGGTGATCGCTGGAAGACACTGTTAAAACAGGTAGAAATCGTTTTTTTTTTTTTATAAAGCACAGGCACTAGGACACAGCTTTTTATGGGGGATGATATACAGATCAGTTAGTTCTGAAGCAGTGGGGAGAGGAGCAGAGCAGTGATAGTGAGAGATGACAGGCAGGGAGGGGAGGGGGAGGACAGAGGGAGACACAGGAGAGCTGCAGATAGCAGCGTATGATGGAGGCACGTACGCGTGACATGGTGTCAGGCCTCAGCAGCCCTGATATATCGTGGTCAGCGTACAGAGGGGGGGGACAGAAACTGGCAGGATCAGCCAGGTATTTTATATGTTCAAATGACACAGCACAAGCACTGTGTTGTATAACATGCTTTAAAGGAACAGGATCTTTATTTTTATTTTTTTGGCTTAACAAATGCTTTAAGTGTCACAAAATTACACTTTATTCAACTTTACCTACCACAGACAGTTGCAATGCACTGTGGTGTAGTGACATGCCATTTCATGCACTGTGTGAAAATCCGTATACATGCTACATTTTTGGGGCCTATGCACACTGGCTTAAAAATTCTGCTTCTAGAGGAGTTTAGCATTTTGCCTTTAGAAGCAGCTAATGTTATCCTATGTGTCCATGAACATTAGGACATTTTAAAGTGGTAGTAAAAGTGTTTTTTTAATTTTGTTTATACCTACAGGTAACATACCTACGTGTACCGTTTAGGAGATATTTACTTACTAATGTCACCAGCACATGCGCACTGTATGTATGTAATATAGTAGAAGGCATGCTGTCCATTGAGGGAGCTGTGCCACGGCTGTGACTCCCAGGAGGATGGAAGCCCTCTCAGCGGTGACAGTGCACCTCTGGAGAGTTTCATTTTCAGGTGTCTTCCATAATGGGCTAGTATACTATGCATACTAGCCCATTATGTAATATAGTAGAAGGCATGATGTCCATTGAGGGAGCTGTGCCACGGCTGTGACTCCCATGAAGATGGAAGCCCTCTCAGCGGTGACAGTGCACCTCTGGAGAGTTTCGTTTTCAGGTGTCTTCCATAATGGGCTAGTATACTATGCATACTAGACCATTATGACATTAACTTGCAGGAAGATTTATTTATTTTTGCGGTTTACTACCACTTTAAGCTCAGTGTTTTGAGGCAGAAAAAAACTTCTGATCTGCGTTTCTAAAAGTAGTTTTCTGGCAGGAAAAAAAAAAAAAAAAAAAACACGAAATGCTCCTATACGCCTGTACAAAAATGCTCTATATGAGTGTTTTTTCTGCCAAAAAGAACTAGTGTTTTTTTTAAGCCCAGTGTACATGGATCCTTAAAGTGGATGTAAACCCTCACATATACCCAGTAAAGTGAACAGCCTCAGATGATACACAGAGATTTAACAAATCTCCCTACATAAGTTTTACATGTATATCTGCTGTCTTCAGCTTGCTATATTCTTTAGAATTCTTACATTGGGTAAAGAAATTTTCACTTCCTCATTCAGCAGTAGGAGTGTAGTCTTGGCTTACACTGAGAGACAGCTGATTGGGGGAAAGGCACACCCCCCCCCCCTCCACATAGGCAGAACCATCATACTTTCAGAGCTGTGCTGTGACAAGACAAGCTCTCTGCTAATCTATTTATAGTAACCTCCCACAAATTACAAATTTCTCAAGAACTTTCATGCTGATAACAGAGGAACGAAACAGCAGAAAGACACAAGACTAAGGCTCCTTTCATACTGAGGCAGTTTTCAGGTATTTTAGTGCTAGAAATAGCACCTGTAAAGCATCTAAAAACTGCCTCCCATGCCACCCGAATGTGAAAGCCCGAGTGCTTTCACACTGGGGCAGTGCGCTTGCAGGACGTTAGAAAAAGTCCTGCAAGCAGCATCTTTGTGGCGGTTTGGGTCTGTATACAGCGCTCCCAACACACCCTGCTCATTGAAATGAATGGGCAGCGCTTAGGAAGCGCTGCAACACGGGTGGTTTTCACCCCTTCTTCGACCACTAGTGGGGGTTAAAGCGCCCCACTAGCGGCCGAAAAGAGCCGTTAAAATTAGCAGCGCTTAAGCGCTGACGCATGGGCGACCCCAGTGTGAAAGGGGTCTTAAATGCTTTAGAGAGAGAGATAAGGAAACACTACAGATATATGTGCCTAGGTCAAATTTCATGAATCGGGTTTACATCCACTTTAAGTCTAGTACACACTAGCAGTTTTTCTTCCGTTCAACCCAGCAGGGCTGAACGGAAAAAAAAACCTGGCAGTTTAGGTGGAGCCACTGTACTAACAATCCGATGTTAGTACAGTGATCTCCCCTGCTGTTCTATTGTGTTCTGACATGGGGACCCCCTCCCCTAGAATGCTCCAGTCAGCGCCCTCAGCCATTGGCACAGTGTCGGACCGACTGTCTGCAGTACACATGGGCCGATGCCGTCCAACATTCGACCTGTGTGTACTAGACTTTACAGAGCACACGTCCCCATATCTGTATGCTGTAAACAGGACACAGAGAAAAAAAATTGTGCCCTTGTGTTAATCTGTGCAGATCAGCGCGGCTCAAAGCCAGTGATTTCTCTCCCTGCAATTAGCAATTATTCCAGGGTTACCCAATTTACAGGCAACTCTTATTACACACTAGATCAGAAAGGGACACCCTGGCAACTAGTTTTCCTGCTGCGACCTTTCAAAGAAGACATCTGAGATGTACACAAGCCTGTCCCCAAGTTCGCTGCAGGCCCCTCTGCACAGTGTGTGCTTGGCGTTATAACAGGAGAGTCACGAACTAACACACACACCCTTATTTGGTGTCTGAGGTCTGCGTTTGTCCTTCTCAGTCTCCTATTCCTGTGCCAAGTTTTTTCAACTCAGTCACTTCCTCTGTGGTCCAAAACACACAGAGGTCATGTCAGTTCATTGTTAAAGCAATGGAGCGTTTGCAGATCTGGACTGATTACACCCATCCCACAATGCCCTGGGGCAAACAGACTGTCAACACAGCCGTCCTCTTCAGTCATCTTTTGGGACACAATCCAAGAGGCCTGCCAGCCCCGGGCAATCTGACATAGAGAATGAGGAAACTGAATGCCAGGGTTTACTTATTAACCTGTTAGTGGCAGAGTACAAGCTGCAGTCTTTATTACACAATAACGTGCACAAAATAAGATTCACATAATAATTGTTGGCCATTTTAGGAGTAATTCTCAACCTTTAACAAGAGTTCAGAAGGGCTCAGTATTGTGATTCGCACTCTGTATTATTCTTTATCATAGTTTACGTTAGGATAAAAAATTAACTACACATATATTGTTATTAATATAGAACGTAAGCAAAACAGTTAAGGGGTCATGAAAGAGTACATTGTTAAAAAAGTAATTTCCATATCTTTTATAGCTATTTTACCAGCATATTTCCCCTTCAACACATGGTGTTTTGACTGGCTACTAGAACTGTCTCGCCCTTTATTTCTTCCAGTTGTGTGAAATCTACAATACTTAAAGTGGAGTTCCACCCAAAAGTGGAACTTCTGCGTTAAGCACTCCTTGCCCCCTTACATGCCACATTTGGCATGTCATTTTTTTGGGGGGTGGAGGTGGGTGCTAAGTTTTGAGTGGGACTTCTTGTCCCACTTCCGACTACGGGCCGCCTAGGCGACTCCTCTCCCCCTAGGTGGCACTGTCCCAGAAGACTGCCTGTCCACCGGAAGAGCACAGGGTGACTCGTGCATGCGCAGTGCGCGCCCGGCCTTGAAGCCGCAAGCTGTCACGACCAGGGGCCCACAGTTTCAATGGAGGAGCCGCGGAGAGGAGGGGGAGAGGAGCGAGGCTCCATGTGGCCGCATCGCTGGACCGTGGGACAGGTGAGTGTCCGTTTATTAAAAGTCAGCAGCTAAACTTTTTGTAGCTGCTGACTTTTAATAAACAAAAAAAAAAAGCATTGAACTCCGTTTAAAGTGATTGTAAAGTCTCATTTTTATTTTTTTTGTTAAAAATAACAAACATGTTATACGTACCTACCCTGTGTAGTGGTTTTGCACATGGCAGCCCAGATCCTTCTCTTCTCGGGTCCCTCTTCTGCTCTCCTGGCCCCTCCCATTGAGTGCTTCCACAGCAAGCAGCTTGCTATGGGGGCACTCAAGCCGAGTCACAGGCCCTTGTATCCATTCAGATATGGAGCCGCCGGCCCAGTCCCGCTCCTTTCTCTTCTCACTGGCTGGCTGACTTCGATTGACAGCAGAGGGAGCCAATGGCGCCGCGCTGCTGTCTCACCCAATGAGGGGTGGGGGGGTGCAATCAAGACATTCCTACAACATTGCTGGATCTAGAGGGGGCTCGAGTAATTATTACAGGGGCTGATGCATTAGAATAATAAAAAAAAAAAACACTTCTGCCTTTACAATTACTCTAACACTGCTCCAACGTTCCAATGTTCGTGAGGTACCTCGCCAGCGCCAGCATCTTCTCTCCAGCTTCTTCCAGGTGCTAGACGTCAGCCGTCTTTGCATGCGCAGGAGTTCAGTCATCCCAGGATACAGACACTGTGCCAGAATGTAAAGCTAGCTGTGCATGCACAGTTCAGTGTACATTTTACAGAGGACTAGGAGCAGGCTTGTAAGTTTATTTTATTGCAGAAGAGACATTGCTCAAAAGAAAGAGCCTAATTGCTTGCATTTTTTATTGAGAGAGAGCCTGGAACTACATGATGATGTGGCATTACTCTCTGCAGCATTCTCTTGTGAGACGAGGACAGCTTAAAAGAGAAGTTTGGGATTTGAAAAAAAAAAAAATTACTTACCTAATTGGATGCAGCATCTATCTGGTGCTGCATCTGTCCCCCCGCTGGCTCTGCAATGAGAACTGAGAGATCAAACACAGCTGAATGCCCAGTTCTACCCCTCCGCTGAGAGGCTAAGCCAGGTGCCAGTCCAGGCTTCTGGGTGGATCCTGACCATATGGTTGGGATCTTTCCTGAATCTGGACTGGCTGAGTGATGTCAGCCGACAGCGTGCTTTAGCCCATTGTCGGCTGAAAACGGGTCACAGGAGTGCGGAACAAACTTCACTCCTGTCATCCATAGAAGTATGACCAAAAAAGCTTTGATCATACTTCCCCTTTAATGATGTACCACTAAGGGAAGACAACTGGGCTCACAGGTAGCAGACTTAATTTTGTGTATCATTCAGTCCAGTAGAGGACAGATGCTAGATCAAAGTGTGATAAGTATGTGGGGGACAGTAAAGTAAAAGCTGCTTTTTCACGTTAATGCTGCAGGGATAAAAGGTGGCGTTGAACCTTTAGGCTACATTTACACTAATGCGATTTGAGATCACGATCACGTGACAATGGAAACTACATTGTTTTTTAATGGTGCCTGTTCACAACAATGCAACTCAGCATGAAGCGAATAAAAGAGAAGTATGGGGTTTTTGTTTTGTTTTCATTCATACTTACCTCGGTGGATGGAGCATCGGACCGATGCTGCAGCTGTCCCCCGCCGTCTCTGCACTGAGAACTGAGCCACGATGGCTCTGTTCTCACAGATCCCGGAGAGGAAAGCTGGTGACTGTAAGTCAGCGTCTCTCCTCTCTGATCCTCCACGCTCACTGGAGCGCTGAGCTGTGGAGAGGTGGGAAGAGGCCGTCTCTACGGCTCGCTGAGAGGCTGAGACTGCCATCAATCAAGGCAGCTGGCGGATCCAGACTTGGAAGTTGGGATGACGTGCTGCCTCGACTGATGGCAGTGAGGTCAGCGGAGAGCGGACTTCAGACCGCTCTCCGCTGAAAACGGGTCACAGGAGTGCAAAACGAATTGCTCTCCTGTGACCCTTAGAAGAAGCCCAGCCTAAAAAGCTCAGGCTGGACTTCTCCTTTAAGGAAAAGGTTCCTGTACTACCTTGTAGAAAAAAATAGTTTGAGGTTTTTTTGGACGTTTGTGGTACCGTACAGAGGCTAGACATAACCAAGGTAGATATAGAAAATGTAATTTATTAAACAAATCTTTAAAACATACAAAACATCGAAAAGTTATAGATTGGAAGACGTATCTTGCACATTCAGCTCTACAAAGATATTTCATTAAAATTATGATGTTTGCTCTATAATAATACAGTACTACAAGCTCCTGAAGAAGCAGCAGTGTTCCCCGCGAAACATGTTGAGCATCCAATAAATAGATGGTATACGTTTTAGTTGATAACTGTCATCTTCTACTGATCATCCCATCTGTAACTTTGTAGAGCTGAATGTGCAAGATACGTCTTCCAATCCATAACTTTAAGATGTTTTAAAGATTTGTTTAATAAATTAAATGTTATATATCTACCTTGGTTATGTCTAGCCTCTGTAGGGTTCCATGGAAGTCCAAAAAAGCCTCAAACCATTTCTTTCTACATTCGATAGGATGTAAGTACCACTTTTCTACGTGTTTCTATATCTGGCACCCCCTTTTTTCTGTACTACCTTGATGCGATTTTGGCCCCATAGAATATGCAAACCACGTCAAAGTCGCACTATAAAATCACACTGAAAATCAGATAAAAATCTGACCGTAGCAGTGAGTTACACCTATTGAACTCAGATTTCTCCCTCATCTTCCCTAAGAAGTCTTATACGTGCTCATCCATGCTCCACCAAGTCTTTGGTGTGAGGTTTGCTCAGTTGCCAAAACAAGCGGAGTACAAAACCTCAACAAAATTGACGTTTTGGTGGTGGTGTTTTTCTTGACATAGCATTGCATATTTCTGCCAGTTATTAAGCTACCTTGGGAACATTGTCCCAGAAGCATTATGGAACGTCCAGGTGGTATTTTGCAAACTTGAAACAAGCATCTTCTTTGTTTTTTTGTTGTTTTTTTTTCTGGAGGTGCAGTTTCCTCTCATGTGCTTCAGTGTGTGAGTAATAGTGAACATAAAAGGAGAGACTTAAAGCATATCTAGCCCAAGATCAACTTCTAGAGATTAAAGCGGAACTTTCCATCTATTAAATCTTCTGCCCTTGTTGTTTTAACTTTGGATAGTAAAACATTTTTTTCTGCCAGAAAATACCTTATACTTCCTCTTTCTTGTCTGATAAAAAGCCTAGGCTTATGACATCATGCACAGCTCTCTCTCTCTCTCCTGAGTTTGCCAGGAAGGGAGGGGGCATGAATCATAAGAGGGCCAATGAGGACTGCAGAGCAGGAGGTGTGCCCCTGTGTGTCTGTGTAAACCCAGTGGTGAACAGGCAGCAGCTTCAGCTGCCTACAGTTAAAATGGATCCAGCTAGACTCCATGATACTCCATGGAGGGAGATTTCTGCAGCATATTTGGCAAGTACAGAATAACAGTATATATAAAATAATATGCAAAGTGGTTGGAAGGAAGCTTTAGAATGGCAAAGATGTTTTTATTACAAATGATGTGAGTAGACTGCAGTTCCTCTTTAACTCACAATGAGTCACTCAAGAAGGAAGTACAGGGGGCGCCAGAGAGACAGCCTGTATTACTTATGTGTTTTTTTCAGAGAACACACTCACAGCAGACCATTCTTTGTGCAAGTTAGAGGAAGCATGCTGAATTTTGCAGGAAAAAAAATGTAAAACAGGAGTTCAGATTTAATGTTCAATGTAGAAGTCCACTGTTGTGGGAGACTGGTGGAGGGAATGTGTAAGCCCACACCCAAAACTTCATTTTTTTTTTCTTTGCAGGGGGGTGGAATCCAGTGGCGGACTGCAGAGATAAACACAGTGAAGAAGAAGCGGGTAGCCTATGACATCTGCAGTGCAGCATGTTATTTTGCCCTGCGTATGTACAGTACAAGGTTTTCTTTAAAGAGCAGTTAAACTCTGTAAGCCAGCATTTCTCAAACTTTTTACCCCAAATGAACCCTTAAAATCATTTTCAGGTCTCCAGAAACTCCCACCTAAAACCAATGGTCAGAATGCCACCCCTCCAGACAGCTAAAAATATAATTGATGTTATACTGTGCTGTAATAATTCTTAGGCCAACTATAAACAGTTTGAATCTCAGCCGGTTCAGCAGGAGCCGGCCGAGATTCAAACCTGTTAATGGGCAGGCTGAATGTACCGAGTTTATCGATCGATCCACAACTAGCCTGCTGTATTCTGTTATGATTAGCAGCCGTTAGCGATAATCACTGCCTTCTCCCGGTGGGGACGGATTCCTCTGCCCGCTCCCGCCTGGAACAGACAATTGCTCGGCATGAGGGATTCAGCACTGTCTGTGTTGATGGTGGAATTGTGCTAATTGAAAGTGTTTGTTACCCTAAAAAAAAAAAAAAAAAAGATCCTGTTCCTTTAAAGCATGTTATACAGCACAGTGCTTGTGCTGTGTAATTTGGCCCCTTCCATCACCTAAAAAACCTGGCTGGTTCTGCCCTCCCCCCTGTAAACTGACTATGGTTTATCATGGCGGCTGAGCCCTGTGACCATGGTCAGTTTATGTGCCTCCATCATCCGCAGCCCTGCTCTGTCCTCTCCCCCCCCCCTTCCTCCCTGCCTGTCTGCTCTGTATTAAGTGTCTGCCTCCTCCCCCCCTGCTGCTGAAATAACTTACAGTATCTCACAAAAGTGAGTACACCCCTCACATTTTTGTAAATATTTTATATCTTTTCGTGTGACAACACTGAAGAAATGACACTTTACTACAATGTAAAGTAGTGAGTGCACAGCTTGTATAACAGTGTAAATTTTCTGTCCCCTTAAAATAACTCAACACACAGCCATTAATGTCTAAACCGCTGGCAACAAAAGTGAGAACACCCCTAAGTGAAAATGTCCAAATTGGGCCCAAAGTGTCAATATTTTCTGTGGCCACCATTTTTCAGCACTGCCTTAACCCTCTTGGGCATGGAGTTCACCAGAGCTTCACGGGTTGCCACTGGAGTCCTCTTCCACTCCTCCATGATGACATCACAGAGCTGGTGAATGTTAGAGACCTTGCACTCCTCCACCTTCTGTTTGAGAATGCCCCAGAGATGCTCAATAGGGTTTAGGTCTGGAGACATGCTTGGCCAGTCCATCACCTTTACCCTCAGCTTCTTAAGCAAGGCAGTGGTCGTCTTGGAGGTGTGTTTGGGGTCGTTATCATATTGGAATACTGCCCTGCGGCCCAGTCTCCGAAGGGAGGGGATCATGCTATGTCACAGTACATGTTGGCATTCATGGTTCCCTCAATGAACTGTGGCTCCCCAATGCCGGCAGCACTCATGCAGCCCCAAACCATGACACTCCCACCACCATGCTTGACTGTAGGCAAGACACACTTGTCTTTGTACTCCTCACCTGGTTGCCGCCACACACGCTTGACACCATCTGAACCAAATAAGTTTATCTTGGTCTCATCAGACCACAGGACATGGTTCAAGTAATCCATGTCCTTAGTCTGCTTGTCTTCAGCAAACTGTTTGTGGGCTTTCTTGTGCATCATCTTTAGAAAAGGCTTCCTTCTGGGACAACAGCCACGCAGACCAATTTGATGCAGTGTGTGGCGTATGGTCTGAGCACTGGAAAGCTGACCCCCCACCCCTTCAACCTCTGCAGCAATGCTGACAGCACTCATACGTCTATTTCCCAAAGACAACCTCTGGATATGACGCTGAGCACGTGCACGTAACTTCTTTGGTTGACCATGGCGAGGCCTGGTTTGAGTGGAACCTGTACTGTTAAACCACTGTATGGTCTTGGCCACCGTGCTGCAGCTCAGTTTCAGGGTCTTGGCAATCTTCTTATAGCCTAGGCCATCTTTATGTAGAGCAATAATTATTTTTTTCAGATCTGCAGAGTTTTTTGCCATGAGGTGCCATGTTGAACTTCCAGTGACCAGTATGAGAGTGCGAGATAATATCAAATTTAATACACCTGCTCCCCATTCACACCTGAGACCTTGTAACACTAACAAGTCACATGACACCAGGGAGAGAAAATGGCTAATTGGGTCCAATTTGGACATTTTCACTTAGGGGTGTACTCAGTTTTGTTGCCAGCGGTTTAGACATTAATGGCTGTGTGTTGAGTTTTTCTGAGGGGAAAGGAAATTTACACTGTTATACAAGCTGTACTCTCACTACTTTACATTGTAGCAAAGTGTAATTTCTTCAGTGTTGTCACATGAAAAGATATAATAAAATATTTACAAAAATGTGAGGGATGTACTCAGTTTTGTGAGATACTGTATATAATCCTGTTTGTTTCCGAATGATAGGTGCCCCAGTCTCTGTGTTTTATAAAAAAAAAAGCTGTCTATACCTGATTTCAGAGCGCTGCTTGGCGCTCACGTGACCGGCCAGCTCTCTCCACCTCTCGTCTCGACTGACGTCAGCAGGGGAATATCGGCCCCGCCGGCTGCAGCTGTCAGATGGGGAGAGGAGAAAGCTGGCCGGTCACATGAGTGGCAAGCGGCGTTCTGAAATCAGGTATAGCCGTAATTAATTTTATTAAAAACACAGAGATAGGAGCACCTTTCATTAGGAAACAGGATTATTTGAAGTTAGCAGAGTGGGTTAAAGTGGAGTTCCAGCCATTTCTGTGTCTATTAAGAGTCAGCAGCTACAAAAGGTGTAACTGCTGACTTTTAATAAACACACACTCACCTGTCCCTTGCTTCTCTCCTTCTCCTCTCCACAGTGCCGGCATTGCAAGTGTGGGTACCCGGCTGTGACAGCTTTCGGCTTCACAGGAAGGTGTGCACTGCGCATGCGCGAGTTGTGCTGCGCATCCTGAATGGCCGGGCAATCTTCTGGGACTTGTGAGATGTCCCAAAGGATTGCAGGGAGGGGGAGAGGAGAACTTCTGCTCGTGGTGCTTCGAGCGGAAGTGGGAGGGGGTACCTGTCAAAAACGAGGTACCCACTCCCCCGCAAAAAAAAATGACATGCTAAATGTGGCATGTCAGGGGGTCAAGAGTCCTTAAAGCAGAACTTCCACTTTTGGGTGAAACTCCGCTTTAACAACCACTTTAATAACTGAGGCTGAATATACCAAGTGATCGATCGATCAACTTGGATGCAACCAGCCTACTGGATTCTCTTACAATTATCGCTAGGAGCTGCTATAGCCGCTAGCGATAATCACTGGGGACGGATTCCTCTGCCCACCCCCGCTGGCAGCAGAAAATTGCTCGGCAGGAGGGATTCCCCTTCTGCCGAGCTGTGTTGATGGGGGAATCATGCTAATTTCTTTCCTGCAACCTGTGAAGAAATTTGCACCGTGTATGGCATGCAGAGGCAGGCAAACAAAAGGAACAGAGTCAGAAAGGCCAAACAGGGCTTAATTAATCAATTGGTTTCCTCATCCATGCAAACAGCATAGATTAAAATGGGTCTACAGGCTGAAGGTTTTTTTTCAGGCGGTGGTCTCAGCGGGGGGGCATTGATAGTTTCAAGAAACTATTAGATAAGCATCTGAACGACTGCAATATACAGAGATATACAATATAATACTGACATATAATCACACACAGAGGTTTGACTTGATGGACTTGTGTCTTTTTTCAACCTCACCTACTATGTAACTATGTAAATTTTTAAGGTTAAAAAAAAGTTCAGTCCAATTCTATGCATGAGTGCAGACTCTCTCCCTCCTCATTGGCTGAGACACAGAGGTCAATCACAGCCAGTGAAGAAAGAGCAGGGGGCAGAGCCAAGTCTTGCTTTGTGTGCATCATATACACACACAGAGGCAGCTCGGGAACAAGCACACACGAGTGCCCCCAGAGCAAGCAGCTTGCTATGGCGACACATAGCAGGGGGGGGATTGGCCGGGAGCGCTGGCGAGGGACCCGAGAAGAGAGGGATCAGGGCTGCTCTGCGCAAAACCATTACACAACAGCAACAACCTAAATACCTACATTAACTTAAAGTGGATGTAAACCCAATGTCATCCTTTGTAAACTACTGCCATAGGGATTATCTATAAGGATATACATGCCTCCTGCATGTATCTTTACCTGTCAAATGTCTCCCCTCTGTCTGGTATTAGACCCGAAAAACTGCAGATTCTGTGGGTGGGTCTGTTGTCTGGAGCTCGGTGGGTGGAGTCGTGATGTCAGTAGACTCCCCGCCCACCTCTACACTCCCCTTGTCAATATGCATTTCTCCTGTGTATTTCTTACACTGAACTTCTGCTATGATCTCTAACATCCAGTAAAAAGACAAGAAAGTAACCACATGACTTCAGCATACCCAATCATGCTGAGGTGTGGAACAGCCAATCCTTGTAGAGCTGCTGAAGAAAGGAGTGGGGGAGGGAATTAAAAAATACTGCATGTGTCTTATGGTAGTGCACGAGATATGTAAATCACCTGTCACTTACAGCAAGGGGGAGGATTTGACAAAGTTTTTGTCAGTTTGTCAAGATTTATCTCACTGAACAATAAAAGAGGATTGCTCAGAGATGGATTAACTCTGTGTGGCAAGACTGGGCTCAAATGATAGCAAATCTTATACTCTACAGTATGATAATAAAAAAAAAAAAAAAATTTGGGTTTACATCCACTTTAATCTGGTAGGATTCAGTCACTGTCTGTCCAACAATTTTCCATCTGGCTAAAATTATTTTTAAAGTCGACTTTTGTTGAGCCGTGCTTGCAAATTTCGGCCAGTTCTGCAGGGATCAGCTGAAATTCAAGCCGTCTACGGACAGCTTAAATATCAAATGGCCGTACTGAAAAGAAAATAATGGTGACCTTATCAAGTTCACACTCAGTTCAGCTGTGTGGTTGAAAGGGGAAATGTCCTAACACTGACAGTACTACTTTCCCTAAAGCTGCTCTTACGTTTTTCCGTTTGGTTGCAAAACGTACAGTTCAGTGGAAGGCCGACACACAGAATTGCACAAAAGATGCTTTCAGCCCCAGTTCACACCAAATCTTACTTTGAAATCACACAATTTCAAAGTCACGTCAGTGGGACTTCAGGCACGACTTGGCTGACATTGCTGACAGATGCCTATGCAAGTCGCACCTGAAATCGCCAAAAATAGTGCAGGAATTTATTTTTCAAATTGGTGTAGCTCCGCAAAGTCAGCGTTGAACAGTTCAATTGCCAACAATAGGGTGCAACTTGTCACGTGATTTGGACCTGTCAAATCGCATTACTAGTTGCACCAGTGTGAACGGGGGCTTAAAGTTGACTGCCCTTGAGTGAGTTGCTGTACCTGCCATTAATGTTCTTCAGTAGGACCAGTGAAGAATGTGTACTACTTTCTCCTATTTTACAAAATGAGTTAAGGATCAGATCTACTGCCAGTGAACTTTCACAAGTTGGAAAATCTCTTCTAACTGGCAAAAAAACTTGTTAAAACTAGGGTCATAGCTTAGCACAACTGGGCCCCAGCATGAAACATGAGCCAGGGCCTCTGAGGTCCAATCTTGTACCTACTGTTTCAGAGTTACAGAAACTCTATCGTTGGGTGGAAAAATGTAAACCGATGTAGATATGAAGTACAGGCACCTAGGGGTTCCAGCACATAGAGTACCTGCAGCTGCCTCGCATACTTTCGTATCATGGCCAAACCTCAGGAGATTCAGACAGGCACTTGTGGCAATTCCTAAAAGTGCTGAGGCTTACCTCCCTTTCTTGCCTCCTTCATCTTCCATCCCATAAGAATGTGTGGAGGCTGAGCTTAGTGGCAAGCTCTACTCAATACCTGCACTTCATACCTCATCCTGCAATATAATGGTGGTTTTCTCTATTTGCCACCTGTAGTAAAATCTGTAAGATAACCAGAATACGGGCAAAGGATATCATCAAAAGTTCTATAATGTTTTAATGGGCCATTACTCTATGTACTAAATGTAGTATGGGAAGCACTAAAAAAAAAAAAAAAACATTTGAACACTGTTTAGCCAAATTTCTTAGTAACCAGAAAAAAAAACATGGCCTAATGTGAATGTTTTTTAGGTGTTCCCATTCACACAGCATACCTAAAAATAACGGAAAAACTTTTAGCCTCTCTAGGAGCAGGTTTATACGTAGGACTAAGGTAAGCAGCAATTTTTAAAGATTTTTTTCTTGTTCAATAATTTTTTTATTAATATTTTTTGTTGTACAAATCTTGGCTAAAAGCGAATTTACAATATAAATAAACAATATGCCTGTTTGTCATATGTGAACATAGATATGTCTGACAACCTTTATATCCAGTTTTGTTGAGAATGGAATGACGGACAAAAAAAGCACCAATGAGGTTTAGGATAAGTTCAGAAGAACATGAACCAATATATGCTATGTGATTGGGAACATGTAACAAATATACAATAAGTATTATCTAAATTTGGCTGCAAAAGTGGAAATTAATTTTAACCTTCCTCTTATCTCAATCTAATGTGGTGTGAATTACCAAAAAAACAACAGAAACATTCTCAAAAGAAACTCATCCAAATTGCTACAGCATCTCAATCACTAGCGAGGAGGAAGAAACAGTGCAACACCTTGTTGGGTCAAGCACTTAAAGTGGATGTAAACCTGAAAAAAAAACATTTAATTAAGGCTTGCACCTTGTACAGTATAGGATTTCATGTACAGGTAAGGATACATGTAGGAGGCATGTATATCTTTATAGATAACCACTATGGCAATAGTTTAGAAAGGATGAGAGTGGGTTTACATCTACTTTAAGCCTAGTACACAGGTGCCGAATATCGCACAGTACACAGGTGCCGAATATCGGGCGGCATCGGCCTGTTCAATAGAAACCGGCCGACATTCAGCCCCTTGTGTCCTGGAGTTGGACTGACAGAAGCTGGCTGTTGTTAAAGGGGCATGACCGAAAATGTGTGAACAGCAGGGGAGATCGCCGTACTAACGTCAGTTAGTACCGTGGCTCCTCCTAAGCTGTCAGTATTTTTTTTGTTCAGCCTTGGTGGGTTGAGCGGAAAAAAAACTACTCCTGTGCACAGGGCTTAAGAGATTGAATAGGAGTGCTACATATTTTGTCCCTGTTACTAGTAACTGTTACTACTAACAAAAAATAAGACTTTTGATTTATGGTAAAATCCATTTCTTGGAGTACAAGGGACACAGGATGAATTTTCAAGTACATTGAGGTTATGCTGCTGCTTCATTGGACACAGGCAAAACTAAGTTATAAGGGCAGCCCAGTATTATCCCTCCCACTCCCAGACTGTCTCCGTTTTGTTAGCAAGCAATAGTAAGAGTGGAACATTAGAACAAAAGGTAGGGACCTGTGTCCAGTAATGTACTCCCTAGAAAATAAAACATCCTATTTTCGTATTATAGGGGACATGGCATGAATATTTAGGGACAATGGGACATCCAAAAGCAGTCCACTTAAGGGTGGGCAACACACCAACCGAAAGGCTAACAGGCCCACAAAAACCAATAAGTTTACAGAGGCATCATTCAGATATCACCGCTCAATGTCATATGACGTTGGGTGGGTGGCAAGTGGTTAAAGTAGAACTGTAGGCAAAACTTTTTTTTTCATTTTGGAAAGAGCAAGAGATGGTTATAACCCTTGTCAGACTTTTTCTTCGCCATCTCTGTCCCAATGCAGAGATTTCCCTTCACTTCCTGTCCCATAGCCAAACAGGAAGTGAGAGGAAATCCCTGCAAATTAAGGGAATATTTTGGGGACCCCCAGGTCACCAGAACTAGATTTAACCCTATTAAATTTCTGGGGACAACCCAAAATTTGGGATTTCCTTTTACTTTCAATGATAATGGTAAACAGGACAAATATAGAGGGTGAATCTCCCTAATGGGGGCACAGACAGCAATAAAAACCTAATAGGTGTTCTAATTCCTCTCCACTCTATCCAAAAATGTAATTGCCTTTAGTTATACAATAATCTTGAGGCGGTCCCGCGGAATCCGGGACGGTTGGAAGGTATGAACAGTTTTGTGCATTGTCCCATAGTAGAACAATGCATTCCTTTTCAGTGCCAGTGTGGCATTTTTTTCCCCTGTGCAGCCGCTGCATCCCAATTGACATGAATAGGACTGCATACACACAGATGCATGAAACACCTGTGCAGAAAAAAATGCGGGCCTTACACTGGTATATGTTTACAGAGTAACTAAAGGCAAAACTTTTTTTTTCCCAATTTAGAGCAAGGATTATAACCTCAGTCCCTTTTTTGCCATCTGCGTCCCCATTGGGGAGATTTCCCTTCACTTCCTGTCCCATAGCCAAAACAGGAAGTGTGAGGAAATCACTCCAGAGTGTGGGAATTCTGTGGGGTCATCAGAACTAGTGTCTGCATTGAAAGACTAACCCTATATTCCTTTTCTGGTGACAACCCAAAATTTGGGACTTTCTTTTACTTTCACTTTTGATGATAATGGTAAACAGGACAAATAGAGAGGGAGAATCTCCCTAACAGGGGCACAGACACCAATAATGACTGACATGAGTTCTAATCCCTCTCCACTCTATTTAAAGATAAAAAAAAAGTTTTGCTTTAGTTACATATTATAAAAAAAAAAAAAAAATAGATTTTGGTTGAATTGGTAAGGAACGTAGCACCAATGATCACCCATCAATCCACTGAATACAATATATTGGATTTTTTTTAACATAATAAATATATTGCAAAATACAGCCAATTAAAAAAAATAAAAATTCAACGAGGCTGATTTACAGACATTGCTACTGGAACTCCCCTTAGCAACCAGCTAGGTGTACTCTATCGTTGCTATGGTAACCATTCTACATTTACTCTCCATGTGGTAAACAAGCCTGTGAATACAATTACAACCCTCTATGAAGAGCCCATCTAGCCCTGTGTTTTACTAAGGGTGGCCATTAAGGGTGAGCTCCGGCGTGTTCGCACACTCCACGTGCCGAGCCCACCAGGAAGTCGGCACAGCGCTGCGCTAATCACAGGCAGTGAGACATTTTCCCGATGTGCGGCTGCAGAGATCGGGAAATGTCTCACTGCCTGTGATTAGCGCAGCGCCTTGCCGACTTCCTGGTGGGCTCTGCACGTGGAGTGTGCGAACACGCCGGAGCTCATCCTTAGTGGTCATACACAATACAATCTGATTGTATAAATGCATTTACCAAAACTATGTAATATGATGACAAACCTATACAATCCAATCAACTTCTATACAATCACACAGGGCTTTATATTTTATAGTTAGTAGATCTAATGGAGATTGCACAATCAGATTGTATAATGTATGGTCAGGTACAATACTAAAAAATATGAAAATATATTTAATCAGAACTGCATTGGGACATGTTTACATCAGTCTGCACGCTATAAAGCATGTGCGCTGGTGTGTGTTTTGTTAAGGTGGTGCGAAGAGTTGTACTTTTAAATTTGAACTTTATTAAAGTGTCACAAAATGACATGTCATTCCACTCAATGCATGGCAGCAGACTGCGACACACCGAGGTCTGTTGCTGCAAAAAAATGCAGAAACGCTGAATATTTAGTGAAGGAATCTCAATGTACATAGATAATGGTTGTTTTCTGTGTGCTCTTGCATCAAGCCTGTATTTCCATAGCAACAGAAGCTGGGGTAGACAATCAAGGTAGAAGCAGTTGTTTTTCTGGCCAGGTGCCAAGACCACTGTGATGTCATCATATCATCTGACCAGCAGAATGAAAATAGAAACGTCAAATGAAAATCAATTAAAAAGCTTGAAAAAAATCTGGAAGAAGAATCAGCAATGAAAAAAAGGATCAAAGAAGAGAGAGAAAACGACATCATTGAGTTTATCAAGGGCCGTTTCCCATCTGTCCGTAAATCCCCCTACAAGCCGGAGAATGTTTGAGCCCACAATATACATCAATATGTTGTAGTTCCGCCTACGCAGTGCTCAGAAGAGTACTGCCGCAGTGAGTGTGAGAAACACCCACATCCTCCAAACTCAGGAGTTCTAACCCCACCTGGTGAACCATGCAGATTATTTGGATCGCCAATCCCTAAAGAATTAGACCTTTATGCTTCCATGCTAAATGATGAAGATCTAAAGGCATTAAAGGAATTCATCGAAGAGAAATATGAGAAAAAAACAGAACCAGAGGGCATAGTGACAAAAGAGACAACTCGTCGGCCTCAAGTTGGGACTCAGCCAGGACAAAGTGATAGACAGCCAAGGTTGTTAAGCAAAATAGAGCAATACAGTAATAAGCCACTCCATAGAGACGTAAAAGCCATGGAGGGCACAAAGCCCAAGCCAGTGGATGTTGTGCAGAAAGCCTTCACAGGGTATAACCAAAGCATGAACTTTTGCAGGAGTCATGCAGAGTAAAAAGAGAACAGTTCCAAAGATACCCTATGAAACTATCAACTGGACCCACAATTCCAAGCTTGGCAACAAAAGACGCAACTTCTGAAAATAAAAAGCCACTTCATAGAGATTTAAAATCCACGGAGGACACAAAGCCCAAACCAGGGCTGAACATTTGCAGGAGTTATGCAGAGTAAAGAGAGAACAGTCCGAAAAATCCTCCAGGACACTGTTAACTTTAACCAAAATTCCAAGCCTGGCAAAAAAAGGAGCAGCTTCTGAAGATAACTCGATTCCAAGGTGGCAAAAGTGTGCCAATAAAGTGATGCTGCCTAAACCACCTCCACCAAGAGACGGCAGAAAAACTCCTCTTGTAGCTGAACACCGAAGACCTACTAAACGTCAAGATATTCTCAGAGACAAGGTTCCGATGAAGATTACTGAAAGGAAGACAGTGGCTGCAGCCCGGCTAGACAGATTAAGGATGCCAACCGTAAATAATACTGCTCTCTTAATAAGACTTAAAGGACAACATTGAAAATACATCATTTCTTATAACACAATGCTTGGGGGTTTTAAGGGAGAACCCACCACAAACCAACCAAGCCTGTCAGCAATTCAGTCTATTACCCCAAGCTTGCTGTATATCCAGTTGGTCTTCCTTAAGTGATGGCGGTGTTTTATTTCAACTGGCCAGCCTCTATGCAGGAGCCGATTAGATACCTAATCCTGTCTGCTCTTCTACTTCAGCAATCAGCAGAACATCCAGCTCCTTTACTCCTCCTGGTAAAATAATTGTTTGCCAAAACATATGCAAGCCCACTGGGCAGGTTAGGGGTGTATAGGACATGTTAGGGGTGTATATGGCTGGTTAGGAGTGTATAGGGCAGGTTAGGGGTGGTATAGGGCAGGTTAGGGGTGGTATAGGGCAGGTTAGGGGTGGTATATGGCAGGTTAGGGTGGCAAAGGGGCAATTAGGGGTGTATAGGGCAGGTTAGAGGTGTATAGGGCAGGTTGGGGTGGTATAGTGGCAGGTAAGGGGTGTATAGGGCAGGTAAGGGGTGTATAGGGCAGGTTAGGGGTGTATAGGGCAGGTTGAGGTGGTATAGGGCAGGTTAGGGTGGCATAGGGCCGATTAGGGGTGTATAGGGAATGTTGGAGTCTATAGGGCAGGTTAGAGGTGGTATAGTGGCAGGTTAGGGGTGTATAGGGCAGGTTAGGGGTGTATAGAGCAGGTTAGGGGTGTATAGAGCAGGTTAGGGGTGTATAGGGCAGGTTAGGGATGTATAAGGCAGGTTAGGGATGTATAGGGCAGGTTAGGGGTGGTATAGGGCAGGTTAGGGGTGTATAGGGCAGGTTAGGGTGGCATAGGGCATGTTGGGGTGTATAGGGCAGAGTAGAGGTGTATATGGCAAGTTGGGGTCGTATAGTGGCAGGTTAGGGTGGAATAGGGTAGGTTAGGGGTGTATAGTGCAGGTTAGGGTGGTATAGGGCAGGTTGGGGTGGTCCCCCTGGTAAAATAATTGTTTGCCAAAACATATGCAAGCCCACTGACCCAGTGACAGGCATCCATTCCACCTTGTTTGTATCCAGTGGCGTCACTAGGGTTTTTTGCCAACTGGTGCGGTAAATCATTGTGTGGTATAGGGCAGGTTAGGGTGGTATAAAGGCAGGTTAGGGTGGTATAGGGCAGGTTAGGGTGGTAAAGGGCAAGTTCGGGTGGTATAGGGCAGGTTCAGATGGTACAGGGTAGGTTCGGGTGGTATAAGGCAGGTTAGGGTGGTATAGGGCAGGAGTGCCCTTCTGTTCTGCGCATGCGCGGACACTTTTTGACAGAGGGCACAAATCGATAGAATACCGGCTTGGACCGCTCCGCTGCATGTACAAACACATACTAATAAAAACATGTGTTATACATATTGGGTATCAGTGCAGTTTATGCAATGCCAAGCTGCGGTTTCCAACGCAAGCAAAGTCCTTTCTTGCATTAAGAGAGGTATGGACTCCAAAGAGAGAGATATCATTTTCCCCCTGTACAAATCATTAGTAAGACCTCATCTGGAATATGCAGTTCAGTTTTGAGC
Source organism: Aquarana catesbeiana (assembly GCF_042186555.1). Classification (NCBI taxonomy): domain Eukaryota; kingdom Metazoa; phylum Chordata; class Amphibia; order Anura; family Ranidae; genus Aquarana; species Aquarana catesbeiana. Next base: position 699,533,590 of record NC_133325.1, on the reverse strand, counting down.
ATCAGTTCTCAAAAAGGATATCGGGGAACTGGAGAAAGTACAGAGACGGGCAACCAAACTGATAAGAGGCATGGAGGAGCTCAGCTATGAGGAACTGAATTTTTTTTCTCTCTTGAGAAGAGGAGATTAAGGGGGATATGATCACCATATATAAATATATAAGGGGTCCATATCGTGAACTTGGTGTTGAGTTATTCACTTATGGTCAACACAGGACAAGGGGGCACTCTTTACGTCTAGAGGAAAAGAGATCTCATATCCAAATATGGAAAACTTTCTTCACAGTAAGAGCTGTGAAAATGTGGAATAGACTCCCTCCAGAGGTGGTTCTGGCCAGCTCAGTAGATTGCTTTAAGAAAGGCCTGGATTCTTTATTATGTGTACATAATATAACTGGGTACTGACATTTATAGGTAAAGTTGATCCAGGGAAAATCAGACAGCCTCTCTGGGATCAGGAAGGAATTTTTTCCCCAGCTGTAGCAAATTGGATCATGCTTTGCTGGGTTTTTTTTCGCCTTCCTCTGGATCAACTGTGGGTATATGGGATTGTACGATTTTTTTTTATGGTTGAACTAGATGGACTTGTGTCGTTTTTCAACCTAACTATGTAACTATGCAGTTTTCTAGCTTGACATGTTTGGTATCCATTTACCGGAGGAAACCTCAACTTTTATATTTTGAAAAATAAAAAATATGTATATATATAAATAAATGGCTGATATATTGTGTTTGTGTGCACTATAATTAACTTTAGTGTCATTTTTTACTAAAATTAGGGGTTTCATAAACAACTATCATTATATCCTCCAGGGTCTCTGCTTTCAGTAAATATATGTAATACTTGGGGTGGGGGGGCAGTCATCTTCAGGCTTAACATGGCCATTTAACATGTGTACATGTCTCTAGTGAACTAGTTGGGGTCTGATCCATGTCTGATCCATGGCAACCATGATAACTACGGATCTAAACAGTAATGGCGGCCCCCCATCACACTCACACCCACAGCATGGCTTCATTCAGTCTCCAATCCGGTTCCCGGCTCAGCTGGTGATTGGTGGGATCGGCTGGGGAGGGGCTCATGACATCGATGGACCTCCCCCTTCCGCACCTCTTATCTCCAGGAGGGATAAGGGATGCGTGGTAAATCACATCCAGAGTCATCCCGGAGCACGTGGAGGAATGTTAGCACATCCGGTGTATGTGCAGCAACACCATGTCCGCACCTCTGTCTGCCATAGTGCCCGTGTCTTGCCGAAAAAGTTCCCCCGGTGGATAAGGACCCCCCTGTACTGCGCACGACTAGGAGCCGCCGAAAATAGCCGAAGCTGAAAAACTTCAATCAGCTGTACACGGTGCATGCACCCTGGGTCCAGGTTGAAGCCCCACCATCCAAGTGGACCTAGAAGAAGAATAAAAAAGTGCAGAGCGAAGCGAGGCCGTGCCCGAAGCGTGGCGAGGTAAGCGAGCCCACGAGGGGCCCTCTTACAGCTGATTTCTATTCTATTCGGCTATTTCCGCCGGCTCCTACTGCGCAAGCGCTGCGCCTGCGGAGTAGAGGGGGGGTCCTTATCCGCCGAGGGGAACTTTCTCGGCAGAACACCCGCCACCAGAAATCCTGTCTGCTGACTGCCCTGTGCCGAGCCTGACTCCTCCATGTCACTGCACACTGCATGTATTTTTTTGTGTGTACCTGCCCCCTACCGGCCGGACCCCAACACCTGTCCCTGTGTCTTCCCTCCCAGCAGCCTCTGCTCCAACCCCCAATACACATGTTCTGACAGCATGGAACAGCTCTAATCATAACCCATTACCTAAACCTCCACCCCCCCCCCCCAACTCTGCTCACCCCCTTTCCTCCATCCCCCAACTCTGATCATCCCCCTCTTCTCCACCCCCCCAACTCTGTTCAACCCCCTCCCCTCTTCTCTATCCCCCCAACTCTGCTCCACCCCCCGCAACTCTGCTCACCCCCCCTCTTCTCCATCCCCCCCCAACTCTGCTCACCCCCCTCTTCTCCACTCCCCAACTCTGCTAACCCCCCTCAACTCTGCTTACCCCCATCCCCCCCAACTCTGCTCACCCTCCCTCTTCTCCATTTCCCTCAACTCTGCTCACCCCCCTTTCCTCCATCCCCCAACTCTGATCACCCCCCTCTTCTCCACCCCCCCAACTCTGTTCAACCCCCTCCCCTCTTCTCTATCCCCCCAACTCTGCTCACTCCCCTCTTCTCCACCCCCCTCAACTCTGCTCACCCCCCCTCTTCTCCATCCCCCCCCAACTCTGCTCACCCCCCTCTTCTCCACTCCCCAACTCTGCTAACCCCCCTCAACTCTGCTTACCCCCATCCCCCCCAACTCTGCTCACCCTCCCTCTTCTCCATTTCCCTCAACTCTGCTCACCCCCCTCTTCTCTATCCACCCAACTCTGCTCATCCCCCTCAACTCTGCTCACCCCCCCTCTTCTCCATCCCCCCAACTCTGATCACCCCCCTCTTATCCATCCCCCAACTCTGCTCACCCCCCTCTTCACCCCCTCAACTCTGCTCACCCACCCTCTCCTCCACCCCCCTCAACTCTGCTCACCCTCCCTCAACCCTGCTCACCCCCTCTTCTCCATCCCCCAACTTTTCTCACCCCCCTTCTTTTCTACCCCCCCCCCACAACTCTGCATATCCCCCTCAACCCTGCTAACCCCCCCATTCTCCATCCCCCCAACTCTGCTCACCCCCCTTCCCCCCAACTCTGCTCTTTTTTTAGACCCTGCATATCTCATTAAAGAGAACCTGTCAGCAAAAAAATCATCACCTTGCTTACCCCCCTCTTCTCCATCTCCCCAACTCTGCTCACCCCCCTCTTCTCCATCCCCCCAACTCTGCTCACCCCCTCAACTCACCCCCTCTACTTTATCCCCTCAACTCTGCTCACCCCCCTCAACTATGCTCACCCCCTCAACTCCCCCCCCCCCTGCATGTCTCATTAGAGAGAACCCGTCACCAACAAAATCTTCACATAGGGGTCTTTTTGTCAATTGTAAAAAATGTATGTTTTACACCCAAGCACATAAAATACCCCACACACACACACACACACACAAAAATAATGAGCTCCCCCACATATTTACAAATAAAAACATTGATTGCGATACAGGTTACATATCGCCACGCACAAACTGGCTCCTAACGTTTTTAGATGGCTCCTAGAACCAAAAGTAAATTTGTCGAGCCCTGCTCCTAGGCTTCTTTTTCTGTCACTAAGGCTCAATAAATAGTTTAACAAAAAAAATATAAAAAATTCACCCGCGCTTAAGGTAACAAAATTAAACTAGAAAAAGCTGCTAGCACAAACTGTTGGCAACAAATGACAAGAATAGAAAAATGCAGCGCTTTTCAAATCTGAAAAAATCCTAAAAGAGTGTCTGAATAGATCCAATGAAGTTAAAGGTATGAAGAGCACCTCAGGTGTTTTTCTACTATTCTCCCATAAGTGATGAAAAGAATCCTCCACCTACACCACAGCACACTGGGCCTTTTACCCTCAGATATAGCCCACAAAGTTATAAAGGGGTCAAACAGCCACTAGGCCAATGATTCTCAACCAGGGTTCTGTGGAACCTTAGGGTTCCTCCAAAGGTTGCTAGGGGTTTCTTCAGCATTGGGCAATTTCTGCCTCTCAGATAAGTTCCCACTGACACCACTGATCTTTTCAGCTATCTGTAAGGAGGTAATTCTTCCCAATGACCACAAGTGTAAGGACCATTCTTCCCACTGACCATCACACTATTGTATCATGAGTTGTAGATTTCTAATTTTTTAGCAGGGGTTCCCCCGAGACCGGAGAACTATTTCAAGGGTTTCTCTGTGTTGAAAAGGTTGAGAAAGGCTGCTCTAGGGGCAAGGCGACCCCAGCAAGTTTTTTTTTTTTACAATGACTAATCACCTGAAGGGTTTATGAATACAAGCCTGTGTTCTGTACTGTACGATTAAGGTATATTTATTGCACAAATGATGTGAGCTTGTACAGGTCATAGAGGTAAGGGGATTTCCTGGAATATGGGGTTGGGTTGTCCAGACACATTCTAATTAAAATAGAAACTTGTTTATGTAAACATTCAAAAAAACACATCCCAGGTGACTGCCCCTGAATCCATTGCCAAGTGAGGCACGTGTATGTGTGTGTATCAGAGCTAGCACAAACCAGTGTTGCTCAACAAGTGTGTCTTTGGTATTATGATAAAAATGAGGCATGCGGAAAATGCCGTCTTTTCTGTACATGATTTTGAATGGATCTATTTGTGGTTTGAAACTTTCAACTGTTAAATCACTAACTGGGGAAACCTGAAGAACAGGTCTTGCAAAGAAGCTTCACTATCATATTATATATATATATATATATATATATATATATATATATATATATTATACCCTATTTTATTTATATATATACACACACACACACACACACACACACACACACACACACACTATATTGTCAAAAGTATCATGACGCCTGCCTTTACACGCACATGAACTTTAATGGCATCCCAGTCTTAGTCTGTATGGTTCAATAATGGGTTGGCCCACCCTTTGCAGCAGGGTGGATTTGATTTAAATCAAATCAATTTAAATCACTAGTAAAAAGGCTTGATTTGAATCATAATTTTTGAAGAGTAACTGTCATCTCTGTCTCACAGCAGCTCCTCCTCTGACCCGCTGTTGACATTTAGTTTAATGGGACGGCTGGTGATGTGGCAGTGACACAACAAGGTGGGTGGATGCCCGCTAACAGGCGCTGCCATGGTGGATCTGAAATGACAGGTGCTCTTTAAATGTAAGGACTTATTCTTGCTGGTAATTAGAATCTTTAATATTTGCAAACAAAATGAAGGTTTCCTATTTAGAATAATAAGCTGTCAGGTTAGTAAAACAGCGATATCAGAAGCAATTCAATCATACAGTTTGTAGTGTACATAGATTTGCAAAACACTGGGATAAAGGAATATTCCTGAACTTTGTTTTATCTCATTGTTACTGTGAAATTGTGTGAATGCATCAATGCAGTGCATGTTATCTCAGCTTGCAGAGCTTGGATTCATTGAACGAGTTTACCAAAAATGTAACTATTGCAGCATATACAGTCTCATGCTACATAACTAAGCTCCATTTCATGCGGAATAAACTCAATTATTAATGTATCTTAAATAGAAAACTATCTGCAGATAGATTTTTACTCCAAAAGCATTTTATTAAAATAAATTTGATAAAAATACAAACAAAAAAATCAGATTTAAATGAAAAAATCCAATCTTTTTGATTTTTTTTTTTTTTTAATCATTTTTATCCACCCTGTTTGCAGCTATAACAACTCTTCTGGGAAGGCTGTCCACAAGGTTTAGGAGTGTGTCTATGGGAATGTTTGACTATTCTTCCAGAAGCACATTTGTGAGGTCAGGCACTGATGTTGGATGAGAAGGCCTGGCCAGCAGTCTCCACTCTAATTCATCCCAAAGGTGTTCTATCAGGTTGTACAGACCAGTCAAGTTCCTCCACCCCAAACTCGCTCATCCATGTCTTTATGGACCTTGCTTTCTGCACAGTCATGTTGGAACAGGAAGGGGCCCTCCCCAAACTGTTCCCACAAAGTTAGGGGTGTGAAATTGTCCAAAAGGTCTGGCATGCTGACACCTTTAGATTTCCCTTCACTGGAACTAAGGGGCCAAGCCCAACCCCTGAAAAACAACCCCACACCATAATCCCCCCTCCATCAAATGACTTGGACTAGTGCACAAAGCAGTCCTGACCCCAACTTAATACTTGGGATGAATTAGAGCAGAGACAGTGAGCCAGGCCTTCTCGTCCAACATCAGTGCCTGACCTCACAAATGCTCTTCTGGAAGAATGGTCAAACATTTCCATAGAGAAGTGGTTCTCAACTCCTGTCTTCAGGACCCACCAACAGGCCAGATTTTAAGTATTACCTTGGGGAGATGCAGACTAGAATACTGCATTCACTGAGCAGCAAACAATATCACCTGTGATGTATTTCAGTTATCTTGCAAACCTGGCCTGTTAGTGGGTCCTGAGGACAGGAGTTGAGAACCACTGCCATAGAGACACTCCAAAACCTTGTAGACAGCCTTCCCTGAAGAGTTGAAGCTGTTATAGCTGCAAAGGGTGGGCTCAGCTGCTGCAGTGACACGGAGAGCACTGCGCATGCGCAGGTCTTCAAAAAGGCAAAGCGCTTATTTCAGTGATGTTGTGAGCATGCCCAACGTATCACAGGCAGAATGGTGCAGATCTCTCGCATAAGTAGTTTTTAAGCCAGGCTATGGGTAAACTGTGATGGGCATACATACAGGTATGGATGGCATTTAAATTAAACTCCAAACTTTAAAACTATGTTTTTACTGCACCATTTTTTACAAAGGTGAACTAATCCTTTAACGAACTTTGCCATTTAACGCCTTAATTTGCAGGCCAGCTTTATAAATACTGGCAAGTGAGGGTGAATTCAGGTAGGTGAATGTGTCTGGACTTAGCCAACATATATGAACTGTTTTTTTACGTATTTATGTAACAGGATTATAACTAATATTCAGCGAACAACTATAGAAATTCCAAGATTAGCTACTTGTTGCTTTAGGCTGGGTTCACATCTAAGACGCATGCGGCTCGCGGCAGGGGTCCAGCGTGTCCCCGTTCGCACTTTCAGGTTCAATTTCAGCCCAAATTTTTGGCTGAATTCGCACCTTAAACAGACCAAAAGACGCACAGGACCTGGTGCAAATTTGCACCGGAGATATGTGAACCGGCTTCATAGAGAGCCGGTCGCAATCTCCTGCTATTGGGAATTGGATGCGGCGAACCCACACCCAATTCGCAATAGTGTGAACCCGGCCTTGAACAGAACTGGCCCCTTAACACTGACAAGAACAACCAGGGCGCGTTGTATTGTGAAGTGAAGACAAGGGGAAAGCAGGGCCCCTGGAGTGTTGCATTTCCCTCCGGAGCTCTTCGTTGCTGGGGTTAGGCTGTTTATGTCACTGGGTTATGAAATGACACGGCTTCCAGGAACTGCAGACAACACAGATCTACTCAGAATAACCAGTATCATCCAGCCATCTATTTTGCTTCCATGCAAAGCACATGAAATTACAAAGGCCATTAGCAAAAAATAAACACAGCACAAAATAAACCGGTAAGACAGCTACAAATTAAACCGATATGGATACTGTAATTAGAGGTCTGCCCAAACTGATTCATACTGAACCAAGCTGCAAGCCTAAACACTATCCCATATAAGAATACATTTTATACTTTAGCTAATCTCAACAAATCCCATGTAAAAACGACTCTTATGCCCCGTACACGCGGTCGGATTTTCCGACGGAAAATGTGTGATAGGACCTTGTTGTTGGAAATACCGACCGTGTGTAGGCTCCATCACACATTTTCCATCGGATTTTCCGACACACAAAGTTTGAGAGCTTGCTATAAAATTTTCCGACAACAAAATCCGTTGTCGGAATTTCCGATCGTGTGTACACAAATCTGACGCACAAAGTGCCACGCATGCTCAGAATAAATAAAGAGATGAAAGCTATTGGCTACTGCCCCGTTTATAGTCCCGATGTACGTGTTTTACGTCACCGCGTTTGTGTGACCGTGTGTATGCAAGACAAGTTTGAGCCAACATCCGTCGGAAAAAATCCATGGATTTTGTTGTCGGAATGTCCGATCAATGTCCGACTGTGTGTACAGGGCATAAGGCTACTTTCACACTGAGGTGCTTTACAGGCGTTTTAGCGCTAAAAATAGCACCTGCAAAGCGCCTCTCCTGTCACTCCCGAGTGCTTTCACACTGGAGCGGTGCGCTGGCAGGACGTTAAAAAAAGTCCTGCAAGCAGCATCTTTGAGGTGCTTTAGGAGCGGTGTATACACCACTCCTAAAGCGCCCCTGCCCATTGAAATCAATGGGCAGCGCCGCCAAAACTCTGATTTTAACCCTCTACAACAGTAAAGCGCCGCTAAAACCCCCGCCTCAGTGTGAAAGTGCAAAGGATATTTTCTTTCATATTATTAACCACTTCAGCCCTGGAAGGATTTACCCCCTTAATGACCAGGCCATTTTTTGCAATACGGCATTGCATCGCTTTAACTTTAAAAAAAAATCGCAATAAGCGTATATTGATTGGTTTACGCAAAAGTTATAGCGTCTACAAAATAGCGTATAGATTTATGGATTTTTTTTTTATTGCTTTTACTAGTAATGACGGTGATCTGTGATTTTTAGTGAAACTGCGGCATTGCGGTGGACAAATCTGACCCCAAGTGACACTTTTTGGGGTCCAGTGACATTATTACAGTGATCAGTGCTAAAAAAAAATGCAGTGATCAATGTATAAATGACACTAGCAGGGAAGGGGTTAACACTCGGGGGCGACCAAGAGGTTAACTGTGTTCCCTGAGTGTGTTCTAACTGTGTGGGAGATGGGCTCACTGGGACAACACAGAGATCGCTGTTCAAGATCACTAGGAACAGTAGATCTCAGTGTTGTCCCGTCAGGACAGGGATCCGCCTTGTTTACATAGGCAGATCCCCGTTCGGGCATGCGCATCGGCTCGTCCTTTGCGCCCAAACTATCTATTGCATGAAACAACGTACAGGTATGTCGTTTTGCGCAATAGAGCTGACCTGCTGCAGTATATGTACTGTGGCTGGTCGGCAAGTGGTTAAAAAGATGCATTACCTGTTCTGTGCAACTATATGCAACTACCTCCTTTTTAGCAGTCACCCACCAGTGTTCTTTGCTCCTTCATTCTACAAGTGCCCCCTCAGCAAGCTGGGAGCTAAGGGGGCACCTGTGTGGGTACAATTCAGGTCTGGGCTTTGTGCATCCATAGACACACACAAGGTAAGCCTTTTGCACTGCATACTAACACATTATAACAGATTTTCCTGTCAAAAAAATCCCTCCAGCACTCTCATTTTCTCCCAGTCTTCCCTATAGGTTGGCACTGTTTGATTGCTTAAATATCTGGGCCATAATGACGTCACTTCATCAGATTTGTCCGCCACAATGCCGCAGTTTCACTTGTGGCAGGTGACGTGGCAAGTGACAATCCGCAACGTGTGGCAGGTGACGTTGCGAATTACAATCCACAACTTGTGGCAGGTGACGTGGCAAGTGGACAACCCACAACTTGTGGCAGGTGACGTGGCAAATGACAATCCACAACTTGTGGCAGGTGACGTGGCAAATGACAATCCACAACTTGTGGCAGGTGACGTGGCAAGTGGACAACCCACAACTTTTGGCACGTGACGTGGCAAACGACAATCCACAACTTGTGGCAGGTGACGTGGCAAGTGACAATCTGCAACATATGGCAGGTGACGTGGCAAGTGGACAATCCGCAATGTGTGGCAGGTGACATGGCAAGTGGACAATCCACAACTTGTGGCAGGTGACGTGGCAAATGACAATCCGCAACTTGTGGCAGGTGACGTGGCAAGTGACAATCTGCAACATATGGCAGGTGACGTGGCAAGTGGACAATCCGCAACGTGTGGCAGGTGACATGGCAAGTGGACAATCCACAACTTGTGGCAGGTGACGTGGCAAGTGGACAATCCAACTTGTGGCAGGTGACATGGCAATTGACAATCCGTAACTTGTGGCAGGCGATGTGGCAAGCGACACGCTAAATACAAGTACACTGCTGCTCTTTCAGCTGCTGCTACTCACTCTGGTCTCACAAAATGGCTGAAATAGTTAAATAATACTGTTTTTTGAGCTTGGGGAGGGTCTTATGATGTTATCTTAACTAAATGCTTCTAGATGCAAATGCGGTAAAACGCCGGTAAACGGGCGTTTTAAACGCCGGTTTCAAGGTGTCAAAAAATACGTTCAGAGGACTTTGCCTCAGCGTCCCGTGTACATGGAGCCTTATGCCGCGTACACACGAGCGGACTTTCTATCCTACTTGGTCCGGCACACTTTCCGACGGACTTTGTCCGCCAGGTGCGCCGGACTTTAAAACGGACGGACTTGCCCACACACGCCGGGACTTTCCGGCGGGCTAAGTCCGCCCGTCTTTCCGACGGACTTTCGCCGGAGTTCCGGCGGACTTTCAGAATGAACGGACTTGCCCACACACGGACAAGTCCGTTCATTTTGAACGTGACTCAGGTGCGACGGGACTAGAAAAGGATGTCAATCTTGCCGCTTTTATCGGCGAGATTGACACCTTACTAGCCCCGTCGCGGGGCATACCAGGCCCTTAGGTCTGGTATGGATTATAAAGGGGAACCCCGCTACGCCGAAAAAACGGCGTGGGGTCCCCCTAAAATCCATACCAGACCCCGATCCGAGCACGCAGCCTGGCCGGTCAGGAAAGGGGGTGGGGACGAGCGAGCGCCCCCCCCCCTCCTGAACCGTACCAGGCCGCATGCCCTCAACATGGGGGTGGGTGCTTTGGGGGAGGGGGGCGCCCTGCGCCCCCCCCCCCAAAGCACCTTGTCCCCATGTTGATGAGGACAAGGGCCTCTTCCCGACAACCCTGGCCGTTGGTTGTCGGGGTCTGCGGGCGGGGGGCTTATCGGAATCTGGGAGCCCCCTTTAATAAGGGGGCCCCCAGATCCCGGCCCCCCACCCTATGTAAATGAGTATGGGGTACATGGTACCCCTACCCATTTACCTAGGAAAAAAGTGTAAGTAATAAAACACACTACACAGGTTTTTAAAATATTTTATTAAACAGCTCCGGGGGGGGGGGATCTTCCTCCGGCTTCGGGGGTCTTCTTCCGGCTTCGGGGGTCCCTCCGCTTCATCTTCTCCCGGCGTCCGGTTGGTTCTTCTCCGCTCTCTTCTCCCGGTGTTCCTGTTCTTCGGCCGGCTCCTCTGCTGTCTTCAAGTAGCTCTCTTGCCAGCAGAGGTCCGGACTTCTGGGCTTCTGGGCTTCTCTTCCCCAGATGTTGACACGACGCTCTCTCCTGCTGGACTGCTCTCCGAGGGCTGCGTTGTGACTTATATAGGTGGAGACCCCGCCCCCTTTTGATGTCACAGTCCCTGGGCATGCTGGGACTGTGACGTTTTAGGGGGCGTGGTCACTGGGTGATGTTGACCACGCCCCCTAAAACGTCACAGTCCCAGCATGCCCAGGGACTGTGACATCAAAAGGGGGCGGGGTCTCCGCCTATATAAGTCACAACGCAGCCCTCGGAGAGCAGTCCAGCCGGAGAGAGCGTCGTGTCAACATCTGGAGAAGAGAAGAGAAGAAGCCCAGAAGCCCAGAAGCCCAGAAGTCCGGACCTCTGCTGGCAAGAGAGCTACCTGAAGACAGCAGAGGAGCCGGCCGAAGAACTGGAACACCGGGAGAAGAACCAACCGGACGCCGGGAGAAGATGAAGCGGAGGGACCCCCGAAGCCGGAAGAAGACCCCCGAAGCCGGAGGAAGATCCCCCCCCCCGGAGCTGTTTAATAAAATATTTTAAAAACCTGTGTAGTGTGTTTTATTACTTACACTTTTTTCCTAGGTAAATGGGTAGGGGTACCATGTACCCCATACTCATTTACATAGGGTGGGGGGCCGGGATCTGGGGGCCCCCTTATTAAAGGGGGCTCCCAGATTCCGATAAGCCCCCGCCCGCAGACCCCGACAACCAACGGCCAGGGTTGTCGGGAAGAGGCCCTTGTCCTCATCAACATGGGGACAAGGTGCTTTGGGGGGGGGGGCGCAGGGCGCCCCCCTCCCCCAAAGCACCCACCCCAATGTTGAGGGCATGCGGCCTGGTACGGTTCAGGGGGGGGGGGCGCTCGCTCGTCCCCACCCCCTTTCCTGACCGGCCAGGCTGCGTGCTCGGATCGGGGTCTGGTATGGATTTTAGGGGGGACCCCACGCCGTTTTTTTCGGCGTAGGGGCTTCCCTTTATAATCCATACCAGACCTAAGGGCCTGGTATGCCCCGCGCTCGCCGCAATAGGAAAATGTGTTTTTCCTATTGCAGCGAGCGTGAGATGCAATACCCTGCCCTCGTGTTGTATCTGGTCCGTCGGACCAGCATACACACGAGCGGGCTTTCCGTCGGACCAGCACACACACGAGCGGACTTTCCGCCCGAAACTGAGTCCGGCGGAAAGATTTAGAACTTTCCTCAAATCTAGGTCCGGCGGGCTTTTGGGAAAAAGTCCGCCGGAAAAGTCCGCCGGTGCCTACACACGGGCGGATTGTCCGGCACACTCTGGTCCGCCGGACCAAGTATGCCGGAAAGTCCGACCGTGTGTACGCGGCATTAGTGTCAGATTTGTCCGCAGCAATGTCGCAGTCCCGCTAAAAATTGCTGATTACCGCCATTACCAGTAAAAACAATTAAAAAAATTAAAATTCCATAAATCTATACCATAGTTTGTAGATGCTATAACTTTTGTGCAAACCAATCAATATAAGTTTATTGGGATTGTCAGGTAAAATAGTGCAGTGCCATATTGCGAAAAATGGCCTGGTCATGAAGGGAGGTAAACCTTCCAGGGCTTAAGAGGTTAAACCAGTCCATGGATCATGAACTTAGAGAACCAGTTTATTAAAAAAAAGCCAATGTTGCTTGTTTTCTTCTGTTCCCTTTTAACCTAAATTATTTTTAAATGTATGCAGGAAGAACTACTGAGAAGAGAAGCCAAATATCGTTGCTTCATTATGATTGTAGACTCATGCAACTCGGGTCCGGGTCTAGCAAAATATAAAAATAAAAAAAAGTAACTGGCTCTACAAAATGGAGTTAGCTCTCTAAGCTCCCATGCCTGAGTCTTTCTAACTCGGGAGATCACAGAGGCTGGTTTCAAGAAAATTTAGTTACTACTGCCACTTTTAAAAGGAAAATGCAAAGAAAAAATAAGGCATTGAATTAAAGGAGAAGTCCAGCCTGAGCTCGTTTGGCTGGGCTTCTCCTATGGGTCACAGGAGTGTAGTTCATTTTGCACTCCTGTGACCCGCTGAAGTCCGCTCTCTGCTGACATCACCAATATCAGTCCAGGCACCGTGTCATCCCAACTCTGGGAGTCCGGATCCGCCAGGTGCCTGGACTGATAGCTGTCTCAGCTGCTCAGCGAGCTGTTCCCCGCTCCTCCACAGCTCAGCGCTCCAGCGAGCGTGGAGGAGCAGAGCAGGAGAGCTGCCAATTGACAGTCTACAGCTCTCCTCTCGGGGAGGTGAGAGAACCGAGCCATCGGCGGTGTTCGATCGCTCGGTTCTCAGTGGAGAAGCGGTGGGGGACGTATGCATCATTGGACCGATGCTGCATCCACCTAGGTGAGTATAAATCTGCGGTAACCCCCAAACCCATACTTCTCTTTTAAGCTTTATGTCCATTTGAGTTAACTGATCGGTACAATTACTCATAATCACTGTGCTTGTGCTGTATTATTAGAGTGTAAATAAAGGCAAATCTTTTATTTTCTAGTTTTAAATAGTTTGGAATGGCCGTCTAACAAGTTGTTGCTGATCGTAGTTTTGCTGAGAAGATTCATCCCTCTAGTTGTCCTGGTGATGATTTTCTGAGACAGAAAGTGAGAGGAAATGCAAAAGTTTTGAGTTGTCATCAGAGCAAGAGGCGAGGGAAAACTCTAAAATAGGGACACCTATTCCTGTGGAAATCTCTTGGATTGAAATTCTATTGAGGAGATTACCTTTTACATGTCCAGCACAGAAAGTGAGGGGAATTTTTTTTGGTGGGACACTGGCAAGAAAAAATAACTGAGGTTTTTAACTCTTCCCTAATCTAAAACAAAAAAAAAAGTTTCCATACACTGTACAACCACTTGAGTACAAGTCACTGTTTTAAAACAACTTGCTGACCAGGCCTTTTCTGGAACTTTTTGTTTACAAGTCTGAATATTTTTTGCTAGAAAAATACTTAGAACCCACAAACATTATATATATATATATATATATATATATATATATATATATATATATATATTTTTAGCAGAATAAAATGACGATTGTTGCAATATTTTATGTCATACTCTATTTGCGCAGCAAACTTTCAAATGCAATTGTTTGGAAAAAATACTTTTTTTAAATTAAAAAAAGACAAAACACTATTTTTTTGTATAATGTGAAAGATGTTGTTACGCCAAGTAAATAGATATCTAACATGTCATGCTTTAAAATTGCGCACGCTTGTGGAAAGTCGACAAACTACAGTACTTCAAAATCTCCATATGCGACGCTTACATTTTTTACAGGTTGCCTGTTTAGAGTTACAGAGGAGGTCTTGCACTAGAATTATTACTATCACTCTAATGATTACGGTGATACCTCACGTGTGGTTTGAACACCGTTTACATATGCGGGCGCGACTTACGTATGCGTTTGCTTCTGAACGCAAGTACAGAGGGATGGGGCGCTTTAATTCTTTTTTTCTTATTCATTTTACTTTTCATTTTTAAACTGTACCTTTATTTTTCTTTTTTTTAATCACTTTTATTCCTGTTACAAGGAATGTCAACATCCCTTGTAAAAGAAATAAGCACGACAGGTCCTCTTTATTGAGAGATCTGGGGTCAAAAAGACCCCAGATCTCTCATTTACCTTTAAAAGCAAAAAAAAACAAAAAACATTTTGGCTTTAAGAAAAAAAAAATCCCGTCTACCTGCCCAAGGACCGGAAGTGAGGTTGGAGGTCACTCTTGTCCTCCAAGGGCTTAGAGCCGAGTGGGGGCCATCTTGCCCTCGCTCGACTTCCTGCCTATTCATCTGACAGATTCTGGGTTTACCGGCGGCTCCAGTAAACACAGAAATGACTTGAAAGTGGCAGGAGGGGGTGCACCTCTCCCGCTGCTCCTAAAAGTGATCTCGCACGAATCTGCCGCCAGGATCACTTTTAGGAGATGCCGAATCGCCCACAGAAAAAAATTATACCAGGGTTATGGCAGCTAGATGCTGCCATAACCCCGGTATTAAACCTCAAAGTAATGACGTATGTATACTGTGGGTGGTCGGCAAGTGGTTAAAACAGAGCTGGGATGGCGGCTATTTGTCTCTGTGCTGTTTTAAACTGGCTGCCAGCCTCAGCGGCTCCTGTGGGCCCCTGCCAGCACTAGCGCTGGACCCGCCAGTTGTCAGTCGGGGTCAAGCGCTAAGCCCAGCCAGATGCTGAAACAGTTTCTTAGCTTTTGATGCTTCTATAGACTGCTCAATACAAGTGCACTGTGGAAGCCAATATAAACACAATACTTCCGTGTTGCATTTACATCAGGAGCGTAGTGATGTCATGGCACTTCTTCTGCGTACAGAACTGTTTCAGCTCTGCCAGGCCTCTGCCTACAGGAGTAGACCACTTTTAATAGTTATCTATTGTTGGCTGATTGCAGCCAGCAATAGATCCCTATTAGAAGTGATCTGCTGCTGCATAGCTGTAGTCTGCATGCAAAAAGATTTAAATAAAAAAATAATGTAAGAAAAAATTCCCTCTCCTGATTAATCCCCAGATCGCAACAATGGAGTCACATGATCTGTATGACAATTGCATTCACTGCGCAAGCATGAAATTTTCATGTGAAGAAATATAATGTTATATGAATTTTTAGTAATCGCAAACCTGTTGAAAAATTACTGTTGTGCTAATTTGTGGTCGTGTCAACCCAACATAAAGAGTAACTCCACTTTTGTTGAGAAAAAAAAACATTCCCCTCTGGGTGATCTATGTACATTACAAAGATTTTAACAAACTCTGTTGCAGATTCCTACCTTTTGTTATTCTGAAGAAATCCCTTTGTGTTTGTGTCCATGTGGGAAAGTGAGTCTAATGGGAGTGGTTTCATAATTATCAATCAGCTGTGGCACCTGCAGGACTCTAATGAGGAAAGCTGCTGGGCCTGCATCCCTTTAGCCATGATTTCCTATTGGGAGTACCTCACCAAAAAATGACATTTTTGTTGCATAATGTTGCAAGGTATGCCTGAAATCTGACTTCTATCTTAGTGGAGACTTCTGGGAATATTGGTGAGCCAATCACACAAGCAGGAAATTAGGTTTCTGGGGGGCGTTCTGTACACATTCTGTGTACAATATACCTCCAGGTAGCCATATTGCATTGCATTTTCAGAAATTTACAGAGCTGCAGGTTGAAAAGGAAAGGTCATTTTTAATAACATTTAATTACAATATGACTTGTGTCACAATTGCGTTATGCTATATTATTCTTTCTTTATTTTTTTTCCCTACAAAAGTGGAGTTACCCACTTTAACCTTATCTTCATGTTACGCTAACAATTCATGCAAATATAAATATATATGTATCCAAATTTGAAACCAAATGAAAGCCCTATCTGTCCTAAAAAAAATAAAATAACGTATGATATGTTAGGGTAGAATACAGAACCTAAAACATAAAGTGCAGAACTGAGACATTGCCTAAATGAAAAAATGAATGCTCTGGTACGTAAGGGTATTAAAGGAGAAATATGCCTGAAGTCTCAAATGGTTAAAGGGATTGCAAACCTCCCTCTGTAATTTGTACCTATAAGTAAGCCTAGAATAAGGCGCGAATAACGTGTGCCATTTAGGAGATATTTACTGTATACTGCACCTGTGATGTCACTGGCGCATGCGCTCTGAAGGAACGGCCGCCCGGGCCGTTTATTCAGGAGAGAGTACCGTGATGAGCGGCTCCCGTGCGCATGTGCAGGAGTGACGTCACGCGGCTCCAGCCAGTCACACAGCCGCAGCCGCAGCAGGAAGACGTGTGAAAATGGATGCGGTCTACAGCAGGGACGACGCGAGCTTCATTTGCAGGTAAGTTTCACATAATGTGCTAGTATGAGATGCATACTAGCACATTATGCCTTTACTTTTCGGGGGGGGGGGGATGTTTCAGCAGAGTTTACTTCCTATTTAAAAAGGAAACATATTCTGCATGGCTTTCATTGGGAACATAAATACAGATAACACTGCCCATACTCAGGTTAGTGATTCCCCAAAGGACACGGTTGATTTAGTAAGGACCGGTTCACACTAGATGCGATGCAAATTCACAGCGAATTCGCTGCAAATCCGCACTGCATCAAAATCGCAACTTGTTAATGCGAACTGATTGTGGAGTGTATTTTCTTCAGAATGGGTTCTTCCCTTGTGCCTACCATGCCTCCAATCAGATAGCAAAGTCTAAAGGTGTCTCCATTCTGATTTCTAGTCGAATCCCATGGTCTCTCTCGAACAGGCGCTCTGACACAGGTGGTCGCTATCTCTTTCTCAAAGGACACATTGGCGGCATTAAGGTTACGTTAGTTACTATATACGCTCCGAATGTTTATCAAGACTCTTTCCTCTGTAATGTCCCCTCAAAGCTAGTGAAGTTTGCGGAAGGTATACTGATCCTCGGGTGGGGACCTTAATGTACCTCTTAAGCCGGAAGTGGACACTTCTTAGGGCACTTCCTCTGTTCCTCCTGGCTTCTGGAGGCGTATCCTGCATAAACTGCAGTTGGTCGATGAGTGGCGCATTCTACATCCTGGGGAGCGGGACTATACCTTCTTTCCTACACCTCACCAACTTTATTCCCGTATAGACCTTTTCCTTGTGCCACATCAATTTCTCTCTTCGGTCATGGACATTTCCATAGGTCATATAACTTGGTCAGACCATACCCCAATCATGTTGCTTCTTGCCTTAAACAACTCGGCCTCCTCACCAGAATGGCACTGGCGCCTAAAACAAAAGCCTCCTGCAGACTCCAGAGGTCCTCCCCGATGTATCCAAAGAACTGGTAGCGTACTTTCAGACAAATGATACCCCAGAGATTGACCCTGGTATAGTCTGGGAAGCTCACAAAGCTGTCATCAGAGGTATATAAAAAGGACAGGATAAGCAAATGATAAAGTTGCTTTCGGAAATTCAAACCCTCAAACTGCAACATAAGAGAACGCCCACTCCCTCTTTGGGGGCTGACCTTACGCATCACTGTAGACAGGTTTCAGATCTTCTTCGTTATAAAGTCAAAGCAGCTATGCAATCCGGCAGGAAACTGTCCTCTGAAGTGGGGGATAAATGTGGTAAGTACCTCGCCAGGGCCCTCAGGGATCTATGTGCAGCTTCATACCCCATATACGGAAAACTGATGGGCAAAAAATCTTTTTGCCTAAGGAAATTGCGCGTGAGTTTACTCCTTCCTGTAAAACATCTCCTCCCCTTCCTCGCCTCCACCTGGTATTGACGAATATCTCTCCCCAGCCATCTTTCCCCACTTTCCTCCTCGGTCCATCAAGACTTGGAAGCCCCTATTACCATCGGTGAGCAAAAACCCGGGAAAGCACCTGGCCCAGACGGTTTCTCTATACTGTATTACAAGACTCTTCTGCCTTCATTAGGCTTGCACATGCTCAAGGTTTTCAATGCTCTGGGCCAGTCCACCTCCTTTCCTCCCACTACCCTCTTAGCTCATATTTCAGTCATTCCGAAAGAGGGAAAGGACCCCTCAGTTTGTGGCAGTTACCAACCAATTTCACTACTCAACGTAGACCTGAAACTATTCACCAAACTCTTAGCCTCCCTTCTGCAATCCCAGTTGCCCCACTTGGTCCATCTGGATCAGGTGGGCTTTATACTGTCCAGGGAGGCACGAGATAATACTATTAAGGCACTCAACTTGGTCCACTTAGCTAACCACAATAAGTCCCCCTGCATCTTCCTAAGTACTGATGCTGAAAAGGCCTTTGATAGGGTGAATTGGTCCTTTATGTTTAAAACTTTGCAACATATGGGGTTTGGAGATCGGCTACTTCAGTGGATCTCCAGTGTGTACTCTAATCCACAAGCCTGCGTCAAGGCAAATGGGATGTTTTCGGCCCCATTCACCATATCAAACGGCAGCCAGCAGGGATGTCCCCTTTCACCCTTTGTTATTTGCCCTATCACTGGAACTCTTTCTGAATAAAGTGCGGTTAAATGATGACATCTCCGGAATTCAGCTGAGAAATCATAGTTTTAAGGTTTCTGCTTACGCGGATGACATGCTCTTCTCCCTGTCTTATCCACATATCTCTTTACCTAATCTTATGGTGGAATTTGATGAGTATGGCGCCTTATCAAACTTAAAGATAAACTTTACCAAATCTGAAGCCATGGGGGTGGCTTTACTCCCCCCCTTTGCTCCGGACTCTACAACATAATTTTAATTTCAAATGGGCATCCACTGCACTAAAGTATTTAGGCACCTATATCCCCCCAAAATTAGCAGATGTCTTTGCTCTGAATTTCGCACCCTTATTCAGCAAAGTCTGCATCTTACTGGAGAAGTGGCACCATGGACTCCATTCATGCTTGGGTCACTGCAAAATCATTAAGATGTCTATTTAAACTAAGTTTCTGTATCGCTTTCAGACTTTGCCCATCTATATCCCCTCAGTCTTCTTCCGTCAAACTCATGCTCTTTTCACCAAATTTATTTGGGCACATAAACGACCCAGACTAAGTAGACGGCTCATGACATTACCCAAATACCGCGGTGGAGTAGAGGTGCCAGATGAGTTCAAATATTACCAAGCCGCCCACCTAGGAAGTTTGATTGATTGGTGTAGACATGAAAAATTAAAGCTTTGGACGACCATTGAACAGCTGTACAGCCCTGTCCCCTTGCGTAGAGCACTATGGTGTTATGCTGCTCTATCGGCTTACCTTAAATCTCATGCTTCTATTGGCCTCCACACTCTGCATCTTCATTTCAGTATGCTCGAATCCGGAGCTTTCCTTGAGCCACTCGCCGCTGTATCCCATCCTAGGGAACCCTGGCTTCCACCCGGGAATAGAACAGGGTCCGTTCCGAGGTCTTATCGAGAAAGGCTGTTTTCAAGCCTCTTATTTCTTGGGCTCCGATGATTGGCGCTCTGCCTCCGCTCTAATGCAGTCGGACGGGCGATTTGCGTTAAACCTCTGGCAAGCACTGCAGTTGTTGCATTATATTCGAACCTTGGGTCCCCCAGCGAATTTCCAACGTAGTCTGACAGTATTTGACTCATATTGCGAGAATAGTGATCCTCTTCCTAGATCCCTATCTAAAATGTATGCGCTATTGATCTCCCCCCTGAAGATTTTGTTATGCCTAGTCTTAACACCTGGGAAAGAGATCTCAATAGAACCTTTATGTCAGCTCAACGCCAGGCCATTGTGTACCTGGCTTTGAAATCTTTCATCTGCACCCGTGTTCAATAAAATAACTACAAGCTTTTAACGCGTTGGTATCCTACTCCATCAGTTCTTAGTAAATATTCTCTGGAAATCTCTGACCACTGCTGGAGATGCCAGGGGGAGCGAGGGACCTTGCTCCATATTTTTTGGAACTATTCGAAAATTAGATCATATTGGCTAGAGGTGCAAAAGATCACCCAACAGTTTACCGATTTCCCGATCCCAGCGGATCGTGCCTTCTTCTTACTCCACTGCTCACACATTCCTCTAAGAACCTACAAGAAACCAGTTCTTCGTCACATGATTGATGCTGCCAAGGCTTGTGTCTCTCTGTGCTGGAGAGACCCTAGTCCCCCCTCTATAGCCATGTGGCTATAGAGAATCAGGGACTTAATGCTCTAGAGCAGGGATATGCAATTAGCGGACCTCCAGCTGTTGCAAAACTACAAGTCCCATCATGCCTCTGCCTCTGGGTGTCATGCTTGTGGCTGTCAGAGTCTTGCTATGCCTCAGGGGACTTGTAGTTCTGCAACAGCTGGAGGTCCGCTAATTGCATATCCCTGCTCTAGAGGATCTGGTTCTCACAGCCCAAAACAAAAGAGAACAATACACCACAACATGGGCGTATTGGAACATGTTTGTGTACTCAGATGAGGGTAAGGCACTTTTTGCTGCCTCTGTTGGAGACTGAGGTCCGTCTGCCCCTCTTGTATAGATGAACACCGTCACCCTGACTCCTTCCAACCCTCCCCCCCTCCACCTTTTTCATCTCTTTCCCCACTTCTCTGTGCTTTACTCCTAGGATGCCTAAAGGCATTCTTAACCTTTAATTTCCTTGTCTTTATATTTTCTCTTATGAATATCATATTATCCATATGGGCAAACCCTCTTACAAAGTCCTGCTTTTAGTATGGGATTTTTATTTGGGAGACCAATTTAACTTGTTCCTGTATGTACCTCAATTTATATCTTTACGTTGTTGTGGATTGTATTTACTTGATGAGGGACACGGATCCCATTCTCTACTGTTCTGCACTGACAGATGTTTCCCTTTTCTTCTATAAATAAATAATTTGAAAAAAAAAACGATTCCTTTGAAAAGTCCTGGCCTTACGTTAAAACCAAGATGGCACAATCTTATTACCTATTTTATACGATCAACGTATACAAAAACTATCTGACTCTAAGAAGATATCTAAACACGATGGGCATCACCCAAAAAGGCAAAGTTATGCTGATTAGAGAGATCACACAGTGCAGAGGAATTACTTTTGGGACAAATTTCCTTTTACTTCTGGAATACACAATTTTTCAGAAGCTCGACCTTTAGGACAGGAAGCTTTAAGTATTGCACCTCCACACTTCATTTATTTCCTGATGTTTTTATTGTAAAGCTTCAATATTGTTCCTTTTCAAGAGCAGAAACCGTAAGGCACAGTAATCTTCTTCTAGATGCAGATTTTATTAAACCCTTCTGTGAAGCAACAGCCAAAGCCCAGAGCTTGTGTGTATACAGCTGGGAGAAGCAAAGAATCAAACATGCTAGGCCTGTGGATAGATCTGATCTTACTTGGAGAGCAAAAGATCTGTCCCATTTCTTTCCGCCTCCCTCCTCTGGGTCCCCTTTCACCTACCTCGCCCTCTCCCGCCTTCCAACCTTTTTTTTTTTCTTAAACTAAAGGAAATGAATTATGTTTGAAGCAGTGAAAAAAAAGACTCAAAATGTCCCTTTCTTTACCTTAGTCAAGTCAAAAGTGCAAATATTCCAAAAGGGGAAAAAAATCCTTACTGAAACCGTTAGGAGAACAAGGACACATAAATTGCATCTTTGAAAACAGGAAGTTGACCTAGGGACTGAGTTCTAAAAAAAGCAACAGAAACTTCCAAGTACATCACATAAAAGACACGTATCTTACATGAACAGTACTATTTAAATGTAAAAGTGTTCAGAACTACATTTTCAGGAACAAACTAAGGCTCCATGCACACTAGCGTTTAATTTTTTAAGATAAAAAAATGCTGGCTAAAAATAGTTTTTTTTACTAGTGTTTTAGCAGCGTTTAGGAGCATTTAGAAGTGTTGAAAAATGTAAAAAGAAAAGAATTGCGCTAGGTGCAAAAAAATGTGAAATGAAAATATATTAGTGAAAATGACAAAAACATTTTTTTTTGTGAAAAATATCCTGCAGCTGAAACACTATAACCCCGATATAAGAGCACAAACAATAAAGATAAAAGTATAAGTGCAGCGCTAGATAGGTACCACAAATAATGAAATAGTGTATAATAGCAATAAGTGCGATTGTGCTAATCAAATACAATGATAACAATAAGTGCAATTATGCTAATCAAGTGCAAGTGATAATTAAACGTCCATTAGGGCAAATAAAACCATGAAAAATTGTGTAAAAATTATAAAAAAAAAAAATAGTTTGTGAGTAAAGATATCCAGATGGTAAATATCTAATAAGAGATTCTGGATTTAAACTTTTTTCCACCAGTGCTGCCCGTCACCAGAGAGTAAAAAAGTGGAAGCTTACCAGAAAGCCTGCGACTGCCCTTATTCAGGGGGGTCAAAACAAGCTTAGTAGATCAATCAGGAAACACAGGAACACTGTTAGGATCTCTTTGGCTTCCCTCCAAGATAGCCGGTCAGCATGAGTGAAAAGCACCTAAACGGCGCGTTCCCAGGAGACCATCCCTTAATTGATGTGCTGGAAAAGTCATTAACCGAACATGCGAACTGGCGCACTTTGAAGCACAAAATGATAATAAATATGTAAACTGCACGTGTTGAGGAGTGTTATGCCCCGTACACACGGTCGGACTTTGTTCGGATATTCCGACAACAAAATCCTGGGATTTTTTCCGACGGATGTTGGCTCAAACTTGTCTTGCATACACACGGTCACACAAAGTTGTCGGAAAATCTGATCGTTCTAAACGCGGTGACGTAAAACGCGTACGTCTGGACTATAAATGGGGCAGTGGCCAATAGCTTTCATCTCTTTATTTATTCTGAGCATGCCTGGCACTTTGTCCGTCGGATTTGTGTACACACAATCGGAATTTCCAACAATGGATTTTGTTGTCGGAAAATTTTATCTCCTGCTCTCCAACTTTGTGTGTCGGAAAATCCGATGGAAAATGTCCGATGGAGCCCACACACGGTCGGAATTTCCGACAACACGTTCCGATTGGACATTTTCCATCGGAAAATCCGACTGTGTGTACGGGGCATTAGTGTTTTATTAACAGTTTTGCAGTAAAAGTAAAGAAAAACTCAAAAACCGCTATTAGTAAGTAGCATTTAGGAGTGTTTCTGCTGGAAACGCTTTTTTTCTGCTCCTAGACGCTGAAGCTCAAAAAGTGCTAATAGCCTAAAAGTAGTGTGCATGGGACACATAGGATAACACTATTTAGCTTCTAGGAGCAGAAAAAAAATGCTAATAACAGCTTCTAGAGTTAAAAAACACTAGTGTGCATGGAGCCTAAGGCCTCTTGTACAGTGCGGCTTGAAAAAGCTCAGTACAGCTTTTTTTTTTTACTAAGCTAAAATACAGCCCATGCATTCTTCAGTAAAAAAAAAAAAAATGAGAAAAATCAGCTTTTTTGTTCAGTAATTTACGCCTCATGCGTGCAAATGTCCATTTACATATTGTGCAGAATGAGAACGCGAGAATAAGTTTTCGCGCGAGTGCGCGTGAAATTGCACGAACGCATATACGCGAAAATGCGCGTAAATATGTGCAAATACATGCAAAAAAAAATCTGAAAGAATAGATGCTCAAACAGGAGTATCATGTGCAAGAGGCCTTATACTCATAATAAAACTCAAAATAATAATACAATTATGATAATCATGGTTTGTTGAACGCAGGGGTCTCCAAACTTTCTAAACAGGGGGCCAGTTTACTGTCCTTTAGACTTCAGGGAGGGCCAGAGTGTGGCCAATGGGAGTAGAAAAGGTATCAATGGAAGGAATTGTGCCCCATCATTGATGTCATTGGGAGAAATTGTGCCCCATCGTTGGTGTTATTGGGTGGAACTGTGCCCATTGCTGTTGTCGCTGGGAGGAATTGTCCTCCATTGTTGGTGTCAGTGGAAGGAGTTATGCCCCATTGTTGGTTACAGTGAAAGGAATTGTGCCCCATCACTGGTGTCATTTGGGGGGAACTTTGCCCCATCACTGGTGTCATTGGGCCCAATTGTTGGTGTCATTGGGAGGAAATTTTCCCTCATTGTTGGTATCCGTGAGAGGAATTATGCCCCATCATTGGTGTCATTGGGAGGAATTGTGTCCCATCACTGGTGTCATTGTGCCCCATCATTGATGCTAGTGGGAGCAGTTGTGCCCCATCCTTGGTGTCAGAGGGAGAAATAGTGCCTCATCATTGGTGTCAGTGGGAGGAATTGTGCCCCATCACTGGTGTCATTGGGCCCAATTGTTGATGTTATTGTGAGCAATTGTGTCCCATCATTGGTAACATTGGGAAGTAATTAAGCCCCATCGTTGGTGTCAGTGGGAGGAGTTGTGCACCATAGTTCGTGTCATTGGGAGGATCTGTGCCCCATTATTGGTGTCGTTGGGAGGAATTTTGCCTCTTCACTGGGCTCAGTGGGGGATAATTATGACCCATTGTTGGTATCAGTGGATAAAAGAGTGCCCCAAGGGCTGAATAAAAGCAAGCAACGAGCCACATCCAGCCCCTGGGCTGCAGTTTGGAGACCACTGGTCTAATGGATAAAGAAAATGAAAACAATTTTGCATAAACATCAAGTTGGATTAGGAAACTAACTGAGCAGTCATAGAACTATACAGGTTGCAACTGCTTCATTTCCACAAGACTAAGGGCATGCTGGGACTTCTTGCTCATTACTAGGGTGGAATGCTATGAGACAAGATGATGGTGTGCCAATTTTTTTATAGTACCAGGTTGTAGGGAACAGATGAGTATATCATGTATAAAATTCTTACGGCTGATGGGAGCTCTCGTAGATCATTGACATTTCCTTCAGCCTTCTAACAGAAAGCCCATACAGAGATACGGGCAAAAAAGCTGGAGGAAGTGTCTGCAGGAGCCTGTCATTGCACCCACAATCCACCGATCGAGGGTGAAATGGTTTGCAGGCTCCAAGAGGGAAAAAATAACAAATGCACTTTTTTTCTACAAAAAATATATGCATTTATTATTTTTTCCCCAAAGGTCACCTTATCCTTTAATGCTCTCTAATATATCCTTTTTAAAATTACATTATTTATCTATCAATATTTCCCCAGGGACTGAAACTCAGCAAACTCCCACTCAATTATTAGTCTGCATTTGCACTGGAGCATAAGCATTTGCAGACGATTTTGCAGCATTGTTTCTTCTGTCCATTTTTTTTATTAATACTCAGGGTTGTGAATTTTTGTTTTAGCCAATGGAAACAAAGTTACTAGGAGGAGGAAATGTGGCTGTTAAGGCTGGAAAATGCTATTTTTTAGGTGTTTTATAAGGCACTCCTTTTGAAGTCCATGGACTAAAATGCCCTATTCTTCTTTAAAAAATAGCTAATGTACCTTTTTATCAGGCATTGAGCTATAGGCTCCTGAGTGCATATACTGTATGTGAACGGGCACAATTTTAAAAGCAGGGGATTTTGTTTGTTAAAGTGGGACTTTAGTCAGAAAATTAGGTCCTGCTAGATCACTTCAGGCTGGCCCCTATTGCAGGTATAGCTATGTAAAACCTTAAAAATAAGTGCTTATATGGTTTCAAATCCAGCATTACACATTCTCACCCTGCTCTGCACATGCTCAGTTGCTCTCTATTTTTCAGTACAGTAACGAAAATGTAGGGGCCGATCGGCTGACAACCTAAAGATTTGCTGCTGCTCAGGGTTCTTGGCTTCAGCAAAATGGCCGCCTCCAGCAAGAAGAAAGAGGAGCAATGCTGGAGGCAATTTACAGAACACGTTCATTTTGGTAGCATAATTATTAATGTGGAATGTAAGTTCCTTGCTAAAGAACATTGTTTTTTATGATCTTCAAGCTACAAAAAGCTTAGATGTGATTAAAGCCTCAAAAGCAAATACCTTAGTTAGACTTTACAAACACATTCTATCACCATAACATAAAGTCATATGAAAGGCAATGGAAAAATTATTTTGTCATAATTTTTTCATTATCTCTATCCAGTTTCAGTGTACACATTATGACAGAATAAACAACAAATAAAATAAATGAGCAGTCCTGGTATGCTTTTCTTGCAGTAAAAGAACATACTGTATGTATAAACCTCAGAGCATAAGAGTGCATATATACATAGTTGTATGCATATACACATATTGAGTGCATATATACATAGTTGTTTCTGTGCTAAACTAGCAGCTATATCTATTTTTCACTTACTTTTATCCTTCCATTTTTTTCTCCTGTCATCTATTCTTTTTCACTTTCCTTCCATTCTTCTCTCTCTTTTTCACTTTCTACCTCCCCCACCACCTTCCCCTCTTCGTGATATTGTACCTTCATTCCTAATTGCTATAGTGGGCCGGCTTTTCTGAGTCCCTCATCTTCTATGCCCTCTCTGCGCATGCGCGGACGTCAGGAGCCAGCTCGGTGGGCCGGGCTGAGTTGGGCGGGCTGCATAGGTCCTAGTGCTGCCGGCCGCGCTTGCGCGGTCTGGCCTGAGGTTGTGGCGGCCATCTTGAATGGGGCAAATTTTACATTTATTGCCCTTGTTTGTCAAAATCATTTTTTAGAGGGTTGTATCTTCCACAGATGTCCCTCCCCTCTCCATTGTTTATTACTGTGGGCTTTCAGCATGGCATTCTGTTGTCATCTGAGGAGGTTGCCTATGTGGGGAGCTCCTGGAGGGGACCCTGCTTTTTGCCAACGGTAAATGAAATTTCTTTCTTTTTTTTACCCAGGAATACCGTTTCCTTGCTCCATCTGAAATGAAATACCAATAGCTAACTCCTTTATCTTTCTCTAGCTGCTTTTTCTGTCTACTGCATAAAATAAGCAGTACGCCACCCGAACAAGACCCTCTCCAACATTTAGGGCCCTTTCACACTCGGGCGGTTTGCAGGCGCTATTGCGCTAATAATAGCGCCTGCAAAACCGACCCGAAAGTGCCGCTGCTTTGATTCCAGTGTGAAAGTCCCGAGACCTTTCACACTGGAGTGGTGCGCTAGCAGGACGGGAAAAAAAGTCCTGCTAGCAGCATCTTCGAAGCGGTGAAGGAGCGGAGTGTATACCGCTCCTGCCCATTGAAATCAATGGGATAGCGCGGCTATACCGCCGGCAAAGCGCCTCTGCAGAGGCGCTTTGCGGTAGTATTTAACCCTTTCTCGGCCGCTAGCGGGGGGTAAAACCGCCCCGCTAGCGGCCGAATACCGAAGGTAAAGTGCCGCTTATAATAGCGGCGCTTTACTGCCGACACCGCACCCGCCCCAGTGTGAAAGGGCCCTTAAGGTAGGGATCGTTGTCCAGGTGAGAAAAAAAAAAAAAGAGAGCACTTATGCTGGTACATTTATGTATTTCAGCCTTGTACGCCAGAAGAAGTCCAAGCGGACATCAAGGCGACATAAACAAACCGATAAAGGCCTCAACCAGAGCACATCATCCAGATCAGGATACCATGCAAGCGGCGAGGGTTCATCCGTGAAAAGACATAGTTCTTCACATTCAACAACTCCCAAATCCCTAAATGCCGAGCATGCGGGGTCATCCCATTACCAGCCAATTGGTCTGCAAAAGCTGTTTTAGAGTCTATGCAGCAGAAAGAGAGTCAGGCGGTTAACAGGTAAGCTGTCCTACACAATGGTTGGGCAGGGGTTACATAGCGGAACAAGCAACAGCAGTTCCATTGCAGCAATTAGCTCAACCTCCTCCAGAGAAGTTAACTTTTCCTGGCCCATCCTCGAGAGAATCCTCTCACCACGCAAGTATCCCTCCTAGACATCTAGAGGATAGTGGGCCATCTGAGGATACCTCAGAAGAGCTCGGCCCTCGGACTTCAACCTTTTCCCAGTTCAGCCCTATGTCCAGGCTGTAAAGCCAGCTATTGGCTGGGAGGAAGCCGACACTACATCTGAGAAGTCAAAGATGTACTTCCCATTTCTAAAGAAGCAGGTTTCCTTCTTTCGGCTAGGTTTCCACTAGTGCAACTTGTCATGCGACAGGTCGTACCCCATGATTTCCAATGAGTACCGTTCATATCTATGCGACTTCAAGTTGCAGCGACATCAGAGTAGTCCCTGCACTACTTTGGTCCCTCCTTGTTGCGACTTGAGGTCCATAGACCTCAAGAATACACAGGCATTGTTTCAAGTCTCATCAAAAATCGCGCAACTTTCAGGTCGCTATAGTGGAGACATAGGCTTACTCTGATGGATGATGTCAGGAACATTGTTGAAGAAAAAAAAAAAGTTTCCTCTCAATTGCCTATGAAAACTTTATCCACTGTCGGAACAAGATTCTGCAATGCCAGATGGTCCACCAGAGGTAGACACGGCAGTGGTTCATATAACAAAGAATTTAATCTCACCAACCGATGGTTCAGCCTCAATTGAGCATACTTTAGACCAGGGGTCTCAAAGTACCGGTCCGCAGACCGGTTACAAAAGGCTTGCAGGCAGGGCCGATCCTAGGCGGGTGGCAGCGTCAGGGAGCTTTCTCTCTCCGTCTCCTCTCCCCCAGCCCAGCGCGCACAATACAGGAGAGCACAGCGGAGGGAGGATCCGCCCATCGGCCCGCCCACCTAATTCTATCGAGAAGTGCCCGCTATCGAATAGTGCCTGGGACGAACTGCGCATGTGCCGTACGTAATACCACAAAAGCTGATTTTATGATCAGCTGTTGAGTCGGCGAGATGGTGCCTGCTCACAATAGCCGACTGACAAGTCAGATCACCTTGCACTGGTTTGCATTTAAAATAAAATGCTTTGTATTTATAAGACTGTAACCTATCATACCATGTGTTATGTATGGCTTGCTGGCTGCAGAATGAGGGGTGTGATTTATGTGAAGTGGGCGAGTTCACATTTACATGTGCAAGCCTAGTGTACTTCCCACATTCATTCCAATCCCAAGGATTCATGGGAAATGTAGGCTGATTACAGTTAGAGAAAGAGAAGAGGATATGATGCAATCACTGTTCCAAGAGATCCTCCCTGCCAGAAAAGATGCATTTTTTGATTCACAGAGCTGACTTCCCAAAAATTAAATCACACATCTCTCCTAAACGGTAAGAAATTTCACAAATGTAATAACTGTTTAGTGTTTTGTGTGTGTGTGGGGGGGTGTACTAATAGGGGATTTGCCCCTATTCAAGATGGCCACCATGACCTCAAGCCAGACTGCGCATGCGTGGCCTGAGGCACTAGGACCTATGCGGCCCGCCCGACTCAGCCGGCTCCTGACGTCCGCGCATGCGCAGAGTGGGCAGGAAGACACTGAGCGACTCAGAAAAGCCGACGCGAGTTGCGTGCCGCCCACTATAGTAACCAGGAATGAAGGTACAATATCAAAAGGAGGGGAAGGAAGAAAGCGAAAAAGAGAGAGGAACGCAAGGAAAGGAAATCGAGAGAGAATAGATGACAGGACGGAGAAATGGAAGGATAAGGCTAAGTGAAAATAGATATAGCTGCTTTCTCTGCTGCAGGCTTGAGCAAATGCCAGTATATAAATGCAGATAGGAGCTCTTAGTTAAGAGACAACTGCTGTCCCAAATAGCCCACAGAAGTGACTCCCCATCTTTTTAGCGCATTTAGCTGCCCAAGAATAGGGCTGTTTTTAGGCAAAATTGTGAGCCCACATCTTGGCTGAGAAGCAGCCCCACACATGAAAGGTCTCAGCATCGGTGTAGCGTCAGGGGTCGCAATTGTGACCCTGTCCCTGCTCAAGAGGGGCCTGTGTGGCCTCCTTCTTACTTTACATTTTATTTCACTGTGCCTGTGTGGGCGTCGAGGTCACCTAACAGGCCGGTGAGTGATGGGCAGACGCAGACTCCCCTCTGCCCATCCATTACCCACAGGTGCCAGGTGAGACAAGGCGCTGAGTGGAGGAGGTTGGACAGAGCCTCTGAGTGGAGGAGGCAGGATGGAGTCGCTGAGTGGAGGAGGTGTGACGGGGCCCGCTGAGTCAGCCAATGGGGATACTAGTTCTGGTGAACTGGGGGCCCCAAGATTTTTTTTTTTTTTTTTTTACGATCCTAACATTAGTACAACTTATAAACAATAACCTATAGCAATAGTTCCCGATCTATTTAGTAGTGAAAAAAAAAAAAAAGGTACTTACTATCTTCTCCCTGATGTTGTGGCCGTTTCCATCTTAATTAAGGGCATGCGAACCCCATTATAGATATCTGTTCCTGCTTTTCCTGAGAGAGGTGCATGCTGGTTACCCTCTCGATCTCGCGCATGCGCTGCTAAACGGCGGTCGTATCGTTGATTGTTTGTTTAGTTGCAATAACAACGGGCGGCGACGGAGGAAGATCCCGCTCCGTTGCTATGACAACTTAGATAACAAAACTCTGCAGATCCTGTCAGGAAATAATGTGATTTTAGAGCACTGTAATGTGCCCACAGACTCCTGGGAAATTATATGTCATTTCCCAGGAGCACAGGCGAACAAGGACGTGAACTAGCAGCTCCGCAGAATAGGAAGAGGCAGATTAGGAAGACAGCCTAGCAACAGGGTTTTCTGGTAAGCAAAAAAAAAAATTTAAAGGAGACTGCTAATGTGAATTTTTTTTTTTTTTGGGTGGACCTTCGCTTTAATTTGCAGGGACTTCCTCTAACTTCCTGTTCTGGCTATGGGACAGGAAGTAAAGGTAAATCTCCTCAATGGGACACAGATGACAAAAAAAACTGACAGGGGTTATAATCCTCCCTTACTCTATCCAAAAAAGTTTTGCCTATAGTTCTACTTTAAAGAAAACGTTTGCCACTTTGCTTGCATGGGCAAAACACAAACTGAAGTAGAAAAATGCAGGAAAAAACTTTTTTTTGCTTTTTCATTTCACCTGTTTTTACATGCCACAATAAATTACTCATCTGTGAAGGAAGTCTAGGGTCCTTACAAACCCCAACTTTGTCTTCACAGAAATGTCAGCTGCTGCAATGAGATGATTCTTTAGAAGAAAATAAACAAAGCTTATCAATCCAGGCGACCTTTGAAGACAGATGAAATGATGAGACTGAGTAATGCAGGAAGAGGGGATAGGCTGCAGACATCCTATCTGTATAAAAGGTAAACTTGTGAACTCTGTTATGAAGCTGAAAAATCGCATGGATTTGTTATGCAACACAATAAATGTTTAAAAAGCATTTTTTTAACATTAGTAGTTCTAGTGCTCTTAAATTCTTTTTCATTTAAAAAAAAACTGCTATTCATATTTGTTTCTGGATCTCTTCAGCCATGTACACTATATACAATTCTCAATAACCTTCAGAAAAGCTGTATAAAAAATAAATGTCATAAGAAAGAGGTACGTGCTCTTTTATACGATGGGTAGACTGCCCATAGTTTTTCTCCAAAAGAAGCTCCTGTTAATGTACAGCCTTTGCTTTCTCTAGCCCAGTGGTTGCCAACCTTTCGGGCCTCATGGACCACTAAACTCACAATTTTGAATCCCGCAAAAAACTTACATTAATTTTACATGTCTTATACACAAAATGTTCCAGCTCCTTGCCCCCCTCCCCCTGGATAACACTGCTGCCTTATACACACATTTCTCTGCCTCTCTGCCCCCCTCCCCCTGGATAACACTGCTGCCTTATACACACATTTCTCTGCCTCTCTGCCCCCCTCCCCCCGGATCGCACTGCTGCCTTATACACACTTTTCTCCGCCTCTCTGCCCCCCTCCCCCCGGATCGCACTGCTGCCTTATACACACATTTCTCCGCCTCTCTGCCCCCTCACCCCGGATCACACTGCTGCCTTAAACACACATTGCTCCGGCTCTCTGCCCCCCTCCCCCCGGATCACACTGCTGCCTTATACACACATTTCTCCGCCTCTCTGCCCCCTCCCCCCGGATCACACTGCTGCCTTACACACACATTGTTCCGTCTCTCTGCCCCCCTCCCCCCAGATCACACTGCTGCCTTATACACATATTGCTCCGGCTCTCTGCCCCCCTCCCCCCGATCACACTGCTGCCTTATACACACACATTTCTCCACCTCTCTGCCCCCTCCCCCTGGATAACACTGCTGCCTTATACACACATTGCTCTGCCCCCCTCCCCCCGG
The DNA here is from genome assembly GCF_042186555.1 of Aquarana catesbeiana. NCBI lineage: Eukaryota > Metazoa > Chordata > Amphibia > Anura > Ranidae > Aquarana > Aquarana catesbeiana. The sequence goes on along the minus strand of NC_133325.1, from coordinate 699,501,164 downwards.
ATCACACTGCTGCCTTATACACACATTGCTCTGGCTCTCTGCCCCCCCTCTCGAAAATCTGCATCACACTGCTGCCTTGAAGTGTAAGTAAACCCCCCCTATTGTTTTCAGCCAGGGAAGCTGCCATCTTTGCCTCTGTTTTAATCTACAACTGCCATGATGCTGCAAATGCGATCAGTTTAGACACCAGCCATTGGATGGTTTGACAGTTTGGTTGAGAGCACAACCAATGGGAGTGTTACATTTCCGGCACGTGCCGGAAATTAAACTGTTTTATGAAAGGGTTTACTTCCGCTTTAAGCCGGGTATACACTATTAGTTTTTTTTGTGCAACCCAGTTAGTTGCAAGCAAAAAATTGTCAGCTCCGGTCGGAGCCACTGTACTAACCATGCAAGGTTAGTCCAGCGATCCAGCTGAAAATTTATGTCAGGGAGGGTGCTTAGAGATAGATTAGCAGAGAGATTGTCTATTCACAGCACAGCTCTGCAAGTTTCTTCATTCCTCTGCTTATGTGGAGGGGTGTGCCTTTCCTCCAATCAGCTCACACACCGTGTATGCCCAGACTCCACACCCACTGCTGAATGGGGAAACTTTGTAACACGTGCACTTTCTAAAGAGTGTAGAAAGCTGAAGACAGCAGATATGCAATTAAAACTTATGTAGGGAGATTTGTTTAATCTTTGTGTATCATCTGAGGCTGTGCACTTCACTGGGTATATGTGAGGGTTTACATCAACTTTAACGCTGCACTTGCAGACACCAAAGCTTTCTGTATTTTGGGTGGACTGTTATGCATACATGGTTCAGATTTGTTTATTTTTGTTCAGCCAGCCAGTTGAACGAAAGAAACTGAAGCGATTCCCTTATTCACACATGGTGTGGGGAATTCTCCCCGGTTTATCATTGTATTCTGACAGCTGGGAGACTCCCCCCCTCCCTGCCATCAGAATACACAGATCAGTGCTGCAGCCCATTGGCTGCTGTGCTGACCGAACTGACATTTTCCTGCAGTCCCATTTGTGAGAAGTTGATCGATAGATTGAATTCTTATGAAAGGTAATGGCCATACATGGACCAAAATTTGGCCATTTCCTGCTGAACTAGGTACATTTTGATCCATGTATACGAGCAGGGCTCTCTGATTCCTACTGTAAAACTGTATTGTAATTGTACTGTCTACCCTTGTTTTGTAAAGCGCTGTGTAAACTGTGGACAGTATATAAATCCTGTATTATAATAATAATGTATGGCCGGCTTTATTCTGAACATGTTTATGACCCAGTGGGTTCTCTTTTTTAAAAAAAAACTCATAACAGCTTGGCAACACTGACAAATAACATCATGATTTGTATTTTTTAGTCCCTTCTTTCCTCCCCACTGGCTTTCTGTTCTGTTTCCCTGTTCTCTGGTTGCATTTTAAGCTCAGCAAAGCCAGAAAATGACCTTTACAGACCATATAAATTCAGCCAACGAACATGTGAAAATGAAGTTCTGTCTTTTGCTAAAGCTGATACACAGAGGAGGTAATCTGACAATTTCACCCTGCAGTGAGATTAATTGCCCCATGTCCCTGGTCTCGCTAGCATGGCCTAAAATCTGATCCTCAGATCTATGAATCAGTGCTGTGTGGGTCTCCTGCAGAGTGGAGGATGGGTTGTAGCGTGGCTGCAGGGGGAACTGACCCTGTCTAGCACCAGTTCAGGCAAACTCATCTGGCTTTAATGAAATCTGTCAAGATTAATGGGACTTTTCAGTTTAATGCAGAGCACCGGGCAGACTCCACATACTAATGTGAGGCTCAAGCACACTTTTTACAAGTTTTTCATCTGACAGTCATGACATTTACAATTAGCACATCAGAGAAACTGCAAAGGAGTTACTTAATATTATAAACCTGTATAATATAAAAAAAAAATGACAAGAGGTTATCAACGTCTGAAGTCTAGACATTGAATAGTAGAATGTGCACCAACACAATTTACGACCCAAGATGCCCACAGAAGTAAGAAGCAGTCAAGGTGTGCATGCACAAGCCACCTGTCCTCATGGAAAACGGTCTTCAGGCTACTCAGTAAACAAGCACACTCAGGTCTGCGTGGCATGCTAATTTAACCACTTCAGTACCGGGCACTTTCACCCCCTGCCCATGCCAATTTTTAGCTTTCAGCTCTGTCGAACTCTGAATGGCAATTGCGTGGTAATGCAACACTGCACCCATATACAATTTTTTATAATTTTTTTTGAGACAGATAGAGCTTTCTTTTGGTGGTATTTAATCACCACTGGGTTTTTTTTTTGCTAAACAAATTTAAAAAGACAGAAAATTTAAAAAAAGTTTTTCTTAATTTCTGTTATAAAATTTTGTAAATAAGTCATTTTTCTCCTACACCGACGGGCACTGATTGGGATGATTATCACTTCACATGACCCCTGTCAAAATTTCCGGTTACCGGCTCTCCTTTTCTCATGCTGTAACAGCACATGAGGAAAGGAATGCCAATAAACGGCAAGTTTGTTTACAAGTCATCAGCTGTGATTGGACACAGCTGATTACATGGCAAAGGGCTGCTGTGATTGGCCTTTTACCGCGATCTGTGATCAGCTGTGTCCGAAGGACACAGCGATCACAGAGCATGCTGGATGCACGCTCCAGGGAATAGCCGCTAGCAATAATCGCATGTAAAATCCGACAAGTTGGTTGTACCCAAATTGATCGATCGATCAACTTGGGAACATTCAGCCTGCCCATACATGTTTTAAACCTTGGCTGGTCCCTGCTGAACCAGCCAAGATTCGAACCATCTATGGCCTGCCTAGTAGGACTTTTTTTCTTTACATCTGGCCCCAGGCAATGATAAATATGTAGGTTTGTGAAAAACACATTACCCCTCTATTAGAGAAATCCTACATTAGGTAATTATTAGAGATCCTACTAAAGAATTACTGCTAATACCACTAGAGATCCTATGTTAGGTAATATTTACTCCTGGATTTAGACCTGTTGATTTTTATAGACAATGACTTTTGGACTATATTCAATATATGGGAAAAGGGATTTATATTCTAGGTATTGGAAATTTAGAATTGCACAGATAATTTAATTGACCAATTATGGTACTCCCTAGGTCCTCGTTGGTCTCATTGTTCCTCCTGAGATCAGCGGCTGCCTTCCCTGATGTCGAGACAATGTCTGTTTTGTTTATATCACAGGTTGATAGACAGTTGGTTCACAAGTGATCAGCTGTGATTGAACACAGCTGATCACATGGTAAAGGGCTGCTGTGATGGGTCCTTTACCGTTATCTGTGATCAGCGGTGTCCAAAGGACACAGCGATCACAGCGCATGCCAGATGTGAGCTCCAGGGAATAACCAATTGCAATAATCACATGTAAAATCCAACAAGTTGGCTATACCTAAGTTGATCGATCAACTTGGGAACATTCAGCCTGCCCATACATGGTTTGAATCTCGGCTGGTCCCTGTTGAACCGGCCGAGTTTCGAACCCTCTATGGCCTGCCTAAGGTAGGACATTTTCCTTTACATCTGGCCCCAGCGAACGATAAATATGTAAGTTTGTGAAAAACACATTACCCCTCTATTAGAGACATCCTACGGTAATACTAGAGATCCTATGTTAGGTAATATTTACTCCTGGAGTTAGACCTGTTGATTTGTCATGATTTTTATAGCTCATGACTTTTAGGTTAAATTCAATATATGGGAAAAGGGATTCATATTCCAGTTATTGGAAATTTTAAATTGCATAGATCATTTAACTGACGAATTATGGTACCCCCTATGTCCTCGTTGGTCTCATTGTTCCTCCTGAGGCCATTGGCTGCCTTCCCAGATTTTGAGACAATGTCTGCTTTGTTTATATCACAGGCTGATAGACAGTTGGTTCACCCTATGTGTGGTGGTATATGATGCACATGCACATTATATTTGATAATACTTTACTAGTGATACATTATAAGTATGCTACTGCTCTATATTGTAGATAATACATTCTCTTCAGCAACCGAGGAGAGGTGCAAAATGTGTGATGACATTTGTGTGGTACTCCAGTACTGTTTTTGTTGTTATTGGTGATATACTGTAGTACTTATATCAGCCTCATACTGTTTTTTGACACAGAAACATTTTTCAAAGGGCATGGTCCGAGGACACACAACATTGTATGAACACTTTGGAATATAATACAGCACTACATATAGTCATGTCAAAAGAACCTACAAGGACATTATGTCCATTAATCGCTCATGATATCATTAATACTCTTGGCTAAATGTAGAGATAACCACAAAACTGAACAGGGTTAGAATATATCATAGCCAAGAAGTAAATTGTGTAGGTAAGGTGGGACCATGGAACCAGCCCAAATCATTTTCCAATTTTGTATAAAAGAAAAAATGATAACATAGAGCCGTAGAAACACCACTCTAGGAAGAACGAAAAAGATGTTGGAGTATAAGAGAAAGGAAGGAAACAAGCAGGAGAAGAAAAGCCTAGTGAAAGGAGGGGGAAAGAAGAAGGGGGAAAGAAGGAGGAGAAGACAAGGGGAGGGGGGGCATGGAGAGAGATGAAATGTGAAGTCGCATACATTGTTCGGATTGCAAATTTGGTATCTCAGTAGTACCAAAAGATATTCAGAATCATAATAGGGTAAGTTTAGTCAACAGAGTCGCTGTTAAAAGGGTTCGACCTCATCAGAGAAGACAAACATGTTCCATAGCATCCAAGTTTTGGAGTAGCGTTCTTGTTGGTGGCGTGCCGAGAGTACCAGGTCTTCCAGTTTATTTCCTCCACTTTCTTAAGCCACATCCCGATGGTTGGGGCTTTTGGAGATCTCCATTTAAGAGGATTGGGCGTTCCGTGAATTTTTGTGCGTCTAACCTTCTTTCAAAAATGTTCTAGTTTGGGACAGGTCCAAAAAATACGGAGGAGGGTGCCCTGTTCCTCCTGGCATCTCCAGCAGCAATCGGAAGTTGCGGGAAATATTTTTTGTAACCTCACCGGTGTCCTATACCATCGGGTCATAAGTTTAAAGTTAGTTTCTTGCACCTTCGTGCAGATGGAGGACTTGTACGTAAATTGAAGGACATGTTGCCTTTGTTGTGAATTGAGAGTGCGAGTAAGATCTCGCTCCCACTCATGGAAGCATTGTAGAGAGTGGGATTCTGGGGGTGTGATCAGTAGGTTGTAGTTGGCCGAAAGTGTGTGGCAGCACTCCCAATTCTGAGCAGTACTCCTCTAGAGTTGTAAGAGGTCGACTAAAGTTGCTTGGGGGCGGGAGAGATCTGAAGAAGTGAGTAAGTTGGAGAGCCTCTGTTTGAAATAATTAAATGGGATGTAGATTGGTAAGGCTTGTAGGAGATATAGAAATTTAAGGATACTCATTTTGAGAATATTGCAGCGGCCAAACCACGAATGGAGTCCGGTATTCCATTTGTCCAAAAGAGCACAGACTTTTTTCAATAACGGAGGGAAATTCAGTTCAAATGTCTTGGACATGTTGGAAGGAATGAGTGTGCCTAGGTATGTCAGTGCCGCACCATTCCATTATAATTAAAAGTTCATCTGAAGTTGTGAGAGAATTGGCTGCGGGAGACTAATTCCCATCGCTTCAGATTTGGTGAAATTGATTTTGAGGTTAGAAAGGGCACCATACTTCTCAAATTCTTTAAGGAGGTTTGGGAGCGAGATCAAGGGGTTTGTAAGGGAGAACAACAGGTCATCCGCGTAGGCCAAAACCCTTTGCTGGGTGTCCCCGACGTTTATTCCAGTGATGTGTGGATTCAGACGTATAGCATTTAAGAAAGGTTCTAGTGACAGGGCGAAAAGGAGGGGTGACAGTGGACAGCCCTGCCTTGTCCCGTTTTGAAAGGCTCCGATAGGACCCCAAGTATTTTTTTTTTTTTAAAATCAAATACTGGTTTTGAATACCAATCCCTACCTTAAAAATCCCATTTATTATTAATTATAGTAATCTGTCTTTGTAGATATTAATGGACATGTATCTTTTTTTTCAACATAGCTAACTATGAAATTGTGTACCTGAGCCTACAGACTAGTAAAACAATGAGGAATACACTACCCACAAAATTGTAGTGTAAATAGCACATGTAGATATAGATGAAAAAAAAAATGAAAAAGAAATTAAGGCTTATATTTTCTCCCAGAAGCAGATAAACCCAAAAAGCTTGGCAGATAAAGGGATTGATTTACTAAAGGCAAATAGACTGTGCACTTTGCAAAGTGTAGTTGCAACACAGCTTAATAAATGAGCAGAATCTTAGCTGACTTCCATCATCCAATCATGTGCAAGCAAAAATGCAGTTTTTTTTTCCTCGTATGTGATTGGGTTTTCTTTGCAAAGTGAAGATTTACCTCATTTACTAAGCTCTGGAGCAACTGCACTTTGCAAAGTGCACAGTCTATTTGCCTTTAGTAAATCAACGCCAAAGTGTTCAAAAATATTTTTTTTTTTGTTTAATTGCCAACAAAATAACAGTTTTGTGACATCTGAACCAAACTGGTTGGGTTGTCTTCTAATTTATCTCCTAGATAACCCAAAATGGTAGTGTTCAATCAGTAGGGCCATTGGTCTCTCATCATGGGATTCTAAGTATCTATAAAACTTTTTTTTTATGTGTACTTTCTATGGTTCTTAGTAGATCACAACCATACTAACCATTGTACTTTCTTTCTAATTAAACGAGATTTGTTGCACTTTGAGTTTGCTGCTGCTTTAAAACTAAATTTGTCCACACTGGGCAGCTCATTGATATGGGTACCACTTTCTGAAATAAGAAGATCATCATGCAACAAACATGAAAAAACAAAATATCAATGAACACAAAAACGTAGCTGGTTCCGGAGGTCTCTTTCTATTCCGCACTTCAGTGTTAGATAAACAGCTCTGTGCCTATTGCTCAACAGACTGGTAACAATGCTGAAACAGCAGCCGGCACCCTCTGTTGATAATCTGTTGGAAATCAATGCTTTTCTAAAAGGTCAAGTACAAAAGAAGCCCTGACAGCAACAATGATGATTTTCTATCACAGTAATAACTCGGTCATTTTAAATGATAGCTTTTGTGTTTCCTAGTTTAGCACCTGGATAGAAAATTGGTCCAACTAAATTATAGACCAATATATTTCCAAGGATAGCTATTATACTTGCCCTGCTAACAACTGGTGAATTTGTTACTACAAGGGCTCATGTACATGGCTGTAATTCATTTACTGATATTTAAGCAAACCTTGTTGGCATCTGATGGTCAGTGAGTGCTTTCTTTTAAGCAAGAGTTTAGACACGTAAACCTACAGATCTGTAAAAATTATTTTTCCAATCCCTAGCTCAAACTTATGTGTGTACGCATGTAGATGTGTACACATGTGTAAATTACTGACCACAGATGCAGATTATTCCGTATTTTCCGACGGAAATAATGTGATAGGACCTTGTTGTCGGAAATTCCGACCGTGTGTAGGCTCCGTCACACATTTTCCATTGGAATTTCCGACACACAAAGTTTGAGAGCAGGCTATAAAATTTTCCGACAACAAAATCCATTGTCGGAAATTCCGATCGTGTGTACACAAATCCGACGCACAAAGTGCTACGCATGCTCAGAATAAATTAAGAGATGAAAGCTATTGTCTACTGCCCCGTTTATAGTCCCGGCCTACGTGTTTTACGTCACCGCGTTCAGAACGATCGGATTTTCCGACAACTTTGTGTGACCGTGTGTATGCAACACAAGTTTGAGCCAACATCCATTGGAAAAAATCCATGGATTTTGTTGTCGGAATGTCCGATCAATGTCCGACCGTGTGTACAGGGCATTATAGTGTAAACTGAGCTGTGTGCATGGGCCCATACAATAAAAAAATAAAATATAGCTGCGTTCATAAAAAAAATATAAGATTTACGGATATAAATGCAGTGTTTTTTTTTTAATTTCCGTGTGCATGAGCCCTATTAATTAAAGTTCACACTAAATAAAAAATGATGATCTGCATTAGTCACTTCTGACAGTCTCTGCGGACACCAGGCAGTCCCAGGAGATGACTCCGCCCCCACCACCACCACATACATGTGCATATTTCCAAATGACTGTGCGGGGGGGGGGGTCCTTTCCCTATGACCAGGTCTCAGTCTACACTCCCTGCATACCTCAAAACTTTTTGAGATGGGAATGAGGGACACCTATTAGCAATAGGCGAGACAGCGCTCATTTCCTCAGGAGAAGTAAGAACTTGCATATCTACAGCCATAGTACAATGACGTCATTGACTTAGAGGGGGGATATCTGAATGATGCCTGCAGCTAGATGCATCATTCAGATATCATTCTTTGCAGCCAGTGATTCGGTGCAGGATAAGAAAGATCATAGCGGCAGTTCCGCCGCTTGATCGTTCTTATAGGCAACGGAAGGGGGTCGCCCCTCCTCCCGCCGCCATCCTGTGCTTCTTTGGGCTCTCCCGTGCCATCGGGGGCCCGGAAAAAGAATCGTCGGATGAGGACGATAGAGTTTTCCGGTGACCAGATCTCTATGACCATCGGAGGCCCAGGCGCGACGTTATGACGTTACGCCCGGGTACCCGGAAATAAACGAAGCCGCGATCGCGGCTGTCAGCATGAGATCGGTGATTTTTTTTTCCCGATCTCATGTTCCAGCCTGGAGGAGAGATGTGGGGTCTTATTGACCCCACATCTCTCCATAAAGAGGACCTGTCACATAGATTCCTATTACAAGGGATGTTTACATTCCTTGTAATAGGAATAAAAGTGATTTAAAAAAAAATGTAAAAAAAAAGTGTAGAAAAAAAAAAAAAATTAAAACGCCCCTGTCCCTGGTAGCTTGCGCTCAGAAGCGAATGCACATGTGCGTGCGTTAGAGCATGTGCAACAATTCTAGCATTAGACCTCCTCTGTAACTCTAAACTGGTAAGCTGTAAAAAATTTTAAAGCGTCGCCTATGGAGATTTTTAAGTAATGAAGTTTGGCGCCATTCCATGATTGTGCGCAATTTTAAAGCGTGACATGTTAGGTATCTATTTACTCGGCGTAACATCATCTTTCACATTATACAAAAAAATTGGGCTAACTTTACTGTTTTGTTATTTTTTAATTCATGAAACCGTTTTTTTTTTTTAAAAAGGCGTTTGAAAAATTATTGCGCAAATACCGTGTGAGATAAAAAGTTGCAATGACCGCCATTTTATTACCTAGGGTGTCTGCTAAAAAAAAACATATATAATGTTTGGGGGTTCTGAGTAATTTTCTATCAAAAAAATTATGATTTTTACATGAAGGAGAGAAGTGCCAGAATAGGCCCGGTATTGAAGTGGTTTCCCATTAAGAATAATAAGCTGTCAGGTTAGTAAAACAGCGATATCAGAACCGATATCATACAGTTTGTAGTATACATAGATTTGCAAAACAATGGGATAAAGGTATAATCCTGAACTTTTTTTCCTTGTCAAAAGAAGTTTATTGAGTATACAATATTATAAAGATACATAAAGTAAGTTTACAAGGATCTATAAAGTAAGCTCATTGTTTTACAGTGGGGTTTATATAGGTAAATATCATGAAATTTCAAATATTAAACATTGGGTTCACGTAAACCTAAATTAAAGATATATATCATTTCCTTAGTTACTTTTGTAGGTATTTAAATGATTTATACCTACTATACATATTGTTTACAGGTAGAGTGTATATAGGTCAAATAAATTCTGATAATGAGCTTTAATCGTAAGGTGGAGAAAAGGAAAGAGAAAGAAGAAAAAGGGTTGAAAGGTAGACGTATGGTCCACAAGGTTGTCCCGCTCGTCAGTTTATTATTCTTTTTAGTTCTCTTTGAAGCCTTAGAATGGGTGTCTCTGTAAGTCATTTAATCTGTTACCATGGCAACAGGACAGAGTCATTGAAATTTGACAGGAACTGTTGTTTTATCCAAGGATGCCAAAGTTTTTCATATTTTGGAATTTGATTTTGATCGATGGCTACCATCTTAGCATGGGACATTGTATTATTCATTCTGTGAATTGTTTCTGCTAGTACCAATGTAGGAGATTTCCATGCCTTGGCCACTGTTTGTTTTGCAGCCGTTATTAGTTGGATCATAAGTTTGAATTGAGAGAGTGTTAACCATTCCGGTTTTAGATTAAGCAAAGTTATATATGGATCTGGTTGTATTATTTTTTTAAATATTTCAGATGCAATCACGAAGACTTCCTTCCAGAAGGTTTGGATTACTGGGCACGTCCACCATATGTGTAAATGTGTGCCTATTTCTGGGCATCCTCGAAAACAAAGAGCTGAGGTATTAGGTGAATATTTTGCCACTCTAGCGGGTACAAGGTACCAGCGAGTTAGGACTTTATAATTTGTCTCCAGTGCTAAGATGTTGGGTGAAGATGACTTAGATGTGAGCCATATATTAGACCAGTCCGTGTCTTCTAAAGTTCGTCCCAGGTCCTCCTCCCACCTCTGAACGTAAGAGGGTCTATTAAGATTTACTACTCCATATAATTGATTATAAAGTGATGAAATTGTACCTTTAGCAAATGGATCTTTTGTACAGATTGATTCAAAAATGGATAATTGGGATAATGGTGTATCCCCCTTTAGGAATGGTGTATAGAAATTTTTGATTTGGAGATATCTAAATATCTCAGAGCTTGGTAGATCATATTTTTCTCTAAGCGATGGGAATGAAAGGAATGATTTAGATGCTATGAAGTCATTTAGTGTCTGAATGCCTGATGTTGTCCAAGCTTTAAAAGAATTTGGGTAGATCCATGCCGGATAAAAGGCCGGATTTCTGATAAAAGAAAGGAGAGGATTGTGTGGAGATTGTAACTGATATTTGGTTTTTAGTTTATCCCAGAGAGATAAGAAGTGTTTAGTTATGGGATTATGAATTTTAAAGCGGTCTTTAGGATCAAGCCATAACAAGTTTGATATTAATAGAGGGTCATTTTCTGAAGCCTCTATAAATACCCATAATGGGATTTCCTGTTTTGCATGGTATTTGGACAGACTGGCTCTGTAGTAGTTAGTAAAATTAGGGTATCCCAGGCCTCCTTTATTTTTGGGAAGATGTAGTGTGTGTATAGGTATACGTGGTTTAGAAGAACCCCATATAAACGAAGTTGCTCTTTTTTGTACTATTCTCAAAAAATAGGAAGGAATTGGAATAGGGAGGACTCTGAATAGATAAAGCAATTTGGGTAGAATAGTCATTTTGATTGCATTAATCTTCCCTATCCAGGATAAAGGAAGTTGCGACCATTGTTTTATTAGATTTGTGATCTGTCTTAATACAGGAGGATAATTGGTTGAGAATAAGTCAGAATGAGATGCTGTTAAATGAATTCCAAGATATGGGATTGATTTTTCTGCCCATGTGAATGGGAGTGCAGCCCTAGCCGGGATCAATTCCATGTTTGTGAGCGAAATATTAAGCACTAGGCATTTCTTAGGATTAATCATAAGGCCGGATAGGGCTGCAAATCCATCAAGAGCTGGTATTAAGTTAGGACCAGAGACCTGTGGTGATGATAGAAAAAGTAATATATCGTCTGCAAATATACATAATTTGTGTGTAATACCTCCTACTTCAATGCCAGTTATAGTTTGGTTTGTTCTGATGTATTGGGCCATGGGTTCGAGTATAAGGGCAAATAATAAGGGACATAATGGGCAACCCTGTCGGGTACCTCTTTCGATATTAAAGGCATCAGATTTGTATCCAGCATATTTTATATAGGCTTTGGGTTTATTATATAATGCTTTGATCCATGTTAAAAAGTGGGGTCCAAAACCCCATTTTTGTAATGAATATTGCATATATTGCCAGAATACTGTGTCAAATGCCCTCTTAATATCGAGAGATAGAAAACATAAAGGGATTTTCCGTTTCTTAGCAATATGTGCCAATAACACTGCCCTGCGTATATTATCGCCTGCCTATTTGGCATGAAGCCTACTTGATCTCTATGTATTAATTTTCCTATAATGCTATTGAGGCGTTTTGCTATTATTTTTGCTAATAATTTAATATCAAGGTTTAACAGAGAGATAGGCCGATAATTCACACAGGAAGTATCATCAGAAAGGGGTTTTGGGATCATACAAACAATTGCCATTAGTGTTTCTTGCCGAAAAGAATGTCCTTCTAGAAGTTTGTTAAAAGTTTCAGTGAGAATGGGAGAGAGTATTTCTGAGAATGTTTTATAGTATAAAGCCGAGTAGCCGTCTGGGCCTGGTCTTTTGTTAAGTTTTAGGTCTTTTATGGCATTAGCAACTTCATCTATAGTTATAGGCTCATCCAAACTGCTTTTTTGATTCTGAGACAACTCAGGTAAGGTTATTTTTGAGAAGAAGGATTCAGCCTCTGTAGGATTAAATTCATTGTTTGTCTTGTATAAAGTTGCGAGATGTGAGTGAAATTTATGGACTATTTTAACTGGATTACAAGTATAAACATTTTTTGATAATTTCAAACGTATTGGTTTGAAAGATTTGTTAGTTGAATTTAATGCCCGAGCCAAATATGTACCTGGTTTGTTTGTATTCATGTAGAAATTGTGTTTGGAGCGTTTGAGGGATTTATCAACTGACTCAGTGAGAAATAGATCGTATTCCAATCTAGATTTTTCCAGATGAGATTTTTTACTCTGAGATGGATTATCTTGGAATGATATGTAGGCTGCATTAAAATTGAGTTCTAATCCTGAACTTTTTTTATCTCATGGTTACTGACTGTTGCATTGTGTGAATGCATCAATGCAGTGCATGTTATCTCAGCTTGCATAGCTTGGATTCATTGAATGAGTTTACCAAGAATGTAAATATTGCAAAATATACAGCCTCATGCTACATAACTGAGCTCAACTTCATGCTGAATAAACTAAATTATTAATTTATCTTAAATAGAAAACTATCTTTAGATATATTTTTACTCCAAAAGCATTTTATTAAAATAAATTTAATAAAAATCCAAAAAATTGATCAAAATCAAAAAAATCTGATTAATCTTTCAAGTCCTGAGCCACTAGCCAGGCCTTAAGAGTTACTCGCCACCAGCTGCCGCACCCAACCCCTACCCTGCCCCGCCCCTAAGTCTGCGCCTTAAAAAGCCCTCGTAAATTATCTAATGAAATTACACTGTTAAATGTTTTATGCAGAATTAAGTTCCAAAAATAAATTTTTAAAGTGGAGTTCCACCCACTTTTACAACTCTTCAGCATCCCTCACTAAACTGTGCACTGTAAACAAATTGGATATTTTTAATTTTTTTTTCTCAGCACCTACTGTATATCTGCTGTATTCATTTTTGTCTTGGCTTCAGTCTGGCTTCAGATGCCCACACTTAAGATGGCCGCGGCCTGCTGTAAGTTTATAAAATAACAAACTACTGCTATAAACGAACAAAACAGACCTTAGTTTACAGACTAACTTTACTAGAATACATTAAGCTTGTGTATTATAGGGTTATTTTTATTTAAAAAGTATAATTTCGGCCGGAACACCACTTTAACAACTGCAGTGTATTATTGCCCATCAGTGCAGCGTATCCGTGCCCATCAATACAGCGTATCAGTGCAGCATACCATTGCAGCTTATCATGCAGCCTCTCACTGCCCAAAAGTGCAGCCTGATCAGTCATCGGCAATGCACCAGGGAGGGTCAGGCGGCCGGATGACACAGAGCGGCGAACTCCCGCTGAGATGGCTTGTATACAAATAGCTGCGCTGTCAAACGAAGCTCCGCCTCCTGAAATCTAATAGACAGCATACTGGTCCAATGCTGGTCCAGGAGGGGGGACTTTGTTTGCTGGCTATTCATACAGAAGCCTCGTCTCAGTGGGAGATCCCCGCACTGTGTCGTCCTGATGCCTGATCCTTCTGACAGTTTCCTGGCTGATCGCTTCTGCCAGGAGAGGTGCGGGCTTTTTTACAGGACATCAAAGCAGCAAAGAAAGATTGATCACTGATTGGCAGCCTTGACAAGGTACACAGCCTGATCGGTTCCCAAGTGTGTAACCTCCCACTCTCAGGCTGATTTCTGCTCTGTTGGGGACAAAGCCAGGATAATAAAGAGAGACAGGTAACCTCGGAATATTTCCAAATACTATTTTGTTTTCCTGAATAATGATACTTAAAGTGGATGTAAACCCAATGTCATCCTTTCTAAACTACTGCCATGGGGGTTATCTATAAGGATATACATGCCTCCTGCATGTATCTTTACCTGTCAAATGTCTCCCCTCTGTCTGTTATGAGACCCGAAAAACTGCATATTCTGTGGGTGGGTCTCTTGTCTGGAGCTCGGTGGGTGGAGCCGTGATGTCATTAGACTCCCCGTCCACCTCTACACTCCCCTTGTCAATATGCTTTTTCTCCTGTGTATTTCTTACACTGAACTTCTGCTATGATCTCTAACATCCAGTAAAAAGACAGGAAAGTAACCACATGACTTCAGCATGCCAAATCATGCTGAGGTGTGGAACAGCCAATCCTTGCAGAGCTGCTGAAGAAAGGAGTGGGGGAGGGAATTAAAAAATAATGCCTGTGTCTTAGGCTAGTGCACGAGATGTAAATCACCTGTCACTCACAGCAAGGGGGAGGATTTGACAAAGTTTTTCTCAGTTTGTCAAGATTTTTCTCACTGAACAATAAGAGGATTGCTCAGAGATGGATTAACTCTGTGTGGCAAGACTGGGCTCAAATGATAGGAAATCTTATACTCTACAGTATGATAAAAAAAAAAAAATTGAGGTTACATCCACTTTAATATTTACTGGGATTTCTTCTTTAGCCCCTTGCTTTCTGTTCCAAGCTGCTTGCTGTAGGGGAACTAGGCAGGGGGAGGGGCCAAAAGCACAGTCAAGGGATCTGAGAAGGAGGAGGATCTGGGCTACCCAGTGCAAAACCAACTGCACAGAGCAGGTAAGTAGAACATTTGTTATTTTTAAACTAAAAACCTGAGACTTTAGTATCATTTTAAAGCCCGTCTTTACTGCTGGCTGTCATTCAGCCTAGAATCAGCGCACTACCTGGTGGCAGAGAGGATTTTCTTCAGGGACAGCTGCTGATTAAAGGAATGCCATGCTGCAAAGGCTGTTTTGTTTTTTTGATACATGCTAGGCAATCAAATGTTTTATTCTCTTTTAAAACTTGAAGTTCTGTATTAACAGTCTCCTTTTGATGCCTTGTGCAGAGGACACATTAATCTATGTCAATCTTTATAGCTAGGAGTGCACATGACATTGTGATCACATGGCTCTGAGCGTAAACAAAGCCAGGTCAGTAAAAGATGCCACTAAATTTCTATCTGCACTTGTTTTTAAACGTTTATAAAAAAAAAAAAAATACCAAAACATGGGTTTTTCACTATTTTGTCAGCATATAAGAAATCTGTGTAGGAAACATGTGTCCTTGAAAACAATATCAAATAATTTAGATATAGACAAAAAAGTTAAAAAAAATTACTCCAGTTAACCAATGCAAGCTCACACTTAAAAGTATTACTAAACCCAGGACCCTGCATTTACTATATCTGGTCTCCCACAGTACACAGAACATGGAAATGCAATTGTTTTAGTTACTATAAACTGCTAAATTCCTTTTTTCATCGGCAGTTAGAGCAGTCTTGTGACTTCTATCAGTGTCCAGCCAAGCACTGGTTAAAGCTTGTAGGAGTTTTCTGACTGCCCTATGAGGCTGCAGGACCCCTGACTCTCTGTCGAGACAGTGCTGAGTGGCCCTGTGCTGATCACATCCACTCTCCCAAGGGAAAAAAAAACTCTCTAGCAATACACACCAAACTGAGCATGTGCAGCCTGACTCCATAGGGCTCTGTGTTATCAGGAAATTATCAGGGGGCAGTGGAAGGAGGGGAGAATCTTTGCATACAGGATCAAACAGCTTTTTTACACAATGCAGAGGATTACCCCTTAGGTTCCACAGTGAGTATAACAATCATGCTTTACTGCATATACAGACTGATTTTACTGTTGCGGGTTTAGTAACACTGTAAATTTAGTTTGGACGTTTAGTCAATGACCTCTAATTACAAAAGGGCTGAAACAAAATACCAGGCAAATGTTTAAAAAAAGAAAGTTATCCCAGTTACATATTTATTTACAGGCATTACATGTATTTTAAATACTGCAGGTTCAATTGTCTGAATCTGGCTTTATGCTGGTTTTATGTTATTGTAACTTCACATCCAGAAGAATTCAGACCTGGTTAGTACCTGATTCTGTCCTTATATTAGCTTATTGAGATTTCATGTACAGCTTTAAGCCCAGGTTCACACTGGAGCAGTTTGGCATGCGATTTGACATGTCAAATCGCATGCCAAACCGGCGGCTATTGCCGGCAATGGCACCGTCCAAATCAGTGTGGCCCTGCACCGCTTCCCAAAAGTAGTTCCTGTACTACTTTTGGGGGTGATTTGTATAGACATCTGTGCAGGGCCCCGCAGTGTCGATACCGTCTGTCAAATCGCCCCTGAAGTCGGACTGCATTGCTGGGTTGAAATCGTGCAAATTCAGATTATTGACCCGCAGCAATGTGAACCTAAGCTAAGAATGGGTTAGGGAGGGCCAGCTGAAAAATTTCAGGATGTAAAAAAGCAAAGCAGGATATCAACCTGGCAGTATGAGTGCCTATAGGGCATTAGACCGATGCCAGGAATGTGAGCAGAAACGTGCATGTGCAGCAGAAAAGAGATAGGAGACAGAGGCATAAAAAATATAAAACAAGGCAGTTTTGCACTGCAGTGATGTGGCGTATTCAGATTGGAAATGTAGCCTTACAGGCATTGTGCATACCTGTCATCTTTGTCCCAGCCCCTAGGGCACTCTCACCCCCCGCTCACAGACCACACATATTATGCTCTCCTCTACTTCTGGACAGTCCCATCCACATCATACCCACTTCGTGGGTGGTCCCACCTTGATGACTCCCACTTTCTGAGCAATCCTGCCCATAGTCTTCCTGGAACCACCCACTCGTGGTCACAATGTCCTTAATTTTACCATTTTTGAGTAACTCAAATAGGGTGCATGCTGTCATCTTCAGGACAGAACACAGATTAGGGAATATCCCGGCAAATCCAGGACAGTTGGAATCTTAGTATTCTGAGTAAGTTTCAACTTCTAAGTGAACCTGTGAGCAGGCTATAGACAATCAAGTATTTACATATGAGCTTTTACCACGAGACCTCACTAAACCCTGTAGCTGCATAATAGACATGGTTTGGAAGCTGAAAAGTTTACTTTAAAGTGACCATAAACCCTCAGTTTATTAAGAGCTGTCAGCAGCTGATGTAATCACTTACTGAGTATACAACTTCTTTATCTTTTAATCCTTGCCTATTTTCCAGTTAATCTAAAATTTAAGTACCCGCACTATAGTAATATCCAAAAGGTGCCTTTACCTAGTGAATGGGCTGCTGCTGGAATGAAGGTATAATTCCCCTTTAAATTATATATATATGAAAATCCCTGTGCTGTTCCCTTAAATCATGCAATTCACAAATCAACAATCGTATAAATCATATATGAAATCCCATTAAGTCCAAAAGGTGAAACAATATTAAAGTTCTCTTGATAAAGTGCAAAAAGTGCTTTCTTCAAAGTGCAAACAGTGATTCAATTCTTCTGTGTGCAATAAAGTGCCATAAAGTGCCATGCTCCCCTCTTGTGCTCTCACTCATCAACTTATGAATTTAAATGCACCTGTCAATAAAGATGAATCCTCAGATAATGTTGTTTCTCCAACTCCTCCACTTCTCGTGAAAAGAAGATGAAGAAATCTCCATAGTATCCCTCTGAAGAAGCCCAGTGGGAGGGCAAATTGCATTAGGCGTGAACTTCCGGTGATGTCACGTCCGGCTTTTGGAACGCAAGCCGCGGTGCTGGTTCCAAACCGGAATTACATGCTGTTTTAACCAGAGAGTGAGTGTAAAATTGATACAGCAAGTTTAAACCTTTCTACTAATAAAATTGAATTACACTATGGAGATTTCTTCATCCTCTTTTCGTGACTAACATCTTATCAACCCGCCACCTTACTGAGTTGGAGAAACAACAAGCACTTTATCAAGGGAAGTATATTATTGCTTCACCTTTGGACTTAATGGAATTTCATTTATGTATGTGATTTATACAATTGTTGATTTGTGAATTGCATGATTTATGGAGACAGTGCTGGGATTTGCACATAGATATATTCCAATTAAAGCTGGTGCCCCAAGTATTGCATCCCCAAGTTTTCTGTTTCAGAGTGGTTCTTTTCACTTGCAGTGTCCTATAGAGCCATGCTTGCATGCAGGGACTAGAGTTGTGTCTCCCTATACTGTGTGTATCAATAAAAACACACAGCCCCATAGCCTAGCTAGAAGGGCAAGATTCCTCTGCTCTGTTAACTCTGAAGACCAGAATTTCAGGGAAGCAGCAGAAAGCAGATAGAATTTTTTTTTTCCATTGGTGTCCTATTGCGGAGATTTCCCTTCACTTCCTGTCATATAGCCAAACAGGAAGTGAGAGGAAATTCCTGCAAATTAAAGGAATTCCTTGGGGACCCCCAGGTCATCAGAATACGTTTCCTCATTGGAAGATTTCCCCTCTGTTACTTTTCTGGGGACAACCCAAAATTTGGAGTTTTCTTTTACTTTCAATAATAATAGTAAACATGACAAATAGAGAGGATGAATCTCTTTAACGGGGGTACAGACAGCAATAAATATCGACAGGCGTTCTAATCCCTCTCCACTCTATCCAAAAAAAGAAAAAAAGGCTTTGCCTTTAGTTATATGTTCAATTAAATGATAAAAATAAAAAGGTGACCTGGCTGTGTTATGGCTCATTCCAATCTATGCCACTGTCACTTTTACTGGACAGCTTAGTCTGCATGTAAATGTTAGTAAAGGCATGTGGGGTTAAAAAAGCAATCTGAATACAATATTTTGCGTGAGACACTGGGAAATCATTGTAAATCATTGAAGATCTGGGGCTAGAGCCCATAGCAGCATAGTAAAGAAAGTCAGGCATACACATATATATACAGTAATATGTGTGTGAGTGTGTATATATCCCCAGAGAACCCCCCCAATTCAGGGTTTCCAGAGAGCCCTCCTTACATTAGGGTCCCCAGAGAGCCTCCCCCTTAAATCAGGGTCCCAGAGAGCCTCCTCCTTGCATCAGGGTCCCCAGAGAGCCCCCCACTTCCATCAGGGTCCCCAGAGAGCCTCCCCTCCCCTTGGGGACCCCTGCAGAGACTCGGGGCTATGGGCCCTAGATTCGGGTCTATAGCCCCAAAAGCCACCCCCTAGCGACGCCACTGATAGTGGGAATTCAAATGCGTAATAGCTCATATATAAAATCTGCACAAAGGCATGCTGTAAAAGGAAATGCTGTATACTTTTCTCTCCTCATGCATTAAAACACCTGTAGTGTCATAAGAGTCACTGAGAGGAAGCATAGCCAGAGGAACAGGTATTTGACGCACCCTAAAATGTCAGATAACTGCAGCTACCAACGAGAGATCAGCAATGCAACAAAGTTTTAAAACATGGACAGTAAATTAATTATAAAGTATATCCTTTTCCAGGCTGCCTACACTCTTGTCATAACCCCCTAGTGACAGGATCATTTCAAAAATAAAAGACTCCTGATGACAACGTTGTTTCTTCAAATGCAATCTGTGCAGGCTGTCCAGAGTGTATTTTACATGAATCACAGATATAGTGGCATGAATGGTAGTTACCTGTGGTCAATTACTGTAACATTGGAAGCTGGTATTCCTAAAGCAGCACAGCTCTGAAATAATTCTTTCTTACGAACCTCCCCTTGATTGTAGTAATTTCCTGAGAATAATAAATATCTTAGCTTACATCCCATGTTTCTTATTATAGCAGTACTAGCTTCAAATAAATCTTCTGCATCACTTATGAAACGGTTTTCAATATAATATCAATGGGCCTATTTTTAAAAACTAAAGAGAAGAAAGTTCTCCAGCAAAGAGATGACCACTCGGGTTTATTCAGGAAAGTAATTTCTGATGAGTATATGACTCTTTATATTACCAAATAAGCTTATTTAACCACTTGCTGCCTGCTAACGGTACATTTACTTCTAGCAGTCAGCAAAGCCAGGCTAAGCGATGTATCAGTACGTCACTCATCACATGCTCAATGGTGCAATCCTGTGACCGCCGTGGTCAGTGGACACAGTGCTCGGTACCTAGCTGCTGTGAGCGGAGAGGTATCCTGTGATTGCTATGACTAATCATAGCAATCATATGATGACATGTAAGCAAAACTGTCATGAATGGCTTCCATTCATGACAGCTTGCTTACTATTGTGATGCCGTGATTGGCCCACAGCTATCAAAAGGTATCTGGCAACCTGTACCATGTGCTTAGCTGTAGCCAATCACAGCATCACAATGGTAAGCAAGCTGTCATGAATGAAAGCACACTACAGCTTTTTTTTTTACTTAGATAAAATACAGCCCAATAATTGTAATGTGCCTATGCATAAATAAGCGCCGTGCAAAGTTAAAAAAAATATTAAAAAAAGACAAATTTTATTTAATTTCTTAATTTTCAAAAAAAAATGTGAAAAAAATTACAACAAAAACTTGCCATGCCTCTTACTGAAATCCTTGAACTGTCTATTTTCCAAAAAGGGGTCATTTAGGGGGTATTTTCACTGTCTTGGCATTTTAGGGGCTCAAGAATTGAGGCCATGAGTACATCAGGATTAATACATTTAGAAAGAAATATATACCATAGTTTTTAGACTCTAACTTTCACACAGACTAAATAATATACACTGATTTGGGTTTTTTTTTACCAAAGAAATGTAGTGGACTACATTTTGGTGTAAATTTATGAAGAAAGATTATTTGTTTGCAAAGTTTTATAACAGAAATTAAGAAAAATTAGCTTTTTTCAAAATTTTCAGTATTTTTTTTTTATTTAGCAAAAAATTAAAAATCCAGTGGTGATTAAATACTGCCAAAAGAAAGATCTACTTGTATGAAAAAAATATATATAAATTTAATTTGGGTACAGAGTGGCATGACCAAACAATTGCCAGTTAAAAATGTCCTGGTCAAAGGTTCAAGTGGTTTCTTTTGTATTCCTGGCTCATCCATGGTAGGAAAGCCATTGCTATTTTGAAGAGCTAGAACTAAACAATATACTGTAGTCAAGGCAAAAGTCTCCATTCAGATCTATGAGGAATTGGGCTTCATGCACAAGGCTGTACAGGGGCTGTGTGCTACAAACACAAGCTTTCTAAATTTGGAGCATACTTCTGTGCATATGCAAGTGCTTTATGCTACACCGGCACATAACCCTGTACAGTCGCATCTTCTAATTTATCTCAGTGGGTGGCTTTACACGGTGACAGCGGGTCCTGGGACAGCGATTATAATGGCTCTGCATGCTGTACGGCCATGTGTATGAAGCCTAAATGACTTTTTGCCTGATCAGCTAGAGCATCTGAAAAAAAAAAAAAAAAAAATTATATATATAAAAAAAAAAAAACAAAGAAACAACCTAAAATGAACTGTTTAACTGATCTACGAATACCAAAAAAATAAAAAATGACAGACAAGATTTGTAACTTAAATATTGTTTTATGTCCTAAACCTTGAAAAAATTATCATCTGTTATACAGACCAGCAGAAAAGATGATGTCAAACGTGTGCCACATCAGGAAATTAAAAAGTACAATGACATGATCTCATTAATGACTGCGGGCTCTGAAGTCTTGTCATGCTTAGAACACAGATGCTTTTTCAGCTCTATGAAAAACCATGTAATCTATGATATGATCAAGGCTGATTTTCTGCAAAGCCAAATAGTCGGTGTCTTAAAGTGGATGTAAAACAGAATTTTTTTTTTTATACTGTAGAGCAGGGATATGCAATTAGCGGACCTCCAGCTGTTGCAGAACTACAAGTCCCATGAGGCATAGCAAGACTCGGACAGCCACAAGCATGACACCCAAAGGCAAAGGCATGATGGGACTTGTAGTTTTGCAAGGTCCGCTAATTGCATATCCCTGCTGTAGAGTATAAGATTTCCTGTCATTTGAGCCCAGTTTTGCCACAAAGAGTTAGAGCCCTTTCACACTGGGGCGGTTTGCAGGCGCTATTGCGCTAATAATAGCGCCTGCAAACCGACCCGAAACACACTGGAGCGATGCGCTGGCAGGACGGTAAAAAAAGTCCTGCCAGCAGCATCTTCGGAGCGGTGTGTATACCGCTCCTTTACTGCTCCTGCCCATTGAAATCAATTGGAGGGCACGGCTATACCGCCGGCAAAGTGCCTCTGCAGAGGCGCTTTGCGGTGGTATTTAACCCTTTCTCGGCCGCTAGCGGGGGGGTAAAACTGCCCCGCTAGCGGCCGCATACCGACGGTAAAACGCCGCTAATAATAGCGGCGTTTTACCGCCGACGCCGCCCCCTGCCCCAGTGTGAAAGGGCTCTTAATCCAGCTCTGAGCAATCCTCTTTTATTGTTCAGTGAGATAAATCTTGACATATTGAGAAAAACTTTGTCAAATCCTCCCCCTTGCTGTGAGTGACAGGTGATTTACATATCTCGTGCACTAGCATAAGACATGCATTATTTTTTAATTCCCTCCCCCACTCCTTTCTTCAGCAGCTATGCAAGGATTGGCTGTTCCACCCCTCAGCATGATTTGGCATGCTGAAGTCATGTGGTTACTTTCCTGTCTTTTCACTGGATGTTAGAGATCATAGCAGAAGTTCAGTGTTAGAAATACACAGGAGAAAATGCATATTGACAAGGGGAGTGTAGAGGTGGGTGGGGAGTTTACTGACATCACGACTCCACCCACCGAGCTCCAGACAAGAGACGAGACCCACCCACAGAATCTACAGGTTTTTGGCTCTCATAACAGACAGAGGGGAGACATTTGACAGGTAAAGATACATGCAGGAGGCATGTATATCCTTATAGATAACCCTTATGGCAGTAGTTTACAAAGGATGACATTGGGTTTACATCCACTTTAAGCCTAGTACACACCAATGTACTATTGTGTTCTGACAATGGGATGCCCATGCACCCCCTCCCCCCATCACACTCCGGCCAATGACTGAGAGCACCAGCATCTTTTGGACCAGAATGTTGACTGGTTTTGACTGAACCTGCGGACATTCGGCTCGTGTGTACTGGGTTTTAGGGAAGGAGGGCTACAAGTGAAAGCACATGGGCACTGTACATCATGTTGCTGACACTCAGTAACAGATTCCCATGCATAATAGAAAGTTCTAGGCTGAGGCCACGAATTCCATTGCTGCTGTCTCTGCACAGTTTGGGTGTTTTTATCGGAGGAATGGTATACTAACAATTGAGCCATTCAGATCTTTACATAGAACCAAACTACTAAGAGACTATTGTGCCAGCTCACCTACTTTGATAGTGTTTCTAGGTATGTCACAAAGAATGAAAATATCTCTTATCTTTTCTGGCCCCAGACTTGACATGCCTTGTGTGACAATGTTTGGTGTGGATCAGAAATGCACATCAAACACAGGTCAGCAGATTCCCACTTCAGTGGTGTTGTGTGGATGACATCCCTAAGGCTACATTTGACCTGGTTTTCTTTCCTATTTTTCGGACACAGCAGGCCCTATTGAGATATGTTTGCTTTGTAGGCAAAAGAGGTTAAAGGTTCATGTAGATGGGAGGCTAGACTGCAGTGTCGAGATTCAGCTGCACTCTGTGCTATGACCACATTAAAAAATGTAGCTGTGTCCACTTTGTGTGCAGCCAGAACCGCCAGCCCTGAATACAAAGGGGAGATTTACTAAAACTGGCGCCATTGTGCATAGCAACAATCAGCTTCTAACTTCAGTTTGTTCAATTAAGATTTGACAATAAAATCTAGAAGCTGATTGGTTACTATGCACAGCTGCACCAGTTTTAGTAAATCCCCCCCAAACTGTCTGTGTCCAGAGACAGAAGCCCCGATTGAGTGTAAAAACTCGGATATGCGGTATATGCAAACAACAGCGGCAATAGATTTGTACTGGGTACAGATATGGCCACGGCTGTTCGCACGCGCAGCTAGATTCTCTGCCTGCCAGCAAGTATTACAGATTCTCACAGGCGGCCACCCATGTGAACAAAGCCAAAATGCAAAATTTAGTGTTCACTGAAGCATGTATTTGAGCAGCACTTCAAAGCCCTGCCCTTAAAGTGGTTGTAAACCTCAGGCAAGAAATATGAATAAAGCATATCCCTCAATAGTAGGTGCTTGTCTCAATTAAGAGCACTAAGTGTAATTTCTGTCTGCTGCTTCATTCCTCTGCCATCTGCATGAATCACTTCTGACAAATTTTCCTGTGTGCTGTGTGAAGAGGGTGTGTCCCTTCCCTCCAATCAACTCTCAGAGCTCTCCCCACTGAGCTCTGCAGTGTGTAACTTCAGCTCTCCATCCCCTTTTTTCTGAACTCTCAGACAAGCTTTATAATTCAGCACTTTGAGTGTATGTAGAGAATAGAGGGCCACAGATGAACAGATACAGCTTACAGTTGTGCTCATAAGTTTACAAACCCTGGGAGAATTTATGATTTCTTGGCCATTTTTCAGAGAATATGAATAACATAAAAACTTATTTCACTCATGGTTAGTGTTTGGCTGAAGCCATTTATTATCAATCAACCGTGTTTACTCTTTTTTAGATCAAATGAAAACAAACTACCCAAATAACCCTGATCAAAAGTTTACATACCCTGGTGATTTTGGCCTTATAACATGCACACATGCAAGTTTACACAAAGGGATTTGAATGGCTATTAAAAGGTAACCATTCTCACCTGTGATCTGTTTGCTTGTAATTAGTGTGTGTGTGTTTAAAAGGTCAATGAGTTTCTGGACTCCTGACAGACCCTTGCATCTTTCATCCAGTGCTGCACTGACGTTTCTAGATTCTGAGTCATGGGGAAAGCAAAAGAATTGTCAAAGGATCTGCAGGAAAAGGTAGTTAAACTGTATAAAACAGGAAAGGGATATAAAAAGATATCCAAGGAATTGAGAATGCCAATCAGCATTGTTAAAACTCTAATCAAGAAGTGGAAAATGAGGGGTTCTGTTGAAACCAAACCACGGTCAGGTAGACCAACTAAAATTTCAGCCACAACTGCCAGGAAAATTGTTTGGGATGCAAAGAAAAACCCACAGATAACTTCAGGTGAAATACAGGACTCTCTGAAAACATGTGGTGTGGCTGTTTCAAGACGCACAATGAGGCACTTGAAGAAAGATGGGCTGCATGGTCGAGTCGCCAGAAGAAAGCCATTACTACGCAATTGCCACAAAGTAACCTGCTTACAACACGCCAAACAGCACAGAGACAAGCCTTAAACCTTCTGGCACAAAGTCATTTGGAGTGATGAGACCAAAATTGAGCTTTTTGGCCACAACCATAAACGCTACATTTGGAGAGGAGTCAACAAGGCCTATGATGAAAGGTACACCATTCCTACTGTGAAACATGGAGGTGGATCACTGATGTTTTGGGAATGTGTGAGCTACAAAGGCACAGGAAATTAGATCAAAAATTATGGCAAGATGAATGCAGTATGTTATCTAAAAATACTGGAGGAACATTTCCATTCATCAGCCAGGAAGCTTTGCATGGGATGTACTTGGACAGTCCACCATGACAATGATCCAAAACACAAGGCCAAGTCGACCTGTCATTGGCTACAGCAGAATAAAGTGAAGGTTCTGGAGTGGTCATCTCATTCTCCTGACCTCAATATCATTGGACCAATCTGGGGAGATCTCAAACGAGCAGTTCATGCAAGACAGCCCAAGAATTTACAGGAACTGGAGGCTTTTTGCCAAGAGGAATGGGCAGCTTTACCATCTGAGAAAAGCCTCATCCACAAATACCACAAAAGACTTCAAGCTGTCATTGATGTTAAAGGGGCAATACACGGTATTAAGAACTGGGGTATGTAAACTTTTGATCAGGGTCATTTGGGTAGTTTCTGTTGCCATTATGATTTAAAAAGAGTAAACACAGTTGATTGATAATAAATGGCTTCTGCCAAACACTAACCATGAGTGAAAGAAAAGTTTTTGTGTTATCATTCATATTCTCTGAAAAATAGCCAAGAAATCATAAATTCTGCCAGGGTATGTAAACTTATGAGCACAACTGTATGTAGGAGAATTTGTTTCATCTCCGTGTATCACCTGAGAGCAGTCACTTCACTGGGTATATGTCATGGTTTACAACCACTTTAAACTAGGAAATCGACCAATATCGTTTTTTTCAGGGACGATAAAGACACCGATTTTTCGGTTGCCTTTCAGGCCAATATTTTGTAGATTTAAAATTTTTATTTTTACACTATCCTTTTAAAAAAAAAAAAAATGTATCACTTTTATTGCTGTCATAAGGAATGTAAACATCCCTTGAGACGGTAATAGCCAGTGACAGGTACTCTTTATGGGGGGACCCCAAACCCCTCCTCTGCACTTGAAAGTATTCAAAAGATCAGTTTTTTTTAATACTTTCCATCTTTTAAAACTGGCGCCATTAAGATGCCAGTAATCCGGAAGTGATGTCATGACATCGCTTCTGGGTTACTAGATCAGAGACCCGAACAAAGCATCAGCTTTGTTTGGGTCTTCGGCCAGCCGGAGGACATGCCGGCTGGTGGCTCGGGTCTCCTGGTGGGATGGGAGAGCCCGGGCAAGCGGTGGAAGGCGGCTGGAGGTTCTCACCCGCTGCTTGTAATAAGAGCCGAGCAGCTGCTGAGTCGTATTGGTTGCGATTACAAAAAAGCTGACCGTCCGCTCTAAAGAACGGTACGGGGGGATGCCTGCAGCTGCCCCCGGTACAACCACTTGAAGTAATATCAGTACGTTTTCTGATCGATACTTCAAAAAAAGTGAATTTCGGCCGACTCCTACTTTAAACCCTGTTCACACTGGTGCTCTTTTGTTGCGCTAAAAGGCACCTCTTCAGCACGACAAGCGCACATGAAAACTTGTTCCCTTTAAATTCTATTGGTTCACTTCACTGTGCTGCATTTTAAAAAGTCCTGCATGCTAGATATTAACCCCTTCCCAGCCAGTGTCATTAGTACAGTGACAGTGCATATTTTTTTAGCACTGATCACTGTATTAGTGTCACTGGTCTCCAAAAAATGCCCTTTAGGGTCAGTTAGTGTCCGATTTGTTCACCGCAATATCTCAGTCTTGCTATAAGTCGCTGATCGGCGCCATAACTAGGACAAAAAAAAAAAACACAAAATAAAAATTTACTATAGTTTGTAGATGCTATAACTTTCACGTGAAACAATCAATATACTGTACACGTATTTTTTTTTTTTTTTTTCCAAAAAGTGCCCTTTAGGGTCAGTTAGTGTCCGATTTGTTCACCGCAATATCTCAGTCTTGCTATAAGTCGCTGATTGGCGCCATAACTAGGACAAAAAAAAAAAAAACACAAAATAAAAATTTACTATAGTTTGTAGATGCTATAACTTTCACGTGAAACAATCAATATACTGTACACGTATTGTGTTTTTTTTTTTTTTACCAAAATTATGTAGCAGAATACATATTGGCCTAAATTGATGAAGAAATTAGATTTTTTACATTTTTATTGGGAATGTTTTACAGCAGAAAGTAAAAAATATTATTTTGTTTTTTTTCAAAATTGTCACTTTTTTTTGTATATAGCGCAAAAACATCAAAACTGTAGAGGTGATCAAATACCACCAAAAGAAAACTCTATTTGTGGGAAAAAGGGACATACATTTTATTTGGGTACAGCGTGGCATGACCGCACAATTGTCAGTTAAAGTAACGCAGTGCCATATCGCAAAAAAAATGGCCTGGTCATGAAGGTGGGTAAATCTTTCAGGGCTGAAGCGGTTAAACTGTAGGGTTGCAGCGAAAACATAAGGGAATAAGAGCACACAGGCTCATGGTGCAAATAACGTCTGTTTATTGTAGCATAAAAGAGATAAAATCAATACGCTCACAAGCATGGGTGAATCATAAGCGTCAAACAATTCCTCCAATGAAGAACCCTGAACAGGGTCACATCCAGGACCTGAGGAAGGAGGCCATCCCCTCTGAAACGCATTGTCCTGGCAACCACACAGCATCCCCTCTCAGCTTGTTCCATCTGAGCTCCCCCTAGGCCAAGTGTTGGAGGCGTCCACAGCTCTCTCCTCACCGGCAGCTGCTGACAGGCTGTGAGTGAGCCGCTCAATGACTCCAGGAACGGCTGGTCAGGAGAGAGCTGTGGACGCCTCCAACACTTGGCCCAGGGGGAGCTCAGATGGAACAAGCTGACAGGGGACGCTGTGTGGTTGCCAGGACAATGCGTTTCAGAGGGGATGGCCTCCTTCCTCAGGTCCTGGATGTGACCCTGTTCAGGGTTCTTCATTGGAGGAATTATTTGTTGCTTATGATTTATCCATGCTTGTGTGTGTGTATTCATTTTATCTCCTTTATCCCTTTCATGACTAAGCCTATTTTTGAAATTTGGTGTTTACAAGTTAAAATCCATATTTTTCGCTAGAAAATTACTTAGAACCCCCAAACATTATATATATATTTTTTAGCAGAGAATATAGAGAATAAAATGGAGATTGTTGCAGTATTTTTTATCACACGGTATTTGTGCAGCGGTGTTTTAAACGCATATTTTTTGAAAAGGGACACTTCCACGAATTTTAAAAAATCCAAACAGTAAAGTTACCCCAATTTTTTAGTATAATGTGAAAGATGATGTTACGCCGAGTAAATAGATACCAAACATGTCATGCTTTATAATTGCACGCACTCATGGAATGGCGACAAACTATGGTAGCTATGAATTTCCATAGGTGACGCTTTAATTTTTTTTTACGGTTACCAGGTTAGAGTTACAGAGGAAGTCCAGGGCTAGAATTATTGCTCTCGCTCTGACGATCGCAGCGATACCTCACATATGTGATTTGAACACCGTTTACATATGCGGGCGCGACTTCCGTATGCGTTTTCTTCGCTGCGCGAGCTCGCGGGGACGGGGGTGCTTTAAAAAAAAAATTTTTTTTTTACTTTATTTTTATACTTATAAATTGTGTTTAAAAAAAAAAATGGTTTTTTTTTTTACTTTTATTGCTGTCACAAGGAATGTAAACATCCCTTGTGACAGTAATAGGTGGTGACAGGTACTCTTTATGGAGGGATCGGGGGTCTAAAAGACCCCCCATCCCTCCTTTACACTTCAAAGTATTCAGATCGCTGAAAACGGCGATTCTGAATACTGTGTATTTTTTAAAATTCGGCGCCATTGGCAGCCGAGTAAATGGGAAGTGACGTCATAACACCGCTTCCGCGTTTACATTGAGAAGGCTGGAACGAACCCGCCCACAGCTTCGTTCCAGCCCGCCCACAGCTGCCGGAGGCAGCCGATTGGACAACGGGCCTCCCGATCGCACGGGAGGGGCGTCCCCTCCTGCTCCTCCGGTATAACAGCCGAGTGGCTTTTAGCTGCATCGGTTGTTATATACGGATAGCCGATCGCCCGCTCGAAACAACGGTACCGGGATGATGCCTGCAGCAGCGGGCATCATTCCGGTAAAACCCCTGAAAGCCGAGTACGCAGATGTGCGTACGGTCGGCGGGGTTATACTACAATAAACAGACATTATTTGCACCGTGAGCCTGTGCGCTCGTATTCCCTTATGTTTTCACACCTATCAGCTTCCCGTTGATCACTGAGCTGCAAGGAATGTGGTGTCCGATAGACTTTCATATTAACTCTTTCCATTGATGAATTCCTTGGTCAGTGTGTTCTTGGTTTGGACTTCATACGTTTTAGCGCAGACTATTGTTTTGTTTTATTTTTATAGGGAGGCAGCAAATGTACAAACACAGCCACAGGTCCTAATTTGACAGGTGTGTGGATGAAGGTGTACGGCCCCAAACACAGAGGGAGTGTATTTGGGACCACACATCTATACACCCATCAAATTAGGACCTGCGGCTGTGTTCATACAACCCCAAAAAGTAACAGGCGACTCCAGCTGCACAAACCGCTCATTCACACTGTATGGGCCAGAGAACCTGTGTAAGCCCTACATTTTTTTTTTAATTATTTTTACTTTTTTTATTATATGTTGCAATTTGTTAAAAAAAAAAAAAATCACAATTTAGGAGGGAGCAGTGGCTGGTATTACTAGTTTTTTATTTTTAATATTTTTTTACAATGTTTTTTAACTGCCCTATTGAGGGGCTTTGGTGATTTATCGGGGGTCTAAACAGAGCCCTGAAGCCTCACTGAGACAAAGAAAGGGACTAAAGAAACGCATTCCCCCTCCCTTTCTCTGCAGCCTCAGCTGCACTGGAGATGAAGGAACAGGAGACAGAGGCTCCCATTCATTCAGAAACTGAAGCATAGTATATAGAGTTTACTATGCTTCACTTATGAATGAGCACAGTGAGTGATCGCTGCCAATTGCTCACACTGTGTTCATTCAGAACAGGAAGAGGTCGGTAAATGACATTTGCCGGCAGCGCTGTGAGGGGGGGGCATCAGACAGTGGACAGGAGGGGCTGATCGGTGTGGTGGGGGGGTAATTAGAGGAACCGTCCTGTTCTCTGTACAGAAGCTGAAAGCACTGGGAATAAGAGAAGACTAAACTTGTTTTCAGCTACTGTACAGAGGTTATTTACTAAAGGAAAATCCACTTTGCACTACAAGTGCACTTGGAAGTGCAGTTGCTGTAGAACCGAGGGGGACATACAAGGAAAATAAAAAACAGCATTTTAGCTTGCACATGATTGGATAATAAAATCAGCAGAGCTTCCCCTCATTTCAGATCTACCCCTTAGATTTAGAGCAACTGCACTTCCAAGTGCACTTTCAGTGCAAAGTGGGTTTGCCTTTCGTAAATAACCCCCAGAGAGCCATACAGGGGATCACTTAAGCTGGCCATACACCATACAATTTTCTTGTTCAATTTTCTTTAGATTTACCTTCAACTATGTAGTGCAAGGGTGTGCCTTATCGCATTCAAATTGAAAATTTTTAGGTGTGACCTCAGATTATATGGTTTTGGTAAATCTAAAGGATAGTTGTACCAGAAAATTGTATAATGTATGGCCAGCCTTATGCTGGCCATACACTATACGAAAAATCGGCCGAAATTCGGTCTTTTAGACAGTTTGTCCATTTTTCGGGAAATTAATGGGCACAAAATCGATAATCGTTGGAACGTTTTCTGAGCCAAAAAAACGAAGGACAAGTTTGGAAATTTTCTGTCAAACAAATGATAAATTGAAAGGTTAATGTGTTTCCTGTCTGAACTGTCTGCACTAGGTATATGTTTAAAAAAAAAAAAAAAACAAACAAACAAAAAATGGATTCATTTATGTCCACTGAACAATTTATCGGTCATTACATGATGACACGATCGTTTGCGCTCACGGCTGAACGTACGTTTTTCAAAAATGGGTTTGGTCGATTTTTCATATAGCGTATGGCCAGCGTTACTCTAATTGCCCCCCACTGATCCCCCCTCCTGTCCACAACTGTGGGAGTTTCCTGAGCGTTTTGGCTGAGTTCACCTGGAGAGCGGTGCGGAGAACTGCAGCAGTGTTGTTGTTTTCTGCACCGCAGGTGACAGCTGCAGGGAAGTGTGAATGGAGCACATAGAAAACCTTTTTTTTTTTTGTGTGTGCCCTTTAGCCTCCATTCACATTGGAGCGACTGGTCATGCAATTTGACAGGTCAATTCACATGCCAAGTCGCACCCTACTGTCAGCAATGGTCATGTTCAAACCGATGCGACACCAACTTTGCGACGCCCCTTTGATTTGAAAAAAGTAGTTCCTGCACTACTTTTGGCGATTTCGGATGCGACTCGAATAGACGCTTGTCCATGCACTGATATGCAGCTTTGAAATTGTGCAATTTCAGGTGAAGTCACACGATTTCAACACTGCATTCAATGTGAACGAGGGCTAACAGAGCGCTGCATTTTTCTTCTACAGAAAACAAGCTCTGCTATAATGTGGGCGGCCCAACGCACATTTATCCCTTCCATAGGCCGGAAAAATGCAGGTAAAAAGCATAAAATTTCAGACATGTCTTTTTTTTTTTTTTTACAACGCAGCACTCAGGTGTGAACGGCCTCATTGCAAACTTTGGATTTTTTCTGCGCTGTAAACACACATGGATGCACACAGGTGTAACCCAGTGTACCCTCCCCCACTACCCTCCTGATCTACAACCAACATCTACGGGCTTCTCTATAGAAAAGGAGAATTCTATGACTAGAGGACCCCCCCGGGCCAAGCTGCAGGTGCCCGGCTCCTGTGTCCATACCTGTGGAGCAGCACAGCACAGACAGGGGGCGCTGTTCCTGCAGCAGACCGAGGATGGTCGGGGAAAAGAACATACACTCATCGTCCGGGTGAGCGATGAGCAGGAGAGGAGCCCGCACACCCCGCAGAGCCCCCACCGGCCGCCCGGACAACACATCTCTCCAGCGGCTGCACACACACCACAATGCGGAAAGCAACGCAACCAAAACCAAGGCCAGCATCCCCGAGACCGAGTGCTACACCTACACCACTCCGGCTACAAACAAGGCGAGAGCAAATAGGTTCCGCGGCTCACTAAGCTCATAGTGCGCATGCGTTTCCTCATCTTCAGCGACTGATTGGCTAAAAGGGAAGTAACAGGATTATGTAGTCACGTGTCAGTCCAGGCTTCCCAGGGACATTGAAGGACAGTCTAATCAGAGATGGGCTCACACACTGACGCTAGATACCAGTTTCCTGCAGTTATGAGCAAAAGTAAAGCAGGGATAAACCCAATAACTAAAACTTCTCATGTTGTTACAAAATGTGTTATTAATATTTATAAATCTTCAGCTTTCTTTAAAATGATCCTGCAATGAAGATCCTTGTTCAGCCACTTCCTGTTAAAGGGTGACAACACTCTTTCCTTGTCTTCCAATTGTGCTCCTGCATTGTCACTCTGCAATGAAGGCTCCCCTACTGACACGACACACGATGCAGACATGATCAGCTTGTCACCATGAGAAAACCTGCGCTGAGAAATGTCACACAGCCATTACTGGAGGGCATAGAAATAGGAAGTGGCTGCAAAGAAGCTATGGAAGATCAACAGCACTGAGATACAGCATAGGATTTAAAAACAAAACAAAAAAAAAATACTAAGTGTTACTAAACCCACAACAGTAAGACCCTTCCACACCGGGGCCGCGTTAGCACTTAAGCGCCACTGGTTTTAGCACTGCTTAAGAGGTGCTTTTCGGCCTCTAGCAGGGCACTTTTAAACCCCCAAAGAAGGGGTTAAAACCTCCCGTTTTGCGGTGCTTTTTTAAAATTGCTTTTAAGGCGGTTTGAAAGCTCTGCCCATTCATTCCAATGGGCAAGGGCATTTTGAGAGCGCTGTACACAGCACTCCCAACCCGCCCCAAAGATGCTGCTTGCAGGACTTTTTTCTGTCCTGCAAGCGCACAGCCCCAGTGTGAAAAGTCACACTGGAATAAATGAGAGACGGTTTTCAGGCGCTTAGCAGAGGCTATTTCCAGCACTAAAGTGCCTGAAAACGGTCCCAGTGTGAAAGGGGTCTAAAACAGTAAAATCAGTCTGTAGAGTAAAGTATGTACAATCAGTAAAGCATGCTTGTTACTGTGGAACCTAAGGGGTTAATCCTCTACATTGTGTAAAAAGGCTGTTGGATCCTATCATCTCTGATCCTCCTTTTCTTCAACAGTCCCCAATCCATCTTCTAATAGAACAGAGCCTTGGGGGCACTCTGCACATGCTCAGTTTGGTGTGTCACTGGGGAGTTCTTTTTTGGGGGGGGAGGGTGCATGTGATCAGCACAGGGCCAATCAGCACTGTCCAGAGAGAGGTTCAGGGGTCCTGTAGCCTCATAGGACAGTCAGAAAAGAATGAAAACTTCTCCTACAAGCTTTAACCAGTGCTCGGCCGGACACTGATAGGAGTCACAAGACTGCTTTATACTGCTGATAAGAAAAGGTATTTAGCAGTTTATATTTTTTAAAAATAATTGCAATTCCTTGTTCTGTGTACTGTAGGAGACCAGATATAGTGAATGCAGGGTCCTGGGTTTAGTAACTTAGTCACTTTAGTCACTTTAAACGGTTCCTGACTGGCTCACGCAGATATACTGCGGCAGAATGGTTCCCTGGGCGAAACCCTGTACGGGTACGTCCTTCCGCTTTTCGGCCACCAGAGGGCGCGCACCCGCTGCACAGCAGTGGACCCGATGCACGTGGCCGGCAGGCACAATCGCCGCCTGCCACGTGCGATCGCGTGCACGAGCGCCAGCACGGGATTTGGGTGTGTAAACACAAATCTCTGTGCTGTCAGAGGAGAGGAGTCATATTGTTTGTTCCTACTAAGTAGGAAAAACGATATGTCTCCTCTCCTAGTCACTCCCATCCCCACACAGTTAGAACACACTGAGGGAACACACAGTTAACCCCTTGATCGCCCCCTAGTGTTAACCCCTTCCCTGCCAGTGACATTTACACAGTAATCAGTGCATATTTATAGCACTGAATGTTGTATAATTTTCAAAAGTGTCCGTCACAATACTGCTAAAAAATCGCAGATCACTGCCATTACTAGTAAACAAAAAAGTAATAATAAAAATGCCATAAATCTTTCCCATAGTTTGTAGATGCTATAACTTTTGTGCAAACCAATTAATATACGCTTATTGCGATTTTTCTTTACAAAAAATATGTAGAAAAATACATATCGGCCTAAACTGATGAAGAAATTAGTTTTTTTTTTTTAATTTGGGGATATTTATTATAGCAAAAAGTAAAAAATACTATTTTTTTTTCAAAATTGTCGCTCTTTTTTTGTTTATAGCGCAAAAAATAAAAACCGCAGAGGTGATCAAATACCACCAAAAGAAAGCTGTAAAAAGTGCTCTGGTCAGGAAGGGGGTAAAATCTTCCAGGGCTGAAGTGGTTAAAGCAGATGTAAACCAAGGCTGGTAGACATAGGCGTGCGCACAGGGTGTGCCAGGTGTGCCTGGGCACACCCTAATCACCCTGTGTGTGCAGATTCCCCCTATTAAAAAATAATAAAGAATAAAATGAAAAATAAAACAATAAAAATTAAAAAAATGACCACGTCCATTGCTCTACTGACACAGATCTCTACCCTACTGATCACCGCTCTACAGACAGTGTCAGTATATAAACACATCCACACACACACATGTTTAAGCTTTGGGGTGCACACCCTAATGCAATAGGCTGTGCACACCTAGGCTGGTAGATCAGCTGCTGCATCCATTGACACAGACAGCGGGACTCTGCCCCGCCCCCTATTCCCTCGTCACTGGTTTTGATTGATTCCCTCGTCACTGGTTTTGATTGACAGCACTGGGAGCCAATGGCTCCCGGTGCCCCAGCAAAGTCAGGGAGACCCAGAAGTGAGAGAAGAGAAGAGGTGCAGATGTGCACGGCACTGGATCGCATGAGGGCTTGGGAGGGTGAGGGGGATGCTGACACCTAAATATTTTTTCCCTAAAAAATGTTTAGGCTTTACAACCACTTTAAAGCATAAGGCAGGCCATAGATTATTACGTGCGGTGGAAGGAAAGACAAATGCTCGATTCTCTGATTGTGTTGATGGGGGAATCTCTCCCACAGAGTCTTCCTTGCTGGCAAAACACAATGATTACTGTTGCCAGCTATAGCCAGTGGCATTGATTGTTCAGGGAAAATTCCAATAGGTTGGTCGTACATAAGTCAATCGATAGTCCAACTTGTGTACAACCAGGGTGCCCATACATGGATCCAGCATTCGGTCCATGTATGGCTGGATTGAGTTTAGTGTTTTTTTACTTTTTTTAAATCAATACAAAGGACAGTAATTTTAATTAATGAGAAGTGTACCTGCTCTCTTTGTTTAAGCCCTTGTTCACATTTAAAAATCGCATGTCAAATCGCCAGCTATTGGCGGCAACAGCACTGTCCGAATCGGTGCAGTGCCGCAAAGTAGTTCCTGCACTACTTTTGGTGACTTCTTGGGCAATTTCAATAGACATGTGTGCATGAACCCGCACAAATGTCTCTGAAATCGCTCCCGAAGTCGGACTGAAATGCCGGTTGGAAATTCAGCTGCACTCGCACGATTTCAAACCCACCTTCAGTGTGACCCTAGGCTAAATCCTCAGTCCTCTGCCACCCTGCATACCCCAGGTCAGTAATCTGCGGGTGTTAATACAAGCTGCTGACCCTGTTATAGCCACTGCTAAAGAGTGATGCCTATTCCCAGCCTTTCCACCTCCTCCTCCATTCATAGAAGGTGTATGATAGCTCCCAACTGTCCCTGATTTCGAGGGACTGTCCCTGATTTGGAGCAATGTCCCTCTGTCCCTCTTTCCTCCTCATTTGTCCCTCATTTTGGTCTGATCTATATAGATGTATATAAAATGCACTTTTTATCTTTCAAATAGTGTTTCCCAGAGCTAAACCTTTCATCCAGTTTCTAAATTGCTGCATTTGTAAATGTCAAAAGCCAGTAAAAATAAATAATAGTTGTAAAAAAAAAAAAAAAAAAACTTGTGGGTTTAACTTATCTTTTGGTATAATTCTGTATAATTTTGTTAATATTTTTTTTAAATTCTCCTTTAGGGGGCGTGGCAGGGTGTGTGTCCTATGCCTACATACTTTTGCTAATAGGTGTCCCTCGTTCCCATCTCAAAATGTTGGGAGGTATGTCGTTCCCATCAATGAAAAGCACTTTATGAATGGAGGATGGGTGGATAATTGAAAGGTCCACCTCCTCCATTCATAGAGCGCTTTTCATTGCAGAAAGCTATAGTACAGCTCCTATGAATGGAGGGGGAGGGGCGTAAGGGCAGGCGTAGTTGGCACTTTAGACTAGTGCCTCTGACAGGGTCAGTGACTGTATTACCCCCCCCCCCCCTTCCCAACACCAGAAGATTACCGCTGTGGGTGTATGTGGAGTGGCAGAGGACTGAATATATGTAGGAAAAATATTGACTCGCGCATCTAAACAAATTACAATATATGTGACTGAATATTTTGAAAGCAAAAAGTGCAAGAAACCATATGTGCATACAGTAAACTCAAAAATAGGTACGAGGTTTAAATGGTCCAACCTCCCCCTAGGCAGGTATGATAGACCATATAAATATGAAACATTGGTGCAGAAAGTAAACGTGAAAAAAATGCAATGTATATTAAATAAGAAGTATAATGAAAGTCCACACACATAAACACCAAAGGGTGATGTTACAATCCAAAGTTTATCCAATAATATGTGAAATCCTAGGTATATGGGTCCGCCACCATGAATAGAGAGCCTGGCCGCTTACCAGAACCCCATGACCCCCCGTTACAGAGGGTCTAAATGGCCTTTGAAATCCTGTTGTTAAAACCGCCAAGGAATCAGGTGGGAGCTGTGCTAGGACATCAAGAACTTAAATGCAGATAGATGGATCCACAAGGAAAGGAGGCTCATCTCTCAGCGAAGTATTATCATCATAAAGGGAAAAACAAAGGGCTCCGATAGTGTAAAACCAAATGATATTTATTAAAATATAGTAAAAACTCACATGTAGTTAAGAAAAAACCTCTGAAGAAAGACAGTCTGCGGCACCGGCCGGATGTTCGCAGATAGCCCGTCCAGCTGGAGTAGCAACGACAGAGGGAGGTGACGCGATGACCTCCCTCTGTCGTTGCTACTCCAGCTGGACGGGCTATCTGCGAACATCCGGCCGGTGCCGCAGACTGTCTTTCTTCAGAGGGTTTTTCTTAACTACATGTGAGTTTTTACTATATTTTAATAAATATCATTTGGTTTTACACTATCGGAGCCCTTTGTTTTTCCCTTTATGATGATAATACTTCGCTGAGAGATGAGCCTCCTTTCCTTGTGGATCCATCTATCTGCATTTAAGTTCTTGATGTCCTAGCACAGCTCCCACCTGATTCCTTGGCGGTTTTAACAACAGGATTTCAAAGCCCATTTAGACCCTCTGTAACGGGGGGTCATGGGGTTCTGGTAAGCGGCCAGGCTCTCTATTCATGGTGGCGGACCCATATACCTAGGATTTCATATATTATTGGATAAACTTTGGATTGTAACATTACCCTTTGGTGTTTATGTGTGTGGACTTTCATTATACTTCTTATTTAATATACATTGCAGTTTTTTCACGTTTACTTTCTGCACCAATGTTTCATATTTATATGGTCTATCATACCTGCCTAGGGGGAGGTTGGACCATTTAAACCTCGTATCTATTTTTGAGTTTACTGTATGCACATATGGTTTATTGCACTTTTTGCTTTAAAAAAAATTCAGTCACATATATTGTAATTTGTTTAGATGCGCGAGTCAATATTTTTCCTATTTACGTTTGTGTGTTTGTGTCACATATAGGACTTTGCAGCACATATTATTGTTATTATTCTTATTGATGCGCAGTTTTTTTCCCAATTTTTCTCGACTGAATATATGTATAGAGTAGCCACCAGAACAAGGACCACTTCTCATTAAAATGTAATTACTGTTCCTTGTGTTGATTTAAATCATTTTGGTATTAAAATATAATTACAATAAGGTGTAAAAAATAATCAAAATGTACTACAAATGAACACAAAGTCTACAATAAATAGGCATATAAACAAAGAGAAAAGAATAATCTCGTCCAAGGTAAGCAAAAGGGAACTGGCACTAATCACCTGAACCTGAGCACATAAAGCAAGGTTACACAGGCACATGCAGATCCTAGCCAGATTCATAAGGGACAATGACATGCCAGAGGCTTGCTGTGAATAAACAGTACTTCTCTTCTGTCACCTGAAAGGAGTCTTTATATGGAACTGTCACCATGAAACAATAATTCTTATGAAAAGACTGATCATAAAACAAACATCTAACATTTAGAACTCTATACAAATATTAAAGTGAAGTTCCACCCACTTTTACAACTCATTAGCATCCCTCACTAAACTGTGCACTGTAAACGAATTGGATATTTAAAAAAAAAATTTCTCAGCACCTACAGTATATCTGCTGTATTCATTTTTCACTTCCTCCTCCCTTGCCATGGCCCATCGCATCATTTCCTGTTTGCAATGCCTTTTGGGAGGGGGCGGCAACTTCCTCTGACACTGCCGTTGCTATGGAAACCTGACCTGAAACCTATTACACTGCTTGTGATGTACTGAGCATGTGCGAGATCTGCAAGGATGAGATCCAGGAAAAAATACAGTCTGGCTTCAGATGCCCACACTTAAGATGGCCACGGCCTGCTGTAAGTTTAAAAAATAACAAACTACTGCTATAAACTAACAAAACAGACCTTAGTTTACAGACTAACTTTACTAGAATACATTAAGCTTGTGTATTATAGGGGTATTTTTATTTAAAAAGTATCATTTCAGCCGGAAAACCACTTTAAAGACACAAAAATAATGCAGCAGGGGTGGAGTGTGAGAGGATGAAGCAGACAATCAGTTCAGGTGCTGACTAGAAGCATTAAAACGGTGTGCAAATTGATGGCACTATATAAATCCTGTATAATAATAATAGGAGAAAAAAGCAGAGTGACAAAGAGATAGCTATGCTCATCACTGCGCTGCTTATCCTGTCACTGTCCAGTCACAAACTCGGGTTGGTCTAAGATGACCTGGGCTCAGAGGAAGTGGGTTAAAGTGTTACTAAACCCACAATAGTAAAATCAGTCTGTATATACAGTAAAGCATGCTTTGAATACTCACTGTGGAACCTAAGGGGTTAATTCTGCGCATTGTGTAAAAAAAGGCTG
Source organism: Aquarana catesbeiana (assembly GCF_042186555.1). Lineage (NCBI taxonomy): Eukaryota > Metazoa > Chordata > Amphibia > Anura > Ranidae > Aquarana > Aquarana catesbeiana. Next base: position 699,461,236 of record NC_133325.1, on the reverse strand, counting down.
TTTGATCTTGTCTTCTCTGATCCACTCCTTTTACTGTCCCCAATCCATCTCCTGGTAGCACGGGGCCTTGGGGGCACTCTGCACATACTCAGTTTGATTTGTGTTGCTAGAGAGAGGGTTTGTTTTTGTTTTTTGGGGGTTTTTTTTGGGAGGGTGCATGAGATCGGTACAGGGCCAACCAGCACTGTCCAGACCGACGGTCAGGAGTCATGCAGCCTCATAGAACAGTCAGAGGAGAATGAAAACTCCTCCTACACAGACACTGATAGAAGTCACAAGACTGCTATATACTGCTGTTGAGAAAAGGTATTTAGCCATTTATATTTACAAATATAATTGCATTTCCATGTTCGGTGTACTGTGGGAGACCAGATATAGTGAATGCAGGGTCCTGGGTTTAGTAACACTTTAAATAATGATGGCCATTAGTCTGAGGACATCTAGTGGCAGAAATAAAAAGTACCACCGAGAAAATCTCTGGATTGCAGGTGAAGATTACTGCAAAAGCTGGTTTTGCTATTTTATCTTTTAAAGTGGAGTTCCAGCCCTTTCTGTGTTTATTAAAAGTTAGCAGCTGCAAAAAGTGTAGCTGCTGACTTTTAATAAACAAACACTCACCCGTCCCACGATCCAGCGATGCGGCCGCCCGAAGCCTCGGTTCTCTCCTCCGCCTCTCCCCTGCGCCGGCATCACTAGTGTGGGCACTCGGCTGTGACAGCTTGCAGCTTCACAGCTGGGTGCGCACTGCGCATGTCACGCTGCGTGTCCTGAATGGCCAGGCAATCTTCTGAGACCTGTGACGTGGCCCAGAAGATTGCAGGGAGGGAGGGGGAGAGAAGAAATTCCGCTCGAGGTGGCGGAATAAAAAAAAAAAAAATAAAATAAAATAAAATGACATGCCAAAAGTTGCATGTCAGGGGGTCAGGAGTCCTTAAAGCGTAAGTTCCACTTTTGGGTAGAACTCCGCTTTAATAAGCTTTTCCCTTGTGTACTCATAGATATGTCCATATACACACCAGTGCACATCTCCTATACTGAGTGCAATGTATTTGCTCTCCTAAGACTGACCATACACTATTCTGGCCAGTTGACACTATAGAAACGCAGGGCGGATTCATTCCAGATGCTTTTTTGCATGCGCATTTTTGGTGCTTTCCGGTGCATTTTTTTCCCCTCTTTTTCTTTTGCCTTAACCACTTCAGCCCTGGAAGACTTTACCCCCTTCCTGACCCGAGCACTTTTTGCACTACGGAACTGCGTCGTTTTAACTGACAATTACGTGGTCGTGTGACGTTGCACCCAAACAAAATTGACGCCCCTTTTTTCCCACAAATAGAGCTTTCTTTTGGTGGCACTTGATCACCTCTGCGTTTTTTATTTTTTGCACTATAAACCATAAAAGAGCGTCAATTTTGAAAAAAAAAGCAATATTTTTTTACTTTTTGCTATAATAAATATCCCCAAAAAATATATAAAAAAAACAAATTTCTTTATCAGTTTCAGCCGATATGTAATCTTCTACATTTTTGGTAAAAAAAAATTGCAATAAGCATATATTGATTGGTTTGCGCAAAAGTTATAGCGTCTACAAAATAGGGGATAGATTTATCATTTATGGCATTTTTGTTATTCATTTTTTTTATTAGTAATGGCGGCGATCTGTGATTTTTATTGTGACTGCGACAGTATGGAGGACACATCTGACACTTTTAACACTATTTTGGGACCATTGTCATTTATACAGCGAGCAGTGCTAAAAAAATGCACTAATTGCTGTGTAAATGACACTGGCAGGGAAGGGGTTAAACACTAGGGGGCGATGAAGGGGTTAAGTGTGTCCTAGGGAGTGATTCTAACTGTGGAGGGGATGGGCTACCATTGACATGACAGCGATCACAGCTCCCGATGACAGGGAGTAGTAGATCTCTGTCATGACACTAGGCAGAACAGGGAAATGCCTTGTTTACATAGGCATCTCCCCGTTCTGCTGCTCTGTGACACGATCGCAGGACAATGACGGACATGGAGTCCACAGGACCCGCGGGCACGGTCACGGAGTACGCAGCGGGCACATGCCGCGTCTTAAAGGGGACGTACCTGTACGCCCATTTGCGCAGTATGTCACGTATATAGTCGTGAACTGGTCGGCAAGCGGTTAAATAAGGACATGTTTGTTCCAGTGCATTTTCGATGCATTTAGGTGTGTTTTTGATGCGTTTTACAAAATGCAGCATGTTGTAATTTTTTTCTGAAACTAGAATGTCCTGGAACTGACCACATTGGTGTGAACTTGATGCAGATGTGCGTATTTGATGCTGACATAAAACGCACTGGACTGCATGTGGTGTGAACTGGCCCTCAGATTTCTCACTTAACAAGTGAAATCGATTAATTCCCTCATCCACGCTAAACAGCGTATAATAGATGGAGAAATCATACTGTCAGCTATTGTATTCTCAAACCATAGAAATACAGAAAGCAGCACCAGACCGTAACCAGATAAAAAAAAGCCCAAGATAATTTTGATTGTTGGCAATAGGAATAAAAGTGATAAACAAAAAAAATAATAAAGTGACGGTGTAAAAATAAAAATTAAAATAAATAAGAAAAAAAAAAAGCATGCGTAAGTCGTTCACTCATATGTAAATGGTTTTCGCACCACACATGTGAAGTATTGCAGCGAATGTTAGAGTGAGAGCAATAATTCTAGTGCTAGACCTCCTCTGTAACTCTAAACAGGTAAACTGTAAAGGTGTTTAAAGCGTTGCCTATGGAGATTTTTTTTTTTTAACAGAAAATGTTATTAAACAAATCAGAATTACAATACAAGAAATTAGTACAGTCATCACAGTGAGAATAATGACAACAAGATTTTCCCTTAAGCGATATCCACTACTTATCAGATATTCCAGTTGTGCAAATGTCAAAAATTTCACTCAACAATATTCCTCATGGCTTCATAACAATATAAACTCTTAGATAATATAAGGTAAATAACCCAATATTCAATCAATCCTGATAGGGGCGGTGAGGGGGGGGGGGGGTGAAGGGAGACGGGCATAAGAAGAATAGACGTGAGACATAGGATGTCCTAAACTAAATTTCACGTCCTACTTATGGGGTAGGGGGTTCAGGATCTCCGGAGGCATCTACCCAGGATGACCAGATTTTGTCAAACTTCCCCGGGCATTGCCTACTTTCATACGTCAATCTATACAGGGGGAGTACCTTATTCACCAACCTTATCCACGAGGCTAGGGTAGGAGGCTCCACCAGTTTCCATCGCAGTAGAATTTCCCACCTAGCGTAGTACAATGTGAAGGTTAGACACAATTTACTGTACCTATCTCCCTCAACATCCTCCAGATGACTGAGCAATAGAATTTGGGCATCTACCGGCAAGTCTGAGCCTATGACATTACTCAGTGTGGAGGCCACTGCTGACCAGAAGGGACGGAGTTTGGGACAAGACCAGACCATGTGCCAAAAAGTGCCCACCTCCTGCCTGCATCTCTGACAGTTGGGATCTCTTTGATGGTAAATGCGTGCCAATCTCTGTGGGGTGAAATACACTCTTTGTAGGAACTTAAATTGTATGAACCTATCTTTTGCAGCGATCATGGAGGGAATGTAGGAGATTACACACTCCTTCCATTCCTCCTCATCCAAAGAGGGAATGTCAATCCTCCACTTCTCCCAGGTTTTAGTTAGTTTGGCACCGTACTCCACTGTAAGGTATAGGTATAGTGTTGAGAGAGGCTTGCCCATCACACTGGAAGTCAAGAGCCGTTCAATGGAGTCCGGTTCCAGAATGAGGGGGGCAGGGAACTGAGCCTCAAAGGCATGCTTCAGCTGCCAGTATCTGAATTGGAAGGAGGACGGGATAGCAAAGGATTGCCTCAGGGCTTGGAAAGCCTGCCATCCTTAACTATATGTTTTAATGTAAGGATTACCTTTTTTGCCCAGAGAGAGGGGTCTGGAATAGTGTAAAAGTGGGGGAGCATAGGGTTACCCCATAGGGGCATGTGAGGCGAGATGTAATTGGGCTTCCTATATATTTTCCTAGCCTGCTGCCAGACCCTCACAGCAGTTCGCATCGGAGTTGTCATGGACAAACTGGCCCTGAGACCATGAAACGGGAGATTGCTCAGGGCAGCAAAGGAACCCAGAATGGCTGCCTCCAGAGTGACCGCCGGATTCTGCGTGGGCTGGGAGAACCACCACCGAATCGTGACCAGGACGGCTGCCCAGTAGTAGATGTGAAAATTCGGTAGCGCCAATCCCCCCCCAAAAGTGGGAGATATAAGATCTGCTTGGCCACTCTGGGTGGCCTCCCAGCCCAGACAAAGTGTATCAGCAGACTCTCCAGTCTTCGGAAAAAGGTCCTAGGGATGTGTATGGGTGTGTTACGGAAAAAGTAGAGATATTTGGGGAGGTAAATAATTTTTAGCAAATTGACTCTGCCTACAGGGGTCAATGGAAGGGAACGCCAGGCAGCACACCTATCTGTAAGCTGTGTCATGAGTGGACGCAAATTGTTGTCCATATAGTCTTGGACTTTACCGCTAATTTTTATTCCCAGGTACTTGAAGTCATCTACCCACTTAAGCTGAGGGTGTGGTGTCCTAGGGGACGAGGGATGGAGCGGGAAAAGAACCGACTTGTCCCAATTAACGCGAATCCCCGAGTACCCACCAAATCTGTTAATGAGATCGAGTGCATTCTGCAAAGAGGACGACGCATCCGCTAGATAAAGCAGAGCGTCGTCCGCGTACAGCGATAACTTCTCTTCAATGGGACCCACCTGGAGTCCCCTTACCCCAGGGTCAGCCCTCAACAATATAGCCAGGGGCTCCATCGCCAGAGCAAATAGACCCGGGGAGAGGGGACACCCCTGTCGCGTGCCTCGAAACAGTTGGAACTTCCCCGAAAGGCATCCGTTGGTACATATTCTAGCTGAGGGGCCATGATATAGCATGCGGAGCCATTTCGTGAAACCCGGGCCAAACCCAAATCGCGAGAGCACTTCCCATAAGTAGCCCCACTCGACGGAGTCAAAAGCTTTCTCCGCATCGAGTGAGACCACCATTCCTTTAGTCACCTCGTCTGCCTGTCTATGTGAGTATGTAGGCGTCTGATGTTAATGTCAGTTCCTCTCCCAGGCATAAAGCCGGTTTGATCCCTGTGGATGAGGGCAGTAATGACCAAGTTAAGCCTATTGGCCAATACTTTTGCCAGTACTTTTGCATCCACGTTCAGAAGGGATATAGGGCGACACGAGGAGCATAACGTGGGGTCTTTCCCTGGTTTGGGGATCACCACTATGATTGCTTCGCTCATTGTGTCCGGGAGTTTCTCAAGGCGCGTCGATGCAGAGAAGAGGCCCTGAAGTTTATCAACTAGTTCTGTAGCATATTGTTTATAAAACTCCACAGGGATGCCATCGGGTCCCAGTGTTTTCCCTGTCTGCATTGATTTAAGTGCCTGTAATATCTCCAGGGCCGTAATTGGAGCGTCAAGCTTGTCACTATACGTTGCTGTAAGGGTTGGGATATCAATGTCAGCCAGGTATGCAACCAGATCCTCCCCCCTATAGTCTACCCTGGACCTATAGAGGGATTTGTAGAACTCCGCAAAACAGCAATTGATCCCTTCCGGTATATGGATCAGCTGTCCCGAGGAGTCCCTAATATGTGAGATATTCATCCCTCCCGCCTGTTCCCTGGAGAGCCAGGCCAACAGACGGCCCGACCTCTCTCCCTGCTCAAAAATCCGTTGGGATTGAGCCAACATTTTCTTCTGGGTAACAGAGGTACGGAGACGGACCACCTCCTTCGTCATTAGTTGTAGATGCGAACAGTGCACAGGGTCTCGGGTGCGAAGAAAAAGAGCCTCCGCACTACTCACCTCCCTCTCAGCCTTAATCAAGTCTGCCCTACGCTCTCGTCGAACTCTGGCAATGGTGGTCTGGTAATGTCCCCTCGTCGTGGCCTTGAAGGCATCCCACACAACTACGGGGTCAGCCGAGCCCACATTTACAGCCCAAAAATCAAGCAATTCCGTTCTAAATTGGGAGTCTACTGCGGTGTCTGTAATCCAGAATCTGGAGAGCCTCCATATCCTTTCTACCTAGCCAAGGGAAAGATCAAATGACAACAACAGGGGTGCGTGGTCGGAAATTCCCCTTGGCAGTATTTGTATGTCTGTGACCCGTGGGAGGACCCGACTCCCAGCGAAGACCAAGTCTATGCAGGAAAACGTCCTGTGAGAGGCCGAGTGGCATGTGTAAGCCCTGGTCTGGGGGTGACGCCACCTCCAGACATCAGTCAGGCCGTAGGTATCCCATTCAGCCAGCCCAGGGCAATGATGTCCCGCAGGAGCCAGCCTATCAAAATCCGGGTCAGGGACCAGATTAAAGTCACCCAAGATAACATTATTGTCAGATGCAAAGTCGGCCATCTTGCCGGTGATCTGGTTGAGCACCCGCAAGGAAGCCGGGGGAGGCAAATATAAGCCCACAATGGTCCACGTTAGAGAGTATATTTTAGCGTGAATAATAACATACCGACCATCAGGGTCCAGGGCCAAGTCCAAGAGCCGAAAAAGAAGTGACTTCAATATGAGTATAGTGACACCCCAAGAGAATGTGGAGTGCGTGGAGTGATAGTGGTGGCCTACCCATGGTTTTTTAAGGGCCAGAACCCTACGTCCTGTCAGGTGTGTCTCCTGGAGCACACATATATGTGGGTTATAAGTTTTAATGAATTGCAACACCAGGGAACGCTTGACCGGGGTGTTCAGTCCCCTGGTGTTCCATGAGATGATGTTAAGGGAGGACAGGGCTACCAGGAATAATGGGAATGTTAGGATCTACGCAGTTAACGGCTCCTGGACTGGACCCCAGAACCCGAAATAGCCATATCTGTAGACAGTGCAATGCTGATGAGTCAATTATTTTAGTACAAATATCAAACAAAGACAAAAACAAACTAAAAACAAATAGAGGATAGCAATTTTTAGAGTAGATGAAACATGCCCCATTAGGGGAACTTACAGCTCCCCCACCCCACCCGACCCCCCCAAAACTGAGGCGGGTTTTAATCCCAAACTTATTCAGCTCGCCGGCTGGAACAGGGGGTCCGTGGAAGAGGCGAGCCCACCCCCCCAAAACTTTACACGAGGGGAGGAAACAGCAGTTTGTGCGGTTTACACCCGTGAGGTCTCCGCTGGTGATTCAATAGGCTGTGAGGACTTAGAAAGTCAGACAAAGGGAAGTAACCTATAATGCGACCTCACTGTGAAGTCGATCCATCTTTGGATTAAGTTACAGAACAAGAGCTCCATCACTCCTCGAGGAAACAATCAAGTGTAAAGGAACTTGATATTTAAACGGTCTCTTGACCAAATTTTTTGGCAGGGGCATTAGCTTAGAATTTTCCTGATGGGGATAGTAAGCATCCCCCCACAAGTCCGGACACACCATGGATTGAACCGAGCATAACCTTTGCAACAAAGTAAGTCATCCATGTGGTAGTTCGTGTGAAAGCCCAGACCCGGGCCAAGGCTACGGTGAGTAAACAGTGAAAAGGGTCATACAGCACATACCAGGTATACCATCAGCGAATCTGTGGTAGCGAGTCCAGCCAGGCGGAAGCCTCTCTCGGAGTGGTGAAGAAACGAGTTGTCTCGCCGTCCTGGACTCTCAGGCGAGCAGGGAATAGTACACTGTAGCGGATGCTGCGTGATCGGAGAGCCGCTTTAACTTGGTCAAAAGATTTCCTAAGTTTCTGGGTCCCCACCGAATAGTCGGGGAAGATCATTAACTTTGTGTTCTGGAATCTGAGGTCCCCAACGTTTCTAGAGGCGCGGAGAACTTCGTCTCTGTCTCTGAAGCTGAGGAGATGGAGAATGAAGGTGCGGGGGGGATCCAGGAGGCCCCGGCTTAGGTGGGATGCGGTGCGCCCTCTCCACCGTATAATAAGGTGACCAACGGGCCTCGGGTAAAAGGTCGCGCAGCAGACCCTCTATGAAGGAGGTAGGGTTGTTCCCCTCTGCCCCCTCCGGTAAACCAATGCGAAGATTATTACGCCGGTTCCTGTTCTCCGCGTCTTCGGCTCTGTATTCGAGGGTCTTTACTTTGGTTTGAAGTGTACGGAGTGATGCTCCATGTTCCGCAATGGTGTCTTTGGTGTCTTTGCTCCGTTTCAGTGACTCGCGATCTGATTTTATCTATATCTTGGTGAATTAGACCCATATCCAGTTGAACAGCTTCAATCTTTGTTGTTAACGCGGATTGGCATGTAGCAATGGCTGCCATGAAATCCGCCAGCCAGGGGGGCCGAGAGTCATCCCACTCCATATTGTGCGTCTGCGGGGGTCTGTGTGCACTGTGTGTATTAAGGGCCTCCAGAGGGGGACAGGTGGGCGTCTGAGGGGAGTCCGGCTGTGGTGGGAAGGTCAACCTCTTACCCCCTTTACTATATTTTGCGCTGGAGTTCCTGTGCCTCATTCAGGTGTTAGTGGCCCAGGTCTGGGTAATAATCAACAACCGACCGTGGGAGCCTGTCATCAGAGTCAGGGGTACTCAGGCAGCAGGTAGGGTAAAGCGTGTGTCCCCCTAGCAGTCTTCCCCCTCACCTGCAGTTGTACAGTGCAGAATCTGCCCACTTCAGGCCTCCACGGTTCTACAGAGATGTGCATCCCAGCTTCCTCTCTTCACAACCAGGGTGAGTGGGATGTAGGTGATCCAGGATCTGCTCCAGTTGTTAGGCAGCTGTCCCCAGCCGTCACAGGGCGTCCCCCACTAGACCAGCAGGATCCAGCACTCCCCCAGTCAGTCCACCGGCCCGGGCCTCCAGGAAAGGCTGCGGTCGCGGCCTAGTAATACGTGGGGGGAGAAAGAGAGTCCAGGCCCAGAGTATGGCCAGTATTTAGTCCAGGGGGATCTCTCCTGCCCTCATCCGCCGTCCGCGGCAGCCGGTGAGACCTGTTAGCAGAGGCGATCGCAGCAGGGGGCTCCCGTCTCGCCGTGCGGGCCGTCAGGAAAGGCCGCGGCTTCGGCCTAGTCGCCCGTGACAGGCTGGGAGCGTGCGGCGGACGCCGATTCCAGCCCAAATTCTCCTCGCTTCTCAATGGACAGAGAGCCCCCGGGTCCCCCCTGGTCAGCAGAGATGAAATTAGTTAGGGTTTGGAGATGATGGATCCGGATTTATGTACGGATTAGCGGAGCTCTCTAAAAAAGCGACCGCTCACCGCCTATGGAGATTTTTAAGTACGATAGTTTGTCGCCATTCCACGAGTGTGCACAATTTTAAAGAGTGACATATAAGGTATCCTTTTACTCGGCATAACATCATCTTTCAAATTATACAAAAAAAATGCGGTATATATTGTGTGTTTTTTTTTTTTTTTATTCATTAAAATGTAGCTTTCTAGCAAGAAATACTGATTTAAACGTATAAACTAAAGGTGCTAGAAAAGGGTTGGAGTTCAAGTGGTTAAAAAGCCAGTCCATTTAGTAGGCTGGCTGTATATTATTAGAATTTTCTTCGAAAGTTCATAAGGAATATCTGAATTTCGTTTGCCAGAGCATTCAAACCTGCCATCATTGAGTCAGCTAATTCCGTTTGAAAGCTTTTAAAATTTTGTCCAGACATGCCACATAAATGAAATCACAGACGTGGACTTTTCGACCAGACTGGTCCGACGGTCTATCCGAAGGACTTTCGGCGGACTTCCGAAGGACTTTCCCAACGAACAGACTCGCCTACACACGATCACACCAAAGTCTGACGGATTTGTAAATGATGATGTATGACCGGACTAAAATGAGGAAGTTGATAGCCAGTAGCCAATATCTGCCCTAGCGTCGGTTTTTGTCTGTTGGACTAGCATACAGACGAGCGGACTTTTCGACCGGACTCGAGTCCGTCGGAAAGATTTGAAACATGTTCCAAATCTAAAGTGCGTCAGATTTTCGACCGAAAAAGACCGCTGCAGGTCCCATGAAGCCCACACACCGGACCAGTCCGGATGAAAAGTCCTCCCATGTGTACGCGGCATTAGGGTGCTTTCACACTGCTCCTTTAAAAAGAAACTTTAAATTTTCATTGGGGACTTGCGTTTTTGGTGCGATTATGAAAACCACACCAAAAGTGCAGTATGCAGGACTCTTCAAAATGCACGATCAGCGCACTGGTGTGAAGAGTCCCATAGGATTTAAAGAGACTGCTTTTTTGTTGTGTTTTTAGCATGGTAAAAGCGCTGCATAAATGCATCAGTGTGAAAGCAGCCTTAGAATTTAGCTTGTTGTACAAAAAATTTCCATCCTGCTTCTTTCATTTTGTCATCACTATAGTTAAAAATAATCACCGATTAGACCCCACCAACCAATAGAAAAATCTGAGGAATGTTCCATAAATAAAAACTTATGAACAAAAGTTTACTGGCATATGGCCAGCTTTGCCATGTCTTGTTCTGCACTGTCCATATTGGCAGAGAAGCGGGGCTTTGCTTCCATATAGTATGTTCCTTATAACATAGCAAATCTTCTCACATTGAGTTCAGGTCCACTTTGATCTACAAGGTCACACAATGTTGCATCTGATCACCAGGGGAGAGGATATGAGGAAATGCTTCCTCCTGCCCAGGCAAAGTCAAAGTTGTTTAAAGATACTGCTGCTGCATATCAGAACATGTCAGAAGTTGGAGTAATATGACTCTGATCACTACATGTGTCTGAGAACAATATGACTCTGATCACTACATGTGTCTGAGAACAATATGACTCTGATCACTACATGTGTCTGAGAACAATATGACTCGGATCACTACATGTGTCTGAGAACAATATGACTCTGATCACTACATGTGTCTGAGAACAATATGACTCTGATCACTACATGTGTCTGAGAACAATATGACTCTGATTACTACATGTGTCTGAAAAAAATATGACTCCGATCACTACATGTGTCTGAGAACAATATGACTCCGCTCACTACGTCTGTCTGAGAACAATATGACTCCGCTCACTACGTCTGTCTGAGAACAATATGACTCTGATCACTACATGTGTCTGAGAACAATATGACTCTGATCACTACATGTGTCTGAGAACAATATGACTCTGATCACTACATGTGTCTGAGAACAATATGACTCTGATCACTACATGTGTCTGAGAACAATATGACTCCACTCACTACGTCTGTCTGAGAGCAATGTCAATGCACATATTCGCCAGCACAACATGGATCTTCAAATGCAGTCTGAAGCTTTAATTGCCGAGAGATCACATCACAAAGGAACAAGAACAACTGCAGACACATGTAATGCCGCGTACATACGAGCGGACTTTTCGACCGGACTGGCCCGACGGTCTATCCGACGGACTTTCAGCGGATTTCCGTCAGACTTTTCAAAACCAACAGACTTGCCTACACACAATCACACCAAAATTCAACGGATTTGTACGTGATGACGTACGACCGGACTAAAATAAGGAAGTTAATAGCCAGTAGCCAATAGCTGCCCTAGCGTCGGTTTTCATCCGTCGGACTAGCATACAGACGAGCAGACTTTTCAATAGGAACTGGGTCTGGCGGAGTTCCGACATAAAGATTTAAAACATGTTCCAAATCTAAAGTCCGTCTGATTTTCGACCAAAAAAGTCCGCTGAAGCCCACACACGGTCGAATTGTCCACCGGACTTGGTCCGTTGGACCAGCCCGGTCGAAAAGTCCGCTTGTGTGTACGCGGCATAAGAAGTCAGCGCATTCTGGCATGGTGATTGGAGTCATATTATTCTCAGACGCATGTAGTGATCAGAGTCATATTGCTCTCAGACACATGTAGTGATTGGAGTCATATTGCTCTCAGACACATGTAGTGATCGGAGTCATATTGCTCTCAGACACATGTAGTGATCGGAGTCATATTGCTCTCAGACACATGTAGTGATTGGAGTCATATTGCTCTCTGACAAATGTAGTGATTGGAGTCATATTGCTCTCAGACACATGTAGTGATGGAAGTCATATTGCTCTCTGACAAATGTAGTGATCAGAGTCATATTGCTCTCAGACACATGTAGTGATCAGAGTCATATTGCTCTAAGACACATGTAGTGATCGGAGTCATATTGCTCTCAGATACATGTAGTGATCGGAGTCATATTGCTCTCAGACACATGTAGTGATAGGAGTCATATTGCTCTCAGACACATGTAGTGATCGGAGTTATATTGCTCTGAGACACATGTAGTGATCGGAGTCATATTGCTCTCAGACACATGTAGTGATTGGAGTCATATTGCTCTCAGACACATGTAGTGATCGGAGTCATATTGCTCTCAGACACATGTAGTGATTGGAGTCATATTGCTCTCAGACACATGTAGTGATCAGAGTCATATTGCTCTCAGACACGCATAGTGATCGGAGTCATATTGCTCTCAGACACATGTAGTGATCGGAGTCATATTGCTCTCAGACACATGTAGTGATTGGAGTCATATTGCTCTCAGACACATGTAGTGATCAGAGTCATATTGCTCTCAGACACGCATAGTGATCGGAGTCATATTGCTCTCAGACAAATGTAGTGATCGGAGTCATATTGCTCTCAGACACATGTAGTGATTGGAGTCATATTGGTCTCAGACACATGTAGTGATCGGAGTCATATTGCTCTCAGACACATGTAGTGATCGGAGTCATATTGCTCTCAGACACATGTAGTGATCGGAGTCATATTGCTCTCAGACACATGTAGTGATTGGAGTCATATTGCTCTCTGACAAATGTAGTGATCAGAGTCATATTGCTCTCAGACACATGTAGTGATGGGAGTCATATTGCTCTCAGACACATGTAGTGATCGGAGTCATATTGCTCTCAGACACATGTAGTGATGGAAGTCATATTGCTCTCTGACAAATGTAGTGATCGGAGTCATATTGCTCTCAGACACATGTAGTGATTGGAGTCATATTGCTCTGACGAAGGGGCCCTGCGCGACCCTGAAATGTTGCACTTGTTCTTTTGTGTACTGTATATAGCGCCGTCACTTTACACATATATATTGGACATTGACATCAGTCGCTGCCCTCGAGCTTACAATCTAAGGTCCATAACTCACATTCATATATACACATACTAGGGCCAATTTAGAGAGGATCCAATTACCTACCAGCATGTCTTTGCAGTGTGGGAGGAAACCAAAGTACCCATTAGTGCTTTACATATACTGTACTTTCACATTACACCCTGCATTCAAGGATCTTAAGTCCCGTACACACGATGAGAATATCGGACAAATGATCGTCTGTTTTTTTTTGCATGCTAGTCCCATATTGAAAATGAAGAGGTTACTAAACTTATGAAAATTCATGTATGACAGAATACAACTTGGGAAGTGATATAGGTGTCCATTTATGAAACTGTGGACAGTGGTAATCCCGGGGATCGCCACTGATCACAATCCATAAACTGTTTATGAAACAGAGATGATGTTGGAGAACATGTTTGAACATGTTCTCCCGCCGATGATCTCCGCACACTGAGAATCCTCATTGACTGACACAGAAACGGACAGTTTATGAAGCTGCGATTTCAGCGCTTCACCGGCGATCTGAGTCAGAATTCACCCTCCCCAATTCACCAGCTCAGAGGTGGAGAATCAGGGAGTGAAGAGAGAATCTGAGGGGGAAAGAGGAAGGTTATTAACTTCCTTCTTCCTCGATCAGTCCCCCCAAGACAGTAACAATGCCCCCCTGTCATATTTATGTGTATATATATATATATATATATATATATATATATATATATACATCTATATATATACATCTATATATATAGTGGGGACGGAAAGTATTCAGACCCCCTACATTTTTCACTCTTTGTTATATTGCAGCCATTTGCTAAAATCATTTAAGTTCATTTTTTTCCTCATTAATGTACACTCAGCAATTGTTGACATTTTTGCAGATTTATTAAAAAAGAAAAACTGAAATATCACATGGTCCTAAGTATTCAGACCCTTTGCTCAGTATTTTGTAGAAGCACCCTTTTGATCTAATACAGCCATGAGTCTTTTTGAGAAAGATGCAACAAGTTTTTCACATCTGGATTTGGGGATCCTCTGCCATTCCTCCTTGCAGATCCTCTCCAGTTCTGACAGGTTGGATGGTAAACGTTGGTCGACAGCCATTTTTAGGTCTCTCCAGAGATGCTCAGTTGGGTTTAATTCAGGGCTCTGGCTGGGCCATTCAAGAACAGTCACGGAGTTGTTGTGAAGCCACTCCTTCATTATTTTAGCTGTGTGCTTAGGGTCATTGTCTTGTTGGAAGTTAAACCTTCGGCCCAGTCTGAGGTCCTGAGCACTCTGGAGAAGGTTTTCGTCCAGGATATCCCTGTACTTGGCCGCATTCATCTTTCCCTCGATTGCAACCAGTCGTCCTGTCCCTGCAGCTGAAGAACACCCCCACAGCATGATGCTGCCACCACCATGCTTCACTGTTGGGACTGTATTGGACAGGTGATGAGCAGTGCCTGGTTTTCTCCACACATACCGCTTAGAATTAAGGCCAAAAAGTTCTATCTTGGTCTCATCAGACCAGAGAATCTTATTTCTTATCTTGGAGTCCTTCGGGTGTTTTTTTAGCAAACTCCATGCAGGCTTTCATGTGTCTTGCACTGAGAGGCTTCCGTCGGGCCACTCTGCCATAAAGCCCCGACTGGTGGAGGGCTGCAGTGATGGTTGACTTTCTACAACTTTCTCCCATCTCCCGACTGCATCTCTGGAGCTCAGCCACAGTGATCTTTGGGTTCTTCTTTACCTCTCTCACCAAGGCTCTTCTCCCCCTATAGCTCAGTTTGGCCAGACGGCCAGCTCTAGGAAGGGTTCTGGTCGTCCAAAACGTCTTCTATTTAAGGATTATGGAGGCCACTGTGCTCTTAGGAACCTTAAGTGCAGCAGAAATTTTTTTGTAACCTTGGCCAGATCTGTGCCTTGCCACAATTCTGTCTCTGAGCTCTTCAGGCAGTTCCTTTGATCTCATGATTCTCATTTGCTCTGACATGCACTGTGAGCTGTAAGGTCTTATATAGACAGGTGTGTGGCTTTCCTAATCAAGTCCAATCAGTATAATCAAACACAGCTGGACTCAAATGAAGGTGTAGAACTATCTCAAGGATGATCATAAGAAATGGACAGCACCTTTAAAGTTAAATATATGAGTGTCATAGCAAAGGGTCTGAATACTTAGGACCATGTGATATTTCAGTTTTTCTTTTTTAATAAATCTGCAAAAATGTCGACAATTGTGTGTTTTTCTGTCAATATGGGGTGCTGTGTGTACATTAATGAGGAAAAAAAAATGAACTTAAATGATTTTAGCAAATGGCTGCAATATAACAAAAAGTGAAAAATTTAAGGGGGTCTGAATACTTTCCGTTCCCACTGTAGAGAGATATCTATATCTATATATCTATATATATATATATATATATATATATATATATATATATATATATATATATATATATATATATATATATATATATATATATATATATATATATAATGTGTGTATGTATATATATATATATATATATATATATATGTATGTATAACGTGTGTGTGTATGTGTGTGTATATATATATATATATATATATATATATATATATATATATATATATATATATACATATTATGTAGGGGGGCTCTTTATTTTAATAGCAAAATTTAAGGGGGTCTGAATACTTTCCGTTCCCACTGTAGAGAGATATCTATATATATATATATATATATATATATATATATATATATATATATATATATATATATATATAAAATGTGTGTATGTATATAAATATATATATATATATATATATATATATATGTATGTATAACGTGTGTGTGTATGTGTGTGTATATATATATATATATATATACATATTATGTAGGGGGGCTCTTTATTTTGATAGCATTAACCACGCCGTCTGTCCGTGTACTGAGCAGTGATAATTTATCACTGCCTAAACACTTCAGCCTCGGAAGATTTGGCTGCTCAGTGACCAGAGCACTTTTTACAATTTGGCACTGCGCTGCTTGAACTGGTAATTGCACAAACAAAATTTGCATCCTTTTTTTCCCACAAATAGAGCTTTCTTTTGATGGTATTTGATTACCTCTACGATTTTTATTTTTTGCGATATAAACAGAAAAAGACCGAATTGTTTTTTTAAAAATTATATTTTCTATATTTTGTTATAAAAAAAATCCAATAATCTCAATTTTAGTCATACATTTAGGCCAAAATGTATTCAGCCACATGTCTTTGGTAAAAAAATGTCAATAAGCGTATATTTATTGGTTTGCGCAAAAGTTATTGCGTCTCCAACTAGGGTACATTTTCTGGAATTTACACAGCTTTTAGTTTATGACTGCCTATGTCATTTCATGAGGTGCTAAAATGTCAGGGCAGTACAACCCCCCTCCCCCCAAATGACCCCATTTTACAAAGTAGACACCCCAAGGAAATTGCTGAGAGCCATGTTGAGCCCATTGAATATTTTATTTTATTGTCACAAGTGATTGAAAAATGACAAGTTGTCACTAAATGATATATTGCTCGCACATGGCATGGTTAAATGTGGAATTACAACCCAAAATACATTCTGCTGCTTCTCCTGAGTACGGGGATACCACATGTGTGAGACTTTTTGGGAGCCTAGCTGCGTACGGGACCCTAAAAACCAATCACTGCCTTCATGATTTCTAAGGGCGTAAATTTTTGATTTCACTCCTCACTACCTATCACAGTTTTGAAGGAAATAAAATGCCAAGATAGCACCCCCCCCCCCCCCCCAAAGTGACCCCATTTTGGAAAGTAGACACCCCAAGCTATTTGCTGAGAGGCATGGTGAGTATTTTGTAGCTCTCATTTGTTTTTGAAAATGAAGATTTCAATTTTCAAAACTTTGTGACAAAAAGCGAGATCTGCAAAATACTCAACATGCCTCTCAGCAAATAGCTTCGGGTGTCTACTTTCCAAAATGGGGTCATTTGGGGGGGGGGTTGTGCCATCTGGGCATTTCATGGCCTCCGAAACTGTGATAGGCAGTGAGGAGTGAAATCAAAAATGTACGCCCTTAGAAAGTCTGAAGGCGGTGATTGGTTTTCGGGGTCCTGTGCGCGGTTAGACTGCCAAAACGTCCCACCCTGTTGCCAGGGTGATGGGGTGCTTTAAATATTTTTTCATAATTTTTTTTTAGTTTATGTAATTCTTTTTAACACTTTATTTATTTTTTATCTATATTGCTATCACTAAGAAGTCTTCTATGTAATAGCACGGGCAGGTGACAGGTTCTTTTTATGGAGACGTTGGAGGTCTATTAGGCCCCTTTCACACTTGTACGACTTGTCCTGCGACTTGGGACTGCAAAGTCGCATGACAAGTCATACCCCATGATTTCCAATGAGTTACTACTCTGGTCCGAATTTGATGTGACGTGAGGTCGATAGACCTCAAGATTACACAGGCATTGCTTTAAGTCACGTCAAAGTTGCAGCAAAATCGCGTCCAAGTGGCCTAAGCAGAGAACTGACAGTTTTGACCCCGGAAGTGATGTAATACACCAGGTGTACCACCACTGGGTGGGTGGGGTGAATCACCGTAAAGGTGATTGGCTGTCTCTAGAGCCACCCGATCACTTTTATAGAAAGCCCTTCACCAGCTCTTAGGCTCGATTCACACTTCACGATTTGGAATTGCGGGAGGAATCGTCACAATTCTGCTTGCGATTCCAAATCACGTGGTAGTCGCTGCAAAACACGTGACACGCGTTTGGGTGCCATTCATTCTAAATGGCACCCCAAAGGTGGTGAGATTTTGCAGCAAAGCACGCCTTTATAAAAAGTGTAAAGCTTGTCACCCAAAAAAGGAGCAGGAGCTTCTTGTGGGTGACAAAAGCATCAAGTGAATGGGCTGCCCTATGCACGAAACACGGAATCACGTGAGTCCCGCTTTGAAAATCGTGAGCAGGAATGCTCGTTCCCACTACAAGTAGCATAAATGGGCCCTTAAGGCTAAGTTCACACTGGCATTAAAAGCAGGCATTTGAGAGGCATTAACCAATTCAGCTCTGGAATGTTTTATCCACTTCCTGACCAGGCCATTTTTTGCGATACGGCACTTCGTCGCTTTAACTGACAATCACGAGATGCTCTACCCAGGATAAATTGATATCCTTTTTTTCCCAGAAATAGAGCTTTCTTTTGGTGGTATTTGATCGCCACTGCGTTTTTTATTTTTTGCGCTAAAAACGAAAATATACCGACAATTTTGAAAAAAAAAACTATATTTTTTACTTTTTACTATAATACATATCAAAAAAAAAAAAAAAAATAAATAAAATAAATTCTTTATGAGTTTAGGCCAATTCTACATATTTTTGGTAAAAAATATCCCAATAAGCTTATATTGATTGCTTTTCGCAAAAGTTATAGCATCTACAAATTACGGGATAGATTTAGGGACTTTTATTTATTTATTTACTGGTAATGGCAGAGATCTGCGATTTTTAGCAGGACTGTGACATTGTGGCGGACAAATCTGACACCGAGTGACACTTTTTGGGGACCAGTGACACCAATACAGTGATCATTGCAAAAAAAAATGCACTGATTACTGTGTAAATGACACTGGCAGGGAAAGGCAGGGACCAAGGGTGATCAAATTATTAAATGTTCCCTAGGGAGGTTTTACTAACTGTGTGGGGCAGTGTCACACTGAAGGAAAAGAGAGCTCTGCGATTCAGCTTAGCTGAATCACAACATCTCTCTGTCCCTTCCCGACAGATCCGCCTTTTGCCTTGTTTACACAGGCAGACAGCTGATCCGTCTCTCCTGTGAAAGATCAGCGGGTCACGGTGGACGCGTGCCCCCTAAACCATGTGCACAAAATCACGTACAGGTACGTGATTTCGCGAACCCGGGCTGCCCTGCCGCAGTAAATGTACGTGTGGCAGTCCGGAAGCGGTTTAAAACGCTCCTCAAACGCCTATGCACAAAATACAATGGATGGCACAAAGCACTGTTCACACTATCAAAACATGAAGCATTAGCGTCACTTCAAAATTGAAGCCTCGTCACTATTGCGGCACGGCGCTCTCTGCATTTACAGCACTTTCGATGTTTCCTGAATGCAGTATCACCAAGCATGCGTAGTGACATCATCGGCTAGAGATGATGTAAATATTATAGATGCAACGAAATTTCAGTGGTTGAAATGTACCCGCCGAAAAATTTTGTTTTTGGCATTTTGCCGATATGGAAAAAAGTGGCGATAATGGCGCTGAAAACGCACGTTTTTTAATCATGTGGCTCAAAAACGACATCAAAAACGTAATACTGGTGCATTATTGATGCATTCTTGCGTTTTTTTCAATGTATTTTAACGGGGAGGTGGGTTTTTTTAAGTGACCAAAAATGCAGCAAGCAAGATTTTTAACACCCAAATGGAAGTGCAACAGACCAGTGTGAAGACATACATAGAATTTAAAGAAATGCATTTTTCTTGAGCTTTTGTTGCGCTAAAGGTACCAATAATGGCCAAAATTAAATTTATATTAATTTAAAATCATGATATTAATTAAAAAGTCGAATATAATACTATTATATATAAAAATATATATATTTTAAAAACCTGTCATTTTTGTTTACTATCATGTTACTTGCCAGCATGTCTTTGAAGGAGGAAACCCACATAAGCACAGGGAGACCATGCAAACTCCATGCAGAGAGTGTCCTGAAGTGGGGATATCTGAATGATGGGTGCAGCTGCACCCATTATTCAGAGTTTGTGTTTTTCAGCCGGCGATTTCCTCTCTTGTAAAAGCAATCATAACGGCTGTTCAGCCACTTGATTTCTTTTACAGGCGGCGGGAGGGGACAAACCCCCCCCCCTCCCTCCAATGCTTCGCCTGTGCGAACGGGGAGCCAGAGAATGAATTGGCCGGCGGCAGTCGTTTACCATAGAGCTGACCGTGGACCAGATGGTCTCCAGCCATCTTTATGACCTGCGGAGGCCGCAAGAGACGTCATGACATCACTTCCGGTGCCAGCAGAGGTAAACATTGCTGTTTTTTTAGCTGGAAAGCCTGAGATTGTTTTTTTTTTTATCTCAGGCTTTCCAGCTGGAAGAAGAGATGTGGGGACTTATAGACCCCACATCTCTCCATAAAGAGGACCTGTCGTGCTCTATTCCTATTACAAGGGATGTTTACATTCCATGTAGTAGGAATTAATTGTATCAACAAAAATTTAAAAGGAAAGTGTAAAAAAAAATTTTAAAGCGTCGCCATGTGCTCGGACGCAGAAGCGAACGCATACGTAGGTCACGGCCGCATATGTAAACAGCGTTCAAACCACACATGTGAGGTATCACTGCAAACATTAGAGAGCAATAATTCTAGCACTAGACCTCCTCTGTAACCCTAAACTGGTTTAGAGCGTCACCTATAGAGATTTTTAAGTACTGAAATTTGGCGCCATGCCATGAGTTTGCGCAATTTTAAATTGTGACATGTTAGGTATTTATTTACTCTGCGTAACATCATCTTTCATACTATACAGAATTTTTTTTTTTTTTTTCAAATTCATGAAAGTGTTTTTTTCTGAGTGCAGTCACCATGCATGCGTAGTAACATCATCGGCTACAGATGATGTAAATATTAGACCCCTTTCATACTGGAGGCGTATTAGCGCTATAAATAGCGCCTGTAAAAAGCCTCATCTGTAATCCCAGTGTGAAAACCCTAGTGCTTTCACACTGGGGTGCTGCGCTGGCAGGACGTCAAAAAAAGCCCTGCAAGCAGCTTCTTTGATGCGCTTTAGGAGTGGTGTACACCGCTCCTAAAGCGCCCCTGCCCATTGAAATCAATAGGCAGCAGCGCCGAAGGGCCTGCAAAGCGCTGCTGCAGCGGCGCTTTTAACCCTTTATTCGGCCGCTAGCGGTGGTTGAAAGCGCCCTGCTAGCACCCGAAAAGCGCCGCAAAAACGACGGTAAAGCGCCGCTAAAACTAGCGGCGCTTTACCACCGACGCCCGGGCGCTGGCACTGTGAAAGGGCTCTTAGAGATGCACCGAAATTTCAGTGCCTGAAAATTGTGTTTTTTCTGCATCTCGCAAATAGAGAAAAGGGTGCCGATAATGGAGTTGAAAACACACGTAATTTTACCATGCTTATGGCGTGTTTTTCATAGGTCATGTGACTCAAAAACTGCATCAAAAACGTAACAATGGTGCGTTATTGATGCGTTCTTGCTGGGTTTTCAAAGCATTTCAATAGGGAGGTGTGTTTTTTTTAAGATTTAGAGGTTTTTTTTTTTTTTAGAACCTGTAAAAAATTCCACGAGTATGCGCAATTTTAAAACGTGACATGTTAGGTATCTATTTACTTGGCATAACATCATCTTTCACATTACACAAAAAAATTGGGCTAACTTTACTGTTTTTTTTTTAATTTTTAATTCATGAAAGTGCTTTTTCTTCCAAAAGAATTGCGTTTAAAAATTTGCTGCACAAATACCGTGTGATATAAAATATTGCAACGACCCCCATTTTATTCCCTAGGGTCTCTGCTAAAAAAATGATATATATTTATATATATATATATATATATATATATATATATATATATATATATACACACACACACATCTATCTATCGATATATATATATCTATATATATAATTTTTGGGGGTTCTGAGCAATTTTCTAGCAAACAAATTATGATTTTACATGTAGGAGATGAATGACTGAATGACAGAATAGGCCCAGTATGGAAGTGGTTAAAGAAACTAACTTTACTACCATTTTAACCACTTCCCACCCGGCATATAGCAGATTGACGGCCATTAAGTGGTTCAGTTATCCTGAATGGGCGTCATATGACGTCCAGCTTGATAACAAGCCATCGCGTGCCCGCAGGGGGAGCACAACACGGCGATCCGTTGTGTGGTGTGTCACTCTGACACACCGCATCTCCGATCGTGGTAAAGAGCCACTGACTGAGGCTCTTTACCACGTGATCAGCTGTGACCAATCACAGCTGATCACAGAGTGAACCAGGAGGTGCGGGTAATCGGTTTTCCTCGGTTTGCGCTGATAGGGAGATCTGATTTGTGGCTCTCCTGTCAGAGGGGGGTGTGCACTGATAATCAGTACATTGATTATCAGCGCAGCCCCCAACACAGGTGCCCACCACAATGCCAATCAGTGCCCATCCAAATCCCAATGAGTGTCCACTCAAATCACCAATCAGTGCCCATCAAAGTGCCAATCAGTAACACCTGTCAGTGTCCTTCACAGATGCCAATCAGTGCCCATCAGTAATGCCTGTCAGTACCTCCTCATTAGTGCTGCCTATCAGTGCCACCTATTAGTGCCCATCAATTCTACATATTAGTGCATCCTCATCAGTGCCACCTTATTAGTGCAGCCTCATCAGTGCTCATCAGTGAAGGAGAAAATGAAATTTTATAACAGAAACAAAGAAAAACTTTTTTTTTCAAAAATGTTGTTTTTTTTTAGTTTGTTTAGCAAAAAATAAAAACTCCAGAGTTGATTAACCACTTGCCGACCAGCCGCCACAGTTTCACTGCGGCAGAATGGCACGACTGGGCAAAACTATGTTACGTAACATCACTTTGCCCTGTGGCCACTAGGGGCGTGCGCTTGCCGCTCGCCCCCGGAGCTGATGACCGCCGGGCTCCCGCGATCACTCGTGGCACACCGAGAACCAGGATCTGTGTGTGTAAACACACAGATCCCGGATCTCTGAGGGGAGAAGAGACTGATTGTGTGTTCATACAAAGTATGAACAGCGATCTGTCATCTGCTCTAGACAGTCCCATCCCCCCTTCAGTTAGAACACAGTGAGGGAACACAATTAACCCCTTGATTGCCCCCTAGTGTTAACCCCTTTCCTGCCAGTGACATTTTTACAGTAATCAGTGTATTAACGCCAGTGGTCCCAAAAATGAGTCAAAAGTGTCCAATGTGTCCTCCATAATGTCGCAGTCCTGATAAAAATCTCAGATCGCCACCATTACTAGTAAAAAAATAATAATAATAAAAATGCTATAAATCTATCCCCTATTTTGTAGACGCTATAACTTTTGCGCAAACCAATCAATATACACATATTGCAATTTTTATTACCAAAAATATGTAGAAGAATACATATCGGCCTAAACTTAGAAAAAATTAGCTTTTTTAAAAAAAAAAAAAATGGGGATATTTATTATAGCAAAAAGTACAAAATATTGTGTTTTTTTTCAAAATTGTCGCTCTTTTTTTGTTTATAGCGCAAAAAATAAAAACCGCAGAGGTGATCAAATACCACCAATAGAAAACTCTATTTGTGGGGAAAAAAAAGGACATCAATTTTGTTTGGGTACAATGTCGCACGACCGCGCAATTGTCAGTTAAAGCGACGCAGTACCGTATCACAAAAAAATGACCTGGTCATTCAGCGCCAATTCTTCTGGGGCTGAAGTGGTTAAATACCACCAAAAAAGAAAGTGGTTAATCTGTCAGCATGTATTTGAAGGAGGAAAGCCACACAAGCACAGGGAGAACATGCAAACTCCATGCAGATAGTGTGCTGGTTGGGTCCTGAACTGCAGCAAGAAGTGAGCACAGTCATACCGCTGTGACAACACACAATATTGTGTCTCTCAGAGATCGGCCGATCCGGTCTCTCGGTGCTCGCAGTATATTGTCCCCTCCAGTTCGCTCAGAAGCGTGTAAGCTGACTTGGCCCCGCCCCCTGAGGATCTGGAGTTTCACTCGACCCCGGTAGCGCTGCACCACAGGTCCTGGCAGCGCCGTAGAGCGGCTCGGGGTGAATTCCGGCGGCATGATCGCGGCGCTCTGTCTCTCATTGCCAGTGTAATATCGCTCACACACGGGCGCTGTGCTGCGATCCGCCCGAGCTCTCGTTCTATTTCTCCGCTCCGGCTAAAAGCGAGCCCGTGTCGCCCTGACAGGACCGTGCGCGGCCGCTGTTTCCGAGAAGGAGGAGTGATCCGTCCAGATCCGTAAAGCCGCTGCACATCACCGGGGACACAGACACCTCCCGGGACATGGTGCTCGGCCCACAGTGAGGCGGCTCCCCGGGCCTTAGCGCCGGGACTGAACGGAGGAAGGAAGCGGAGGAGGCGGAGCACAAAATGGCGGACACTGCGCGGATCCTGCCCGGCTGACACTCCGGAGGGGGCGCTGAGCTTCGCAGTACGGAGATCGGGAGTGACGGTGTGAGCGGAGCGGGCCCGCCGGGATCAGCGAGTATACGGTGAGTGGTGGGGGAGGTTCGGAGAGCCCCGGGGGCCTGTATGACCGGAGGGGGGGAGGGGATCTCCGGGGACAGTCCCGGGGGGGCTCCTCGTGTCCTGTACACCGATCACATTCCTCCTCTACATCCGGCCCGGGGAAGATTATTCGGGGTGCTCAGAGGGGTCCCCTGATAGGATTTCCTCCTATTGGGGACACGGGGCCCCAAATTCTGCCCGATCTGACGTCATTTATACTGGGGGAGGGGTTTATACGTGGTTTCACCCAACATTCACCAACTATTCTCCTAGAACTCATTAAAGGGAGGTAAATGTTGGGTGAAATTAAGGGCCCATTCACACCTCTGCTGTGCATTGTGGGAAGGTACAGACTGCCCCATGGTGTGTGTTGACGCACGTTTCGGGTCTTAGTCCGTTTTCACACCGCCGCGTTTCTGCACGGTGTCCCCGCACTTTTCGGTAGACTTCTGTTAGATCGCACGATTGAGGTGTGAATTCCGAAAGTGCACTAAAGATGCAGCATGCAACAATTGTGGTTCGCTTTGGGAAAGCGCACTAAAAAATGCACAATCTGATTTTTAAGTCTATGGGAAAGAGTGGGTAATCTGAACCAAAACCGCGGGTAACCTGCGTAGAACCGCATCAGATCTTTGTCAAATCGACCTTGAATTTAGTCTCTGTTCACACTGATGCAATTTGAGTTGCACTGAAATGCATGACAATGGAACTCGCGTTGCTTCTAATGGTGCCTGTTCATATCAATGCAGCGATGCAACTTTAAGGAAGGGCCCACTACTACTTTGGTGCAATTTACGGTGTCATTTGGCCCCATAAATATGCAAACCACATCCAAAATGCAATCAAAACCAAATAAGTGCAGCGCTCTATGATATATCGGCGCAACCAAAAGTCACGCTACATAATTGCACTGCAAATCGCATCACGGTAGTGTGAACTAGAGGTCGACCGTTATGGGTTTTTCTCTGGCCGATGACGACTCCCCCCCCCCCCCCCCCTTCATCTCATAAAATCTAACAGTTAGACCCCTTTCACAATGGGGCGTTTTTCAGGCGTTTTTGGGCTAAAAATAGCGCCTGCAAAACGGCTCCCCTGCAGTCTGTGTGATATCCCGAGTGCTTTCACACTGAGGCGATGCGCTGGCAGGATGTTAAAGTCCTGCAAGCAGCATCTTTGGAGCTGTTTATACCGCTCCTCCACCACTCCTGGCCATTGAAATGAATGGGCACCACTGCCGAAGCGCCTGCAAAGCGATTCGGCAGCGGCACTTCAGGGGCGCTAGGTGGGTTATAAGCGCCCCACTAGCAGCCAAATAGCACCGCTAAAATTACGGTAAAGCGCCGCTAAAACTAGCAGTGTTTTACCATCAACGCCTGCCCGCTCCAGTGTGAAAGCAGACTTAAGTAATAAGTGATACAGAAAATTTCTTATATTTAAACATTTTTTAATGTTTTATTAAACAAAACAAACCTCCAATCAGTTCACTTGTATGTATAATTTAGATTTAAAAAAAAAAAAACCTATATCTTAAATATTAAATACCAAAAACAGGTAATCAAAACTTTTGGACGAAAAAAAAAAAATATGGGCTAACTTTACTGCTTAGTTTATTCATTTAGTGTATTTTTTTCCAAAAAAAATTGCGTTTGAAAGACCGCTGCACAAATACCGTGTGACATAAAATATTGCAGCAACCGCTATTTTATTCCCTAGGGTCTCTGCTAAAAAAAAAAAAATATATAATTTTTGGGGGTTCTATGATTTTCTAGCAGAAAATACAGGATTTTTACTTGTAAGCAACAAATGTCAGAAAAGATTTAGGCTTTAAATGGTTAAACTGAGAACTCCTCCACACCAAGTTCAGTTCATTGATAAGTAGAAACATTGTATCTTTTTAGCTTCTTTTATCAAACTTTGCAGGCTGCCCAGAGAGGAGAGAAGTCAAGACTTCAGGCAACTTGCATTGACTTCTATTACAGAAGTCATTTGCAAGTGGCGCTGAAGTTATAATCGGCCTTTTTTTTTTTCAGCACAATCAGCCCATGCCGATTAATTAAAAAACGCCGATATATTGGTCGACCTCTAGTGTGAACCAATTTTTAGTGCTATTTTGTAGTGTGACAGCGCATGTACTGACGCGTTTTTCAAACTTCATTGTTTTGTTTTTTTCAGAAGGAGATTGTATACACAAAACGACCAAAAAATGCGTGCAAGTGTATTTTACATTCATTTTTGGTGCATTTTTTTGAAGTCCGTGGAGCCAAAATGACACTGTAACTGCGCCAAAGTAGCGCGTACATTTTCCAAAAGCGCATTGTGTGGCATTGATGTAATCGGGCACCATACAGAATAATGTGATTTCTGTTGTTGTGACGGAAGTCTCATCGGATTGTGTGAAGCCGGCCTTGGCATTTTTTTTTGCGGTGCCGTTCATATTGAATGCACTAAGGTCTCAGACACACTTGTGTGACATGCAGGCAGCAGCATAGGGCAGCTCATTTACTTGCATGTCAAAAGAGCCCCTTCACTTATTCTGGCAGTGAGCTTCACGTGTTTTTGCAATGCACGTTTGGGCCGCAATAAAATGTGTGTCGGCCAGTCATGTTTGGAGTGTCATTTAAAAAATAACACCAGAAGCACGATGGTGTGAATGAAGCTCGCTGTGCCATTAGTTGTTAATGGCATCCCAAACAAGAAAACACGCATTTTGTCAGACAGACAGACAAGCAACCAACGCGCCAAAACGTGCTGAACTCACAAATTGGAAATAAGCTCCATGAGTTACTTTTCCACATGTAGGGCAGACCATTGAAATCGGTGGGTTGCTGTATGCGTGTCGTGTGAGAACGCATGTTTTGATTCACTAGCTGTGATTAAGGGACTAAGGAGCCATTGTTTTCTGCCGCATTTCAGGCTTTTTTCGTGTTTAGGAGCAATGTGTAAACTCTGTAATGCATATATGTGGCAGCAAGAAAGGTGGTCTTTGCTGCCCAGCCCCCACACGTTTAGGGCTTGTTTATACTAGATGTTGGGGGGGTGGTAATACCCTGCAGTTGAGCCACGTTTTTCCTGTTCCTCAACGACCCCTTCTTTTAGCAGCAGCCGGGGTTGTACACATGCAGGAATTTTACCCCTTGTGTTTTTACTGCAGCAGGGGGTATAATTCCTGCTAGTCGGCCTCCCCCCTGCTGCTGCAAGAATAATGCACATGCAGGAATTGCACCCCTGAGGACCACACTGCAACCCTGCAACAGTGCAAACTGTTGCAGCACTGTGGTCCAGCATTTACGGGACTAAAACAGGCATTGGGGATGCTTCTGAAAAGTGATCTGAACGTGGATTGCTCTTCAAAAAGCAAAGCAAATGTAAATGATGCCCAATGTTCCTGGTGGCGTGAGGTTGTGTGATGGGAGCGCGCGCCCAGCAATCTGACAGCTCTCGATCACGGCTTCTGTTCAGGAGGCACCAGGACGGGCCCCTGATCATGTGTCCGCTGATAGCCAATAATAGCGACCACGTGATGCAGATTCTGCGCTGGTAAATCTCCTGGCTGGTAAAGCTCACTTATAGGTCTGCTGGGAGGCGGCATTTAGGGGTTAATATTGAGCGTTTTGTAGCTCCCAGCTCCATAACCCTGAAGTGTGATAAGGAACTGAAGGATTCCATTCCCTCCCACTCATATGCTAAAATGCCTACACGCTGCTTTACTCGGTGTAGGGTGGTTTGTATTTACAATGCATAGTACATTTTGTTTTTTCATTTACTTTATTGAATTGTCACAAAATGGCATTTCAAGTGTATGCAAATCATTGCACCTCAAGGCAGTGTTGTGAACAGGCCACACAGGGAACAGTTGTTTTCTATGTGCTCTTGTGTTAAGTCTGCACACCCTAAGGCAAGCCTTAGATGATTCCATTTTCTTTTTGTGGAAGGAAAGAAAATCTTTTCTATTTCTCCCGCTGAGCTTTTGTGTTCTGCTGACGGGGGGCAGGGGGGGCCTTCCTACCCGACAACACAATGATTACTGCTAGTGGCTATAGCCGCCGGCAGTAATCATATGTGAAAATTTTGATTGTACCCATATTGATTGAGAGAATCCACCTGACCATAGATGGATCGAATCTCGGCTGGTAAAGCATTCGACCCATCTATGAGCGGCTGAGGACTCTGTGGGGGACCCCTTACTGGGAGGGGAATGTATTTAGATTTAATTAAGCCTTACCCGTGGTTTGGATTACTGCCCTGGTGATCCCCTATATTGGCGTTTGCGTGTGTATATGGTAGGGATTGACCTATTATCGGTAAAGCCGGTTTATTGCATGCCGCTATCAGCATTTTCTGAAAAATCTGTATCTGTAACAAATTAGACAGACATTACTGATTATTGCTTGAAGGGGTTGTACTGAGGTGATGCCTGCAGGTATCAACCCTTATCGTTCTTTAGAGCGGACGGTCGGCTTTCTTGTAATAACAACCAATGCGGCTCAGCATTCGCTCATCTGTTATTACAAACAGCGGAAGGGGGACACCGCCGCCGCTCGCCCGGGCTCTCCCCTGTACCACCAGGAAGCCCGGGCAACCAGCCGGCATGTCTGCCAGCTGGCTAAAGACCCGAACATAGCCGATGCGTCATTTGGGTCTCGGATCTAGTAACCCCGAAGCGATGTCATGACATCACTTCCTGGATTACTGGCATCTTAAAGGCGCCAGTTTAAAAAAAAAAAAAGTATTCAAAAAACGCCGATCTTGATGTTTTAAAACTTTCAAGTGCAGAGGAGTGGTTTGGGGTCTTATAGACCCCCGATCCTTCCATAAAGAGTACCTGTCGCTGCCTATTACTGTCACAAGGGATGTCTACATTCCTTGTCACAGCAATAACAGTGATAAAAAAAATAAAAAATTTCGGCAGACAGTATTGGCCTGAGAGGTTGCCGAAATATCTGTACCGAAAAAACGATATTGGTCGATCCCTAGTGTATATGGACTTTGTAAGGGTGGCTTAGTCCTATATTCTTTCTCTTCCTGTCCGATACCTACCTGTGACCCCTGGAGGGTGGGCTGTGACGTATATTGCTCACAAATGAATGTATCTGTCTTATGTGCTGCCACTCATGGGTTTAGGTTTAAGTACATACCCAGCTGGTGTTTATTTTATGGACTTTGGTTCCCTGTGTGGTATATCTTACCTGGGACAAGCAGAGGAAGCGGAATACAGGAAACATGTTGCACCTCTTGTGAAGGAGTGTTGGAAGGTTTTTACCTTGATGTGTACTATGCATGAAGGTAAAGGCAAAAAACTTTTTGACTTTAGAAGCACTTTGTTGCAGCATCGATCGAGGACATGTTCTACATCTACATGAACACATTAGAGGAGTGTGAATCAGGCTGTGTGTGATAGAAAAGTTGTCTCATTGCTGTTTTGTACGGCTTCACTGCTCAACAGAATTGATATGTTTTTTTTTCCTGTGGCCTTGTGTTACATTTCATGTTTGCCCATCTTTTATCATAGTGGAAATTGACATTTGTTGTAAATAATTAATAGTTTTGACCTTTGTGTGTCTAGGGTCAATCGGTAATTTTTTTTTTTTTTTTTTAAATTGGAAAATTACATCACTGGTACAATTCCATTGTTGGAAGATATGTGTTGTCATGCAGGAGAAGCCAGGAAAAAAAAGCAGCAGAAACGCAAGCACTGCATTTTAGATGCATTTCTGCTGCATTACCATTGAAGTCTATGGAACCAAAAATGCCCTAACCCTTTCCATAGACGCATCGGTTGAAAATGCACAGATGTGAACGTGGCCCATTGGAACTTGTGGTAAATGGACTGCAGTGCGTTTCTGCAGAACTGAAGATGCACTGAAAAATGCATGAGTGTGAACCAGGCCTAAAATATGGAGTATTGTGTCTCCGATGTAGAAATGTAGCTGCTACAACTTCCAAAGGATGATGTCCTCAATTATCAAACTAAATTGCAACAAAAGAATCGTTGGAGGAGATTCCTGCTCATCACAGTGAACAGAAATAATGTATAAAGTTGGTTCCCAGGGCTTCTGTTCAGCAAAAAATGTAACCAACATGGATATGTGAGGAAAGTGCAGTAGGGATTACCACTTAGTATTGATTTGAAGAATAAGTGCCTGTTTGCACCACAAAAACGTCCTCCATGTCTGTTCCGGATGGTTTCTGCATGTGCAATTTTGCACCTTTTTTTAATGCATTCCAGTGTGTTTTACATGCATTTCCAGATGTTTTTTTTACTTCCTCCTCCCTGGTTGTGGCCCATCGCATCATTTCCAGTTTGCAGTGCCTTCTGGGAAGGGGCGGCAACTTCCTCTGACACTGCCATTGCTATGGAAACCTGACCTGAAACCTATTACACTGCTTGTGCTGCACTGAGCATGTGCGAGATCTGCAAGGATGAGATCCAGGTAGAAATACAGTCTGGCTTCAGATGCCCACACTTAAGATGGCCACGGCCTGCTGTAAGTTTATAAAATAACAAACTACTTCTATAAACTAACACAACAGACCTTAGTTTACAGACTAACTTTACTAGAATACATTAAGCTTGTTTATTATAGGGGTATTTTTATTTAAAAAGTATCATTTTGGCTTGAACACCACTTTAAATGCAGGTTCCATTCAGTACAGCGTTTAGTCCCATCTAGTCTCAGCCAGCCATAGACTTTGACCTGCTGGGAGCTGCGCTGGTCCTGCCTGAGCACGCTGCACCTAGAGGGCCCCGTAGTGAACTGCTTTTTATCTTGTACCTACAGGTAAGCCTATAATAAGTGTCAGCTGTTGGTACAGAAAAATATCTCCTGAGTGTGCACAGTTTAGGAGATATTTACATGTGTAGCAGGCAGTTACATCACCGGCGCATGTGCACTGCGTTCTTAATGGACGGCATGCCATCCATTGAGAGAGCTGTGCGTGGCCATGACGTCATCGCTGCTTGATAATTCAGACAGCTGGAGTCCGCAAACCCGGAAGGAAGACCAGGTGAAAATGGATTCCCAGTCAGTGGCGAAGGCGCACTGCTGGAGGGATCTGTTTTTTAAGTGAGTCTGTCATAATGTGCTAGTATGTGATGCATACTAGCACATTATTACATGAGCCTGGGGGGTGGACCATTTTTTTTTTTTTTTTTTTTTCTTTATATATTTTTTATTTTATTTATTTTTTTTTTACCGTGGTTTACTACAGCTAAACTGTATATAAATCCTAGCAGTGATGATTTCCTGTTAAAACCTTTTTCAATGGTACTTTTATCTTTTTTACCTACCTAGTAGGTGATCCGCGCGCTGGGCTAGGGAGCACTGCCCGGCTGTGCCGCGATTGGCTGCAGCACGGACCAATCAACGGGTGCCAGCCGCTGATTGGTCACCGGCACCTCTATATATAAACACAGGGATCTCTTCTTGCAGCAGCAATGTGCTGTTTTTTTTCTTCCTGCAAATCGGGAAGTAAAAAACAGCACATTGCTTAGTAAAAAAACACACAGTATGTACACAGTAACGCATGTTGACCACACGTTTAACCCCTTGATCGCCCTAGAGGTTAACCCCTTTCCTGCCAGTAGTACAGTGATGGTGCATATTTTTAGCACTGTCACTGGTCCCCAAAAAATTGTCAGGTGTCCGATTTGTCTACCACAATCTCGCAGTCCCACTATAAGTTGCTGATTGCCGCCATTACTAGTTTAAAAAAAAAAAAATCCATAAATATATCCCATAATTTTTGGACGCTGTATCTTTTGCGCTAACCAATCAATATATGCTTATTGAGTGTGGGGGTGTTATTTTTGGTAAAAAAAAAAAAAAACGTAGCAGAATACATTTTGGCCTGAATTAATGAAGAAATTAGATTTTTTTTTTTTTTTTGTTTTAGCGCAAAAAATAAAAACTGCCGAGGTGATCAAATACCAACTAAAGAAAGCTCCATTTGTGTGAAAAAAGGATTACATTTTATTTGGGTACAGTGTCTCGACCGCACAATTGTCAGTTAAAGTAACGCAGTGCCATATCTTAAATGGCCTGGTCATGAAGGGGGGTAAACCTTCCGGAGCTGAAGTGGTTACATACAAAAAATATCAACTGTATTACGATTTCTCCTTAATACACAGTATACATGCTATAAAGCATGCATGTGGCTGTCTGCTGATTCCCACCTATAAGAGCTTATCACTATGTCTGCTGGACTTGCTGGTGTTATGTTTTTAGATCTGTTCTCTGCCAAATCGGTGAAAGGGCATTGGCACTTGTGATACCTGTTTACACCATGCAAGCTAAAAGCACATAGTTGTTTGGCCAGATGTGACCATAGGACAGTTTTTACAGGATATGCCAAATGGTTTTTCTTTTTGTCTTAGAAGTGGCAATAGAATCTTTACGTCAGCAGATTTTTTTGCTGATTTTAGTTATACAAGAAAAGCTTTTTGAATTCGAGATATTTTCAGCTAGTGAAGTTTCTGCTTTATATACTGATTTGAACTTTTAGGGCTTATTCACACAAGCTGTGCAGCCCTGGAAGACACAGTCCCAATGCATAGATAAAGCAAAAAGCCTTCTGTCATTTCATACCACTGCAATGGCGTGCATTGGAAAATAGTATGCCATGCAGTATTTTTTTTTTTTTTTCAGCAAAGTATGATGTGACATAGCCCGCCACATTGTACCGCACTGTAGCCAATAGGATTTAAATGTCATTTTGGGACATTTCAATGAAGTTCATAAGACAAAAGCAAAGGTGAATGGGTTTTTAAACGTGCAAAGCTTTTACTGAGGTATATATTGCGTTGATTTAGTAAAACTGGCTGCATTCACACCTATGCTTTTTCAGCTCGTAAAATGCCAAAATCCTATTCACTTCAATGGACCTGTTCACATCTGAGCGTTTTGTCACCTGAAGCAAAACGCCCGAAAAAAACGCCCTAAGCACAAAAAAGAACATGAGCTTCTTTGGGGCAGATCACAGGTGTTTTTCTGCCTTTTACATTGGTGATCTGAACAAAATCGCAGTAAAAACACGCAACTTTGAAACGCTCAGGTGTGAATGCAGCCTAAATCCAGTGCAGCTCTACATGGTAGCCAATCAGCTTCTAATTTTAGCTTATCCAATTAACCACTTTAAGTTCAGACCTTTTTTTCTGACATTTGTTTACAAGTAAAAATCTGTATTTTTTTGCTAGAAAAAATACTTGGATCTGGAGACATGCTTGGCCAGTCCATCACCTTTACCCTCAACTTCTTAAGCAAGGCAGTGGTCACCTTGGAGGTGTGTTTGGGGTCGTTATATTGGAATACTGCCCTGCGGCCAAGTCTCCAAAGGGAGGGGATCATGCTCTGCTTCAGTATGTCACAGTACATGTTGGCATTCATGGTTCCCTCAATGAACTGTAGCCCTCCAGTACTGGCAGCACTCATGCAACCCCAGACCATGACACTCCCACCACCATGCTTGACTGTAGGCAAGACACACTTGTCTTTGTACTCCTTGCCTGGTTGCCGCCACACACGCTTGACACCATCCGAACCAAATAAGTTTATCTTGGTCTCATCAGACCACATGACATGGTTCCAGTAATCCATGTCCTTAGTCTGCTTGTCTTCAGCAAATTGTGTGCGGACTTTCTTGTGCATCATCTTTCAGAAGAGGCTTCCTTCTGGGACGACAGCCATGCAGACCAAACTGATGCAGTGAGCAGCGTATGGTCTGAGCACTGAAAGGCTGACCCCCCTACACCCCTTCAACCTCTGCAGCAATGCTGCCAGCACTTATACATCTATTTCCCAAAGACAACCTCTGGATATGACTCTGAGCATGTGTACTCAACTTCTTTGGTTGACCATGGTGAGGCCTGTTCTGAGTGGAACCTGTCCTGTTAAACCGCTGTATGGTCTTGGCCACCGTGCTGCAGCTCAGTTTCAGGGTCTTGGCAATCTTCTTATAGCCTAGGCCATCTTTGTGTAGAGCAACAATTCTTTTTTTCAGATCCTCAGAGTTCTTTGCCATGAGGTGCCATTTTGAACTTCCAGTGACCAGTATGAGAGAGTGAGAGCGATAACACCAAATTTAACACACCTGCTCCCCATTCACACCTGAGACCTTGTAACACTAACAAGTCGCATGACACCGGGGAGGGAAAATGGCTAATTGAGCCCAATTTGGACATTTTCACTTAGGGGTGTACTCACTTTTGTTGCCAGCGTTTTAGACATTAATGGCTGTGTGAGTTATTTTGAGGGGGCAGCAAATTTACACTGTTATACAAGCTGTACACTCACTACTACATTGTGGGAAAGTGTCATTTCTTCAGTGTTGTCACATGTAGTGATCGGAGTCATAATGTTCTCGGACACATGTAGTAATCAGTCATATTGCTCTGACGAAGGGGCCCTGCGCAACCCTGAAATGTTGCACTTGTTCTTTTGTGTACTGTATATAGCGCTGTCACTTTACACATATATATTGGACATTGACATCAGTCGCTGCCCTCAAGGAGCTTACAATCTAAGTTCCATAACTCACATTCATATATACACATACTAGGGCCAATTTAGACAGGATCCAATTACCTACCAGCATGTCTTTGCAGTGTGGGAGGAAACCAGAGTACCCGTTAGTGGTTTACATATACTGTACTTTTCACATTACACCCTGCATTCAAGGATTTTTACGCCCATACACACGATGA
This sequence comes from Aquarana catesbeiana, assembly GCF_042186555.1. Taxonomy (NCBI): domain Eukaryota; kingdom Metazoa; phylum Chordata; class Amphibia; order Anura; family Ranidae; genus Aquarana; species Aquarana catesbeiana. The sequence goes on along the minus strand of NC_133325.1, from coordinate 699,426,156 downwards.
GAATATCGGACAAATGATTGTGTTTTGTGTGTTTTTTTTTTTTTTTTTTTTTTTTTTTTTTTTTTTTTTTTTTTTTTTTCCATGCTAGTCCCATATTGAAAATGAAGAGGTTACTAAACTTATGAAAATTTCACGTGTAACAGAATACAATTCATAAACGGAGGTGATTGGGGGGGGGGGGGGACACATGTTTGAACATGTTCTCCCGCCAATCTCTGCACACTGAGAATCCTCATTGACTGACACTGCGATCTCAGCACTCCACTGGCGATCTGAGTCAGAATTCACCCTCCCCGATTCACCAGCTCAGAGGTGGAGAATCAGGGAGTGAAGAGAGAATCTGAGGGGGGAAAGAGGAAGATTATTAACTTCCTTCTTCCTCGATCAGACACCCCAAGTAAGTAACCATGTCCCCCTGTCATATTTATGTGTATATATTATACAAGCAACTGTGAACAAATAATATCCAAATAAACTATCAGTGCACTCTGTTGTGGTTCTGCAACTGACTGGTGTATCACTTCACAATCCAGGGTGGGTAAATAAATGGTGTCTGTCCTTTCAAATGATGTGAAACCTGAGTGATTTTCTAGCCTCTCTCCTTACTGCTGTAAGGTAACCGCATATAAAGGGAACTTTATTTAGTGATCCATTTGCCTCTGCTTGCCTCTAGGGGTCCTCTAATGTCTGTCTGGCTTGATGGTCTCTATGGTAATCTCTCTTCTATGGTGGTCCTGGGCGTTTCCTCTTGGTATCTGTATTATATTCATATATAAAAGAGTTTCTCCATAGCGTAGTATCGTTTAAAAGGTTTAATATTACAAGGAACAGCTTTATTTTACTCGCTTTTTAAAAATAAAATCGTGTAAATCATCCACAAATGCTGAGCTCGTGTACCACCGGCATGCCTCTGCTCATGCCCTACGCGTTAGTCACACCCACGTAACTTCATCAGGGGATAATGGCAAAAATAAATAATAATGAAAAAAAAATATTTTATTGGATGCGTATTTTTTCCACATCCAATTCGCATGGCAGTGTGTTACCAGCTCTCAGTTATAGCCGGTTTGCACATCCTTGGGGCAGCTGCTGAGCGCACCGCAGAAGAGTTCTGTGCGTCTTTGGCTCAGTTTCAGGTCCAAATTCAGCCAAAAAATTCAGACCTTAAACGGGGATGCATTGGACCCCCCCTGCTGCAAGCCGCAGACAGTATGAACCCAGCCTTACGTGAGGTATCACCGCGAGCATGAGATCATAGTAGTGGATTTACCTTGTTTGTCGCTGTTATGCGGGCATTCGCAATTTTATAGCCTGACATGTTTGGTATCTATTTACTTGGTGTAACATCTTTTTATATTTTACCAAAAACAGTGCAGATTTTTACATGTAAACAAAAGTGTCAAAAAAAGGCCTGGTCTTCAAGTGGACAGAAAAGTGATGTGGCTTATGTATGCAGTTGAACAGAAGATCCTGGAAGCAGCGAAGACTGTTTTGGGTGATATTTTGAGATGGGCTTGGTGATGTAGCTGGGGCAGAGTTGTGGGTGGCTTTGATGACAATAGTATTTTGAATTTTATTTTTGTGGGTGGACACCAGTGGAGGGGCTTGGCAGAGAAGGGTGGCAGACGCTGAACAGGTAAGTGAATGGGGTGTATCGTGAATATAGGTGTTGATGGCAGCTTGTAAATGACATTGTTGTGGTTGCCTGTTTTCTGATTTTAGACATTTTTGTTTGCCAAGTTCATGATCAAACTGAAGTTTCCTCAGCTGCTGATACCAAAAGGCCCTTTTTCTTAGAGATGTAGTAGTCAGTAGACTGCACAAAACACATAAATCATAAGGCTATTATCCTTCAAATGCTTCAGATTTTTTGTCCTTTTTCATGTTTTACCAGCTTGACAAGGTCAAGGATTTTCTACCTCGTTTAAAATTAAACGCATTCCGTGCTAATGTAGGTCTGTGGGGAGTGAAGAGCTTCCCAACCTTAAAATCTGTCACTGAACTTGGGCTGCATTTTTGCATTGTTACATGGCAATTTGTAGCTGACCCGTCGTGACACTATAAAATGCATCTTCTTCCTTCTTTTTTTTTTGCAGTAAAATAAAATCAGTTTGAAGTGCTGTTATTGTACCTAAGAGTCGTGTATTAAAGGATTTCTCTGGTGTAAACACAGGCTTCTATAGTTTCTAATGGCAAAGCTTTTCAGATTTCTCAATATAGCCTGTTGACAATGTTGTCTCCGTTTGGTCAGTTAAGATGTAATTCATTGTACAGCATTAAAGCGGGTGAAGGGCCTCTTTAAGGCAAGTCATAGATGATGCAATTTTTCTTTCCTGCAATCACAGGTTGGAGGAAAGAAAATCGCTTGATTCTCCCATTAACACAGTCCGTGTTGATGAGGGTATCCCTCCCATAGCGCTATTGTGTTGGGGTATCTTTCCCCCTGCCGGCAGGACAAAGTGATTACTGCTAGTGGCTATGGCCGCCAGCAGTAATCGCATGCAAAAAATTTGACAGGCTGGTTAATACAGCCTGCCTGCCCATAGATAGATCGAGTCCCCGCTGAACCGGCCTATATTGAATTCTTCTATGCCTGGCTTAAAGTGGTTGTAAACTTCCATCTTGCACTTGTATCTATAGGTAAGCCTATAATGAGGCTTATCTATAGGTACTGAAAATGTCTCCTAAACATGCACAGTTTAGGAGATGTAAATATGCAGCCAATGACCTTATTGGCACATGCGCTCTGAAGGAACGGGTGTTCAATCCTGAGCCGTAAATGATGGCTTTCCCTGCACAGGAGTGACGTCATCGCGGCTCCGGCCAGTCACACAGCTGGAGTCTGCACACCCGAAAGGAAGACGGGTAAAGATGACAGTGGCCTTCAGCGATCGAATTGCTGGAATGCTTCGTTTTCAGGTACGTTTCACACAATTTTGCTAATATGCGATGCATACTAGCTCATTGTGCCTTTACCTTGCAGGTCTTAAAAAGTACCCAGCGGTTTACAACCACTTTAAGCTCTCGCTCACCCAGCTCTTCTGCTCTGTCCTCCTGTTCTAGCTGACGTTGCAAGTCACATTACCTGGAAACACAGGAAGAACATTCAGAAGTATTGCATTGATAACCCGAGTGCCGTAAAGGTGCGTTTCCACGTCACCATCTTATCATCTGAAAGATGCCAAGGATATAATACAACACATGCTCTTATCAGAGGGCCAACACAAGAAAAAGCTAATGGGGTCTATTAGAAGATTGGTCCAAAACTGTGCTGTTCCCCTTTTGATTCCTGTTCCACCTCCCTCACGTTTTTGTAGACCTAATGTGTAGGTTTTCTAACTTGGAACAGTCGGATTACCAGCAATTCACAAAATAGAGGTCCGGGGGCGCTCTGTGGTAATCGGACAGAGGTGGTTGCTCAAACTTCATACTAGAGGGAGAAATTCTAAGTCCTGCACAATATTTAAAGTACTAAGTCCCAACAGTTGGTCCCTTAGAAGCATTCATGGCAGTGATAGAACTTCAAGTCTTGGTGGTCCTTAGCAGTACAGTGGTTGATGATCTTGTATGTATAAGAATTGTGGGGGACAAAAATCCTTCTGTGGCGGATTACTAGTGCCTTCCACTGATGTAGCTTATTCTAAAGTTGGATCTTTGCCTTCTCGGTGAATCCTTTTTTTTAATTCAGTTTTTTTCTTTTATTTTTAAATGTCGTGCTAACTCTGGGGAAGTGGGCAGTGGTCACCTTTTTTAGGTGTACAAAAATATCTTGTTTGCTTTCCATAGTGGCTGCTTTTACCCGGGAGTTCTATTTGTTATTCAGAGTTGCTGTTTGCACAGATACGGACGTAGGTAGCAAGTTGTCTTCATGGCAGACCTGTGTATTCCCTTTTCAGCAATGCGTACTTCAGGATTTGCACTGTTGATCAGGAGCATGGTCTTAGAGAATGGGCTGACATCACTGTGTGTGTTTCACTTCCAGACTTCAACTAAATAGAAGAATCCCCCATTGCCAATGTAGAATAATTTATTTGGTCAGGGTACAGTTGGCACCATTGGGCCAGATAATATGTACAGCCAAAATTAAGTTGGGGGGGGGGGGGGTTGGGCATATGGTATCTGATTCACAGGTAGAAATGTATTAGACTTGCTCCAAAACACTTGCAGCCCTGAGAAATGATTTATATTGGCCTATTTATCAAAGGGTTTTTTTTTGTTTTGTTTTTTTTTTATTTATTTATTTTTAAAGAACGTCTTATAACAAAACTCTTATCGAGTATTAATTCAATCAAGCTAAATCAAAGCTTGGAAAGGCCAATAAGGCCAGTCTAAAACATGGTGGATGGAGGAATCGCCTTTGGTTATTTTACGCTCAGCTCTGAAGCTCCAAAACGCCCAACGAGCAAAATTCTATTAATTTCAACAGCCCCTGTTCACATATGAGCGTTCTGTCACCTGAAGCAAAATGCATGAAGCTCAAAGTAACATGAGTTTCTTTTTGGCAGATTACAAGTGTTTTTGGCCCCATAGACTTTAATAGAAATGCCTGACTTGACCAGTAAAGTGCTCCTAAAACGCTCAAATAACACCTCTCCACCCCTAATTTCCTCTTCTTCTCCTAGTGCTTTCTATTGGCTAAACAAAATCACCCAAAGCTGTAAAACACTTGTAATACACTTCTAAAACGCTTAAAAAAAAAAAAAGCCAGTGAATTGATATGTTAAAGGGAGCTAGGGCTCAAACACACTGCAGCTCCAAAAAAAAAAAAAAAAAAGCTGCTTTTAGGACTCATGCACACTGCATCTCAAAGAAGCAGCTCCTACAAGCTTTTGAGGGGTTTTTTTTTTTTTTTTTGGCTTGTAAGAGCATATGCCTGTTATCTGAAAAAGCCATAGTGTGCGTGGACACATTGGCTAACATGGAGGGGAGTTTCCAGGCAGAAAAAAAAAAATGCGAGCTCAAAACAGTTCAAAAGCCTGTAGGAGCAACTTCTTTGAGATGCAGTGTGCATGAGCCCCTTAGACTCCCCATACATGTTAAGATCTGACCGTACATGCTGTGAACTTTTAGATTTACCCAAACTATGTAATATGAGGATAAGGGCTCATGCACACAGACATTTTTGCAGGCATATGGGAATACAGCATAACATAAGTCTATTTGTGGTGCCCAGGGGCCCCAGCTCCTAATGTAATTCTGCTCATAGGAATGCATTACAAAATGCACTCTTTGCAGATGTATGCATGTAAACTCTGGTACTCGTGTTTACAAGTACGTGAAAACTGCATGTTCTAGAAGATATCCTTCTACACATGCACTTGTACAAGCAGGTACTGTTGTTTACTTGCATACATACTCCATGTTAGGGATGATCTCAGGTGTGTTGGTCCCTAGTTTAAACCCACCTGAGCTGTCCCACCAGGAAGCTGTCTCTGCACAAAGCCAATCACAAGCTGCCAAGGCCCCCCCCCCCCCTGCAGCCACACATATACACACCCTCTGTAAACACAAAGAGCCGCTTATGACTGGCTTTGTGCAATGACAGCTTCTTGGCGGGATAGATCAGATGGGTTCAGACTAGGATCTGAACATGTACAACTATGAACAGGATATGTAGTCATGGACATTCAGTAGAAGAGAAACCGAGTACCATAACAACAACTTTTGCGTTACAAATTTTTAATAGTACGCAACATTTAAAATGACTCTCCACATAGGGGTTCACAACATGCAAAGATTCTGATTTACAGTTTGGTTATAACAGTGTTGCCCATAGAGGTGCAAATGAGTCAGCCAAGGTGAACCTTGACTGACTTATATGCACCTCCTATGGGCAACATACACATGCTATGAATTCCAGTCTACCCTACTGACTGATATTACTATATTGACACTTAGGAGTGGGTTCCAGTGTACCTGTATGTTATATTATATATTTGTCCATGCATCACAATGTAACTTTGCAATTGAGAAATTTGTTACTTAAAGCGGAGTTCCACCCAGAAATGAAACTTCCACGGATCGGATTTCTCCCCCACTCTGGTGCCACATTTTGGCACCTTTCAGGAGGGAGCGGATACCTGCCAAATCCAGTTATCTGCTCACACTTCTAAGGAAAGATCGCCGCAATCTGTGCGGCAAACTACGCAATGTCCCCCTTCTGGTCCCAGAAGACAGCAGGGACCTTTCAGAAAGTGCAGCGTGACTCGGGCATGCGCAGAAGGAAACGGGCTGTGAAGCCGCAAGGCTTCACTTCCTGTTTCCCTTAGTAAGGATGCCTGCACCCGGAGCCGAGGGACGGGTTGGCTTCAGGTGCCGACATCGTGGGCTCCCTGGACAGGTAAATGTCCTTTTTATATTAAGTCAGCAGCTGCAGTATTTGTAGCTGCTGACTTTAAAAAAAATGTATTTATTTATTTTTTTGCTCCAGGAGGAACTCCGCTTTAAAGTGTTACTAAACCCACTACAGTAAAATCAGTCTGTGTGTATATGCAGTAAAGCATACTTGTTATACTCACTGTGGAACCTAGGGGGTTAATCCTCTGCATTGTGTAAAAAGGCTTTTTGATCTTGGCTTTTTCGATCCTCCCCTCCTTCCACTGTCCCCAAATAATTTCCTGATAACATGGAGTCAGGCTGCACATGCTCAGTTTGGTGTGTATTGCTAAATGGTTATTGGGTTTTTTTTTTTTTTTTGCATGTGATCAGCACAGGGCCAATCAGCACTTTCCAGACAGAGGGACAGGAGCCCTGCAGTCTCATAGGACAGTCAGAAAACTCCTCCTACAAGCTTTAACCTGTGCTTGGCTGGATACTGATAGAAGTCACAAAACTGCTATATATTGCTGATGAGAAAAGGTGTTTAGCATTTTATATTTACTAAAAAAAAAATTGCATTTCCATGTTGTGTACTGTGGGGGACCAGATATAGTAAATGCAGGCTCCTGGGTTTAGTAACACTTTCAAAATGGCTGTTAACCCTCGCATATACCCAGTGCAGTGAACAGCCTCAGATGATACACAAAGATGAAACAAATTCTCCTACACAAGGTTTGGTGGTATGTCTTACACCCCTTCCAAAGTGCAGATCATGTTTAAAAATATTTCTGATATTTATTTATATCTGTCATCAGCACATGGGAAAAGGTGGGGAGGCTTCAGTTAGTGTGTGAGAGCTGATTGGAGGAAAGGAACATACAAAATCCATGACTACATATTCTGTTCATAGTTGTACATGATTTTCTATGATGTGGACATATACAGTGGGGAAAATAAATATTGGATCCCCTGAAGATTTTGTAAGTTTGCCCAGAAAAAAATGAATGGTTTTAAAAAAAAAAAAAAAAAAAAAAAAAAAGAATATTGTATTTATTTTTACAAGAAAATGGTTTATAATTTTTATCATATGTGTATTTTAAATGTTAGATACAGAATATCAACTAAAAATCCAGAAAAAACACACGATACAAATGTTAAATTGAGTTGCAGTTCAGTAAGTAAAATAAGTATTTGATCCCCAAGGAACTTAGTACTTGGTGGAAGAACCCGAGTTGGCAAGCACAGAGGTAAGACGTTTCTTGTAGTTGGTGACCAGATTTTCACACATCTCAGGAGGGATTTTGGTCCACTCTTCCTTTTACAGGTCTTCTCAAAATCCTTAAGGTTTTTTGGCTGTCACTTGGTACTTGAAGGTTCGGCTCCTTTCATACATTTTTCTATAGGATTAAGGTCTGGAGACTGGCTAGGCCACTCCTTTGTTGCCTTGGCGGAATGTTTTGAGTTGTTGTCATGCTGGAAGACCCATCTTCAGTGTTCTGGCTGAGGGAAGAAGGTTCTCATCCAAGATTTTACAGTACATGGCCCCGTCCATTGGCCCCTCAATGTGGCAAAGTCGGTCTGTACCTATAGCAGAGAAACAGCCCCAAAGCACAATGTTTCTACCTGCGTGCTTTACTGTAGGGATGGTGTTCTTGGGGTCATAGTCCTCATTTTTTCTTCCTCCAAACACGGAGTCTCCCTCCTCAAGAAGGCACGTGTATAGTCATGCCATTGAACATCTAAATGATTCAGAGAAGGATTGGGAGAAAGTGCTGTGATCAGATGAGACCAAAATTGAGCTCTTTAGCAATAACTCAACTCGCTGTGTTTGGAGGAAGATAAATGCTGACTGTGACCTAAGAACACCATCCCTACAGTCAAGCATGGAGGTGGAAACCTGATGCTTTGGGGCTGTTTCTCTGCTAAAGGTACAGGCCGACATTGGCGCATTGAGGGTCCAATGGACCGGGCCCTGCATTTTAATATCTTGGATGAGAACCTTCTTCTCTCAGCCACAACACTGAAGATGGGTCCTGGATGGGTCTTCCAGCGAGACAATGAACCAAAACATACCGCCAAGGCAACAAAAGAGTGGCTCAAGAAGAAGCACGTTAGGGTCATGGAGTGGCCTAGTCAGTCTTTCTTATCCCATAGAAAATGTATGGAGGGAGCTGAAACTTTGAGTTGCCAAGAAACCTTGAGGATTTAGACAAGATCTGTAAAGAAAAGTGGACCAAAATTCATCCTGAGATGTGCGCAAACCTGGTAACCAACTACAAGAAACGTCTTACCTCTGTGCTTGCCAACAAGGGTTTCTCCACCAAGTACTAATGCCGCGTACACACGAGCGGAATTTCCGTCTGAAAAATCTTGGATGGTTTTTCCGACTGGATTCCACTCAAGCTTGGCTTACATACACACAGTCACACAAGTTCGCTGAACTTTTGACCATCAAGAACGCGGTGACGTACAACACTATGACGAGCCTCGAAAATGAAGTTCAATGCTTCCGAGCATTCGTAAAATTGTTTCCGAGCATGCGTAGGAATTTTGCGCATTGGAATTTCCGATCGGAACTTTTTCCGACCGATTAAATTGAGAACATGCTCCCAGTCTTTTGCTGGCGGAATTTCCGCTCGTGTGTACGGGGCATTAGTCGTGTTTTGCTTGGAGTTCAAATACTTATTTTACTTGCTGAACTGCAACTCATTTTATAACATTTTGTATTGTTTTTTTTTTCTGGATTTTTGGTTGATATTCTGTCTTTCAATTAAAATACACCCATGATAAAAATTATAGACCGTTCATTTCTTTGTAAGTGGGCAAATGTACAAAATCTGCAGGGGATCAAATAATTTTCCCCACTGTAGCAAACAGTCTGGGCTTCTCTTCCACTATAGATGTAGGATCTGAACATGCCTGAAATCATCCGTACTCAATGTGCATAAACCCTAAACTATGCAATCAATTTGTATCCAAGTACCTTGCACTACATGGTTGTGGGTAAATCTAAAGTACATTGTAACTTGTGTATTGAGCTTTAAAAATATTTTTTCCTTTTTTAAAGATGGCTCTAAACTTTGTCTGAAAAAGCGATTCACCACAGATTGCTTTTCAGAGGCCTTTACAAACCAACCACATATGTGAATTAGGCGTAAATCTGATTTGTTGTTGTGTTGACTCATAATGCCGTTGTTTGCAAAATATCCTGATTCGGCTGAAATTACCTCTAATTGGGATTCCAGGCTCTTACAGCAGATGCTATAGCATTGGTTATGTCTGAGAAGTAAACAGAAGGACTTGGCTATTAAGATGCCCAGCATAGTCTGTCAGCTGCTGTCTAGCATTCGCTTACATCCTCTTTTACTCTTTATTTTCCTTCCTGTGGTGTTTGTATTGTGATGTCACTAAGAGATGTCTGCACTTACACACAGGAAATATCACAAAATTGCCAAATGTGTTTTCATTACTCTTTGAAGCTCTTATCGCCTCCATATTGTTTTTTTCCTTACATCCTGACATTACGTTGATTGCCATTCTGAGATTTTCACAGTGTTGGTGTAAGACATCAAGGTTTTACCCATAGAACACGAGGCAAAGCTCTGAATCCAGAAAGGAGTATGTGTAACAAAGAGCCATTTAGTCTGATACTTTCCTGCACTTGATATGTACTAATATTTTAGGTTTCAACAACACTGCTTTTACAGGCGTTAGAGCTTTTATTTTATTCTTTCTTTAAACAGTTTAGAGGCAAAAATGTCACTTGTGCTTTCAGAAGAGGAGCTTTTGAGCATAAAAAAAAAACACTGAAAAGCTCCCAAATGCATGTTTAAGAGGAGTTCTGCCTGGGGGGAAAAGAATAAAAAAAAACATTTTAAAGGCAGCAGCTACAAATACTGTAGCTGCTGACTTTTTTAATATATGAACATTTACCTGTCCAGGGAGCCCATGATGTTGGCACCCCAGCCGATTTTCAGATCAGCTGTTGGGTGCTGCCACTGCTATCTCCACTAAGGGAAACCTAGGGTTCCCTACTGTGACGCACACTGCGCTTTCTAATTGGCCCGGCAGCTGAGGAAGGAGGAGGTGGGCCGGACTTCTGAGGGACAGCGCCACCACCCTGAAGTGGGGACCAATCCCCCGTTCCCTCCTCCCCCCTGAAAGCTGCCAATTTCGGCATGCGGGGGGGGGGGGGTAGGAAGCTTTTGGGTGGAACTCCGCTTTAAGACTAGGTTCACACTTATGCGTGTGGTCGTGGGTTCTGAATGGCACCCCCACACATGTAAAATTGCAAGGGCGGGTGCAGGAACCGCAGGGAAATCGGATGGTCAAAAAGACTGTGCTGTTTTCCTGTGGCCGTGTATTTGAAAAGGTGCATGCACCCTTTTTTTCTTTTCTTTTTTCAGAAACGCAGGCTCGGTAGCCCATTCATTTGAATGGGCTGCTGTGCCTGCGCAAATATGGCCCGCAAAAAATGCATAGGTGTGAATCTACCGCAATTTAAGCGCATTCCCGCGTTTTAATGCATTCTAATGTCAAATTCTGGCCAATAGAATGTATTAATGCACATTTATGCAAGTTTCTGCATCTGGCATGAGCCACATGCAAAAAACGCAGGTTTTATGGCACTTTTGCTGCTGCTAAACTCCTGTAGGAGAAAAAAAATAGTGTGCTTGAAGTCTTACAAAGGTTTGGACATGAAGCAGAAAACTTAGGTGCATCATCATCATTCATCATCATCATTCATCATCATCATCATTCATCATCATCATTCATCATCATCATCGAGGTTTTTTACCTTAATGCTATGCATTAAGGCGAAAAACCATCTATAGTGCAGCAGCCCCCATTTTTTTTTTTTTTTTTTTACTTGCCTGAACCCAATCTTTCCAGTGATGAGAACAAACGCCGCAGCTCCAGCCGCCCTCTTGGGTCCTCATTGGCTAGATTGATAGCAGCAGGAGCCATTGGCCTCCGCTGCTGTCAATCAAATCCAGTGACACGGGGAGGGGCCGAGTCCTGCTGTCTGTCACGACTGCTATCACGAGTGCCCCATGAAAAGCGGCTCTCCATTCCTATTGCAATGGATGTTTTACATTCCTTGTAATGGGAATAAAAGAGATATCTATCTATGCAAAATAAACAATTAAAAAAAATTAAAGCGCCCCTGTCCCCATGTGCTCTCGCACAGAAACGAACGCCCACATATGTAAACTGTGTTCAAATCACACATGTGTGGCATTGCAGCGTGCGTTAGAGTGAGAGCAACAATTCTAGCACTAGACCTCCTCTAACTCTAAACTGGTAACCTGTATAAAAAAAAAAAAAAAAAAAATTCAAGCGTCGTGTATGGAGATTTTTAAGTACCAAAGTTTGGCGCCATTCCACAAGTGTGTGCAATTTTAAAGCATGACAAGTTGGGTATCTATTTACTCGGCGTAACATCTTTCACATTATACAAAAAATTGGGCTAACTTTACTGTTTTTATTCATGAAACTGTCCAGACCCCCCCCCCCCCCCAAAAAAAAGCGTTTGAAAAATTGGTGCGCAAATACCGTGTGACATAAGTTGCAACGACCGCCATTTTATTCCCTAGCGTCTCTGCTTAAAAAAAAAAAAAAAAAAAAAAATAGTTTGTGGGTTCTGAGTAATTTTCTAGTTAAAAAATGATTTTTACATGTAGGAGCGGAGTGCCAGAATAGGCCCGGTATGAAAGTGGTTAAATACATTTCAGTTAGCGTGTTCAATACCGTTCAATGCCGATCACATGCGAGTTCAGTCATACAGTTGTATGGCTGAACTCGCATTGGTTTCGCACAGAAAATAGTGCAGGGACTTGTTTTTCCCCGCACTAGAATCGGGTCGCATGGGTGTTCTCACCTAATGTGATCCGATTCCTGTGCGAGTTCAAAGTTCGCACTGCGATCTGTGAACTGAACTGGGGGTGTCCTACCCGCAGCGGTTCGCACAAGGCAGTTTTAATTGCCTGCAGGAGAGGAGCGATGTGGGAACCAGCACTGTAATCATGCTGGTTTCTGCATCGCATCAGTGTGGACTCAGGGTCAAGATATGTTTAGAAAATGGTGACGTGTTCAATACTTATTTTACCTGCTGTATTTGTGTGGTGTGTGTGTTTTTTTTTTTTTTTTTTTTTTTTTTTTTTAACCATTAGAGGGAAATTCTCAATCAAGACAGTGAAGGAAAACCTCCCTGACAGGACACAGGCAAAAACAAAAAATTAACCGACAGGAGTTTTATCTCTTCCCTATGCTATCCAAAAAGTGTTATACATACACTTTAAAGAGGAACTGCAGTCTGCTCACATAATTTGTAATAAAGACATCTTTGCCATTCTGAAGCTTCCCTCCAACCACTTTGCATATTTTATATACAGTGGCTTGCGAAAGTATTCGGCCCCCTTGAAATTTTCAACCTTTTGCCACATTTCAGGCTTCAAACATAAAGATATAAAATTTTAATTTTTTGTGAAGAATCACCAACAAGTGGGACACAATTGTGAAGTGGAACTAAATCTATTGGATATTTTAAACTTTTTTAGCAATTTAAAAAACTGAAAAGTGGTGCGTGCAAAATTATTCGGACCCTTTACTTTCAGTGCAGCAAAAACTCACTCCAGAAGTTCAGCGAGGATCTCTGAATGATCCAATGTTGTCCTAAATGACTGATGGTGATAAATAGAATCCACCTGTGTGTAATCAAGTCTCTGTATAAATGCACCTGCTCTGTGATAGTCTCAGGGTTCTGTTGAAAGCGCAGAGAGCATCATGAAGACCAAGGAACACACCAGGCAGGTCCGTAATACTGTTGTGGAGAAGTTTAAAGCTTGGATACAAAAAGATTTCCCAAGCTTTAAACATCCCAAGGAGCACTGTGCAAGCGATCATTTTGAAATGGAAGGAGTATCAGACCACTGCAAATCTACCAAGACCTGGCTGTCCCTCTAAACTTTCAGCTCAGACAAGGAGAAGACTGATCAGAGATGCAGCCAAGAGGCCCATGATCACTCTGGATGAACTGCAGAGAACTACAGCTGAGGTGGGAGAGTCTGTCCATAGGACAACAATCAGTCGTACACTGCACAAATCTGGCCTTTATGGAAGAGTGGCAAGAAGAAAGCCATTTCTCAAAGATATCCATGAAAAGTCTCATCTAAAGTTTGCCACAAGCCACCTGGGAGACACATCAAACATGTGGAAGAAGGTGCTCTGGTCCGATGAAACCAAAATCAAACTTTTTGGCCACAATGCAAAACGATATGTTTGGCGTAAAAGCAACACAGCTCATCACACTCAACACACCATCCCCACTGTCAAACATGGTGGTGGCAGCATCATGGTTTGGGCCTGCTTTTCTTCAGCAGGGACAGGGAAGATGGTTAAAATTGAGGGGAAGATGGATGCAGCCAAATACAGGACCATTCTGGATGAAAACCTGTTGGAGTCTGCAAAAGACCTGAAACTGGTACGGAGATTTATCTTCCAACAAGACAATGATCCCAAACATACAGCAAAATCTACAAAGGAATGGTTCACAAATAAACGTATCCAGGTGTTAGAATGGCCAAGTCAAAGTCCAGACCTGAATCCAATCGAGAATCTGTGGAAAGAGCTGAAAACTGCTGTTCACAAACGCTCTCCATCCAACCTCACTGAGCTCGAGCTGTTTTGCAAGGAAGAATGGGCAAGAATTTCAGTCTCTCGATGTGCAAAACTGATAGAGACATACCCCAAGCGACTTGCAGCTGTAATCGCAGCAAAAGGTGGCTCTACAAAGTATTAACGCAAGGGGGCCGAATAATTTTGCACGCCCCACTTTTCATTTTTTTATTAGTTAAAAAAATTTCAAAAATCCAAAAGATTTCGTTCCACTTCACAATTGTGTCCCACTTGTTGGTGATTCTTCACAAAAAATAAAAATTTTATATCTTTATGTTTGAAGCCTGAAATGTGGCAAAAGGTTAAAAAGTTCAAGGGGGCCGAATACTTTCGCAAGCCACTGTATAATCTGACTCTGTACTTGCCAAATATGCTGCAGAATTCTCTCTCCACTAAGTCTGGCTGCAGCCATTTTAACTGTGGGCAGCTGAAGCTGCTTCCTGTTCACTTCCTGGATTTACACAGACACACAGAGGCACACCTGCAGCTCTAATTGGCCCTCTTATGACCCCCTCCTCCTCCTCCTCCTCTTCCTCCTCCTTTCCTGGCAAACTCTCACTAGAGTGAGATCTGTACATGATGCCATAAGCCTAGGCTTTTTTACAGATAAACAGGAAGTGGGCTGTAAACGGTATTTAAAAAAAAAAAAATGTTTTACTATCCAAAGTTAAAACAACAAGGGCAGATGATTTAATAGATGGAAAGATGGAAAAAAAAAAAAAAACTGAAGTTCCGCTTTAAGGCCCTGTTTCAGCCAGTGCTTCCACCTTTCCCGAACCAGACCGTGCAGCAGCTTGTGCTGGATGACCTCAGGATAGTGCTGGACTGGCTGGCTGGGTGGGAAGTATGTTATTTCAGACACAGTAAGAAGGGGTTAACATTAAAATGAACCTGGGGGATGGTTACGTTCCTGTTTAAGTGGTTTGTCTGTAATTTAACTCGATTTGTCTGCTTTGCTATGAGCTAGACTTCTAACATATGGACCTCATGCTTTGTGTGTCCTCCGTATTATAGCCGTTTGCTTTTATAGTCAGGAAACATGTAGGCAGGCATAGTTCTGGACTGAAAGGAAATCCAGATCTTCCCACTAATTCTCCAGCCTTTATTTTCAAAGATCTTATTGGAGGGGGTTCCCCTGCTCGTGTTAATAATAGACTGCCGTCCGTCTGACATTTTGTTGGCTTGTAACCACAAACTGCTTGTTTATGTTCAGCGGTTGTGACATTTGTCTGCAGTGCCGTCTCCCTTCTCATACACAACATTTTCAATAGCATAAGGGCTGTTTTTATTATTATTTCACTTTTGGATCGAGGCTGTGCATTTAGTAGTGCACTAAAGTGGTTGTAAACCCTGACCTATACCTAGCTAAGTGACTGGCCCTTGTGATACACAGAGATGAAACAAATCCTCCTACATAAGTTGTCTGTTTATCTGCAGTTTCCTCTTCTCCACAGCCGTTCAAAGTGCAGAATTTATAAAGTTTATCTAAAATTTCAGAAAGCGGGGAGCCGAAGTTACACTGCAGAGCTCAGCGTTGTGTATTAACGACATCCTGCAATCAGTTTTCAAAAGGCAGCATGATTTGCATGTAAACATGGCAAAACGGACGTTAGTTGCTATCTGTCAAGTTAAATCGTTCAGGAGAAGTTTTAAAAACATCCTGTGTACATGAAGCATAGTTAACTAGTTAGTAAGGTTGAATAAAGACACCAGTCCATCCAGTTCAACCTGAGGGAGTGTGGGTGCATTATGCCATCTTCAGTTGTTGGGACACTAGCAGCTGGCCAATACAATGGCCAAACTTGTAATGCTAAACATTAAAACGTTGTGGCTTTGTGTAACAAAAAAGGCTGTCTTGATCCTCTGGTTTGTTGGCATTTTTTTAGGCACCCCAGGGTGCCACAGCACCCTGGTTGAAAAGGCTGGTCTAGATTAATACAATATATTTTTCCATTTAGTTTAATCCCTCTTTCTGGTATAAATTGAGGCACTGGTGAAGTAGCCAGGATCTCACAGCTGAGAAAGCTGCATCACCTATTTCACACAAGTTGGACTTGTGTTATTTTTGTTTTTTTTGTTTTTTTTTTTCCAACCTCACCTACTATATGTACCCAGTGCCTTCCAGGGAGCTCTTGTCTGTAGATCTTGGTGGAACAAAAATTCTACCCCCCCCCCCCCCCCCCCCCCAACCCCCAGCGAGATCAGGCACTTATGGCCATGGTGGGCCAGCACACACATTTTAAAGAAGCTGACCACTGATGGCAGCCCATGTATGCACTAGTTTCATCAGATCAGTTCTCAGCTCCTTAAATACTCAGGAGCCTAAATATTCACATCCCCAGCACGAGGTTGGAGAAAATTGTTCTCTTTTTTTTTTTCCAGCCTCCTCCTCACTCTCGTTTTTTTTGTTTAAAAAAAAAAAAAGTGGGAAGGGAGTTGACATAATTATATGAAAACCTTTTCTGAGAAGTTGTAATCGCACAAAAACTGAGTGAGAAAGTAAATAACAGCTGTGCATGTATTTTGTCAGTTATGTAAACCAAATGATAAGCATTAAATTATTGCGTGAAATAACCTATACTCCTGGCTCTGGCTATGCAAAATTGTACAAGGCCAGTCATTGTAGTCTTGTAAACCGTTCTGTATCATTTCGTGTAGAGACGTCAACCCATACTGGACCTCAAGTATGTAATGGGGTGTCCTTCATGTTGAGACCTTGTCAACCCAAACTGTACCTGGTGTATTGGTGTATCCTTTCTTGTGCACTCAACGTCAACCCAGGCTGGACATTCCATATACAATGAGATATCCTTTCATGTGGTGTCATTGTCAACCCAAACTGGACCTCATGTATATGTTTGGGTATCCTTTCATGTAGAGACCGTGTCATTCTGCACTGGGCATGTGTATTTTGAGGTATATTCACATAGAACTGATTTCTTTCACAGCAGCCAATCATTTCTGCTCTTTTTGGCTGCTATGAGTTGGAGAATAAGCCACAAGTCATCTGAGTCTGAGCTTACATAGGGTTTATGGACTCTGCCATTGTGATAACTTTGGTGATTGGTCTCCACAATGAGTCAAATGATCTTCCTTATTCAGATGTACCTGGTGTTTCCTTTGCTTCCTGTAACTGAATGGACAAGCAAGGGGCAAAGTTTGTAATGGTGTGTGGGGGTGTTAAGGTAGACATGTCGTTTTGCCCTGCAGGGGAAATCACGGAGGGGCTGTTTTTGTTTTGTTTTTTTGTTTTTTTATATTTATGCTCCAGTTACATTGATTTTGCTTTAAATCCCTGCACTATGCATTTCTTTTATCCAGTTCTCCATCTACTCGGCTTGTGTTTTGGATTCTTTTATTCCTCATTTGGTTATATTTTTCTTTTGGGATACAAATATAGGTTATAGCTCCTGAGGATGTAGTTTAAGCCCAACATGTACAGTTTTTCTTCTGATTCCGCTCTGTTTCCTGTTTAGAAAATGTGTTGTTGTCTCTCCTCATTGTTTCCCTCAAAAATCTTTACAAAAGGGACAGCTCATGCATTTTTAGTCTGTTTAAAGTGACACAAAACTCACATACCTTAATGAATCCAGTATGTCCAAATATAACTAGAATGTACCTTCTATCTCTCTCTTCTGTAGTTTTGTTATCCTTTTAACCACTTAACTGGGGTTATGGCTGAAGCTATTGACCGTAACCTTATAAAAGCATTCAGAGCGGCTCATGAGCTGCTGGAACAGGTCGTCTCCCTCTGGCCCCCCCCCCAATAATCCCTCTGTGCTCACATGCAGAAGCGAGCACATACATAAGTCGCTCACGCATATGTAAACTTTGTTCGCACCACACATGAGGTATCGCCGCGAACATTAGAGCGAGAGCAATAATTCTTGTGCTAGACCAAAGCATTGCCTATGGAGATTTATAAATACCGTAATTTGTTGCTATTCCACGAGCATGCGCAATGCTAAACCTTGACATGTTATGTATCTATTTACTCAGTGGAACATCTTTTATATTTTCATAAAAAAATTGGTGTGTGTGTGTGTGTGTGTGTGTGTGTGTGTGTGTTTGTTTTTTTTTCTTTTCTTTCTTCGGAAAACCGCGCAAATACCACGTGACTTAAATTGCAATGATTGCCATTTTATTCCCTAGGTAAAAAAGTAATGTTTGGGGGTTATATGTGATTTTCTATCAAAAAAATACTGATTTTAAACGTGTAAACAAACTGCCAGAAAAAGCCTGCTCTTAAAGTGGTTAAATCCAACGCAAGCGGTTTTTTTCTGTCGTGTCAGACTTCCTGTTCTTGAGTGGCTACGTTCATTCTCCATATCCTCCTAGTGTATGTGAACGTAGCCACCCTTTCCTACTCACCCCAGAGATGGACTTCACATCCACCTGCAGATGCATTCAGCTCTATGGGAATTGTAGTACATACAGATAGTAGCATGAGACCAGAAATAAAGGCACTGCTCGCTCTACACTAGTAGTAGTGGAGGATATGAACCATGCACAGGACATGAAGTCTGAGGACAATGGTAGGGGATTTTATTTGTACAAAATCAGGACCATGGTATTAATATTTTAGAACAATTATTGTAAGAAAAAAATTGAGTTTAGTGTTACTTAATGGCCAGCATTGTACAAGGCCACATGTCATAGACGTTCTACAGTGGGTGTCTACAGCGCTTATTCTATATTCTCTATGGATGTTACATTCTGATGTAGCTGCTTGCTTACACCTAGTACAGTAGTGGTAAAATGATGCTGGAGTGACTGGTAGGAAAGACTAGTTTTTGTGTTCATATCCTACCCCTCCTGTCAGCATACACAGCAGGGTACAAGAATCTTTGTGTGCTAAAGGAGGACATTTGGAAGATTTTTTTTATTTATTTTTTTTTTTTTTCTGCCAACCCTTAGCCAGTATGGCTACTGGGACCCAGAGGGCAGCTAACATCCTTGCTGTTACATATGGCCTCCCTTTGACTCATCCCATCAACTAGTGCTCAGCGGGAATGAGGAAATGGCTTGGATGGTCACATGACGGAGTTTAAAATGTTAAGGTTTTGTCTACATTTAATCTAAAAATGTTTGAAGGCTGCACAGCAGGCAGAGAGGCAGCATCAATGGAGAGCACTGAGTGCTTGCCGCTCCTCTGAAAAGTTAATTATGATGGATCGCTTTTAGATTGGGTTCACACCTAAGCGAATTGGATGTGTTTCCCTGCATCAAATTCGCATGACAGGAGAGTGTGACTGGCTCTCGATGGCGCTGTTTCACACGTCTCCAGGGAGGGCGCACTGGAAAAGGGTCCTGTGTGTCTTTTGGCTCTGTTTTTCAGGTCCAAATTCAGGTAAACATTTCTGACCTGAAACAGAACGGGGATGCACCGGAACCCCTGCTGTGTTCTGCAGCTGCACATAGTGTGAACCCAGCCTTACAGAGGCGTTTGGCAGGTGGTGAGGAGGCAGTATAGCAATTCCTCACTGCCTGCTTAAAGTGATCATAAACCGCCAAAAAGGGGGGGTCCCATAATGGGCTAGTATGCACCACATACTAGCACATTATGACACACTTACCTGCACATGGAACCCTCTAGCGCAAAGATGTCATGGATTCCCCCTTCTGGGTTCGTGGGCTCTTGCTGTTTGAATGGCGCTGGCCATGATGACATCACTCCTGTGCATCTGCACAAGAGTCCTGGCTGCGCCACAACACTCTGCATTGGGCACACTGTGTGCCCTGAATGCAGATCGTCACTGCGAAGGTGACGTGAACGGCTATTGCCAATGTGAATATCTCCTAAACGGCGCATCTTTGGGAGATATTCATATTCACAGGTAAGCCTAATTGTAAGCTTACCTGTTTGTACAAGTTATGATAGGTGACTTTACTACCACTGTAAACCCTCAAAATGCATGCATTGCATTCACTTGAATGAGTCGCATTTGGTGGTACTGCTTATTTTACAGCAGGATCGTGTTTTGCATGCATACAGCCTTGTGCAGCTGCATTGCTTTGTAACGTGAATGAGTCCTTGGTGAATGCTTATTTATTATTTTGTTAAATACTGCCGGAAATAAAAAGGCCATTTATGTAACCCATTTGTGGACCAGATCTGTTTTATTGTCTGGCTTGCAAGAAAAAAAAAATACTTGACTGCATGTGACTGTGGCAATGCTATTATCGACAAAGAAAAAAATATCCTTGTCATGAATGGCTGATAACACACATGGAAGTTCCACAGAGTTCACTGAGGTCTTATACTCTGTGAAACAGATGTCCTTTTTCACTGCTATTTTCTAACCTTGTTGGCTTAAAGTGATTGTAAAGTCTTGTTTGTTATTTTTAGAGAAAAAAAAAATGTTATACTTGCCACCTCTGTGCAGTGGTTTTGCACAGAGCAACCCAGATCCTCCTCTTCTTGGGTTCCTCTTTGGCTCTCCTGGCTCCTCCCTCCTCCCGAGTGTCCCCACAGCAAGCAGCTTGCTATGGGGGCACCTGAGCTGCAGCTCTGTATCTCCATTCAGACACGGAGCCCCGATTCGGCCCCACCCTCTCTTCTGATTGGCTGACTGGCTTTGATTGACAGCAGTGGGAGCCACTGGCGTTTACCTGCTCTGTGTAATGGTTTTGCACAGAGAGACCCAGAACTGCCTATTCTGGGGTTCCTCATCCTCCTCTTCTTTGTGTGCCCCCATAGCAAGCCACTTGCTATGGGGGCACACCTGTGGGCTCGATCCTGAAATTGGCAGTGTGTGACTATTGACACACACTGCACAGCTTGGCCCTGCTCTCTGCTCACAGGATTTGATTGACAGCAGCAGGAGCCAATGACTCCTGCTGTTGCCTCTGAGCGGGGAGAGCCCCTGTAGATGGGCACAATGCTGGATAGAGATCAAACTCTGTTAAGTATACAGTGGGGTGAGGGGGTGATACAAATATCCCCCTGAACTCTCTTTTAAGCCCCACGTCCAATCACTGTTCAAATCTTGCCGCCTCAACCACTGCAACACCTCCAAAATACGCCCCGTTCTAACCAATGACACAACAAAGCTCTTAATTCTCTCCTTGGTCATCTCTCGCCTCGACTACTGCAACTCCCTTCTCATTGGCTTACCTCTACATTAAGGATGAGCTCCGGCGTGTTCTCTCACTCCACGTGCAGAGCCCGCCAGGAAGTCAGCACATTGCTGCGCTAATCACAGGGAGTGAGACATTGTCTCGATGTGCGGCTGCAGAGATCAGGAAATGTCTCACTGCCTGTGATTAGCGCAGCGCCGTGCCGACTTCCTGGCGGGCTCTGCATGTGGGCTGTGCGGACACGCAGAAGCTCCTCCTAAATGTATCTATATATAGTCTATCTCACCTTCAATCCATCATGAATGCTGCTGCCAGACTCGTCCACCTTACTAATCGCTCTGTGTCTGCTACTGTCAATCCCTCCACTGGCTTCCACTCACCCAACAAACTAAATTCAAAATACTAATAACTTCCAAAGCCTTCCACAACATCACTAGCCTAGTCTCAAAATACCAACCAAATCATTCTCTTCATTCCTCTCCAGACCTCCTGCTCTCTAGCTCCCTTATCACCTCCTCTTATGCTCGCCTCCAGGACTTTTCCCAGAGCCTCTCCAATCCTCTGAAATGCCTTACCCCAATCCAACTATCTCCTACTCTTAGCTTTTAGACAATCCCTGAAAACCCTCCTCTTCAGAGAAGCCTACCCTACCCACATCTAACAACTGTATTTTCATTTTCTCCATCTGATCGTCCCCCCACAGTTATTACCATTTGTATCACTTGAGCCTCCCTCCTAGATTGTAAGCTCTAATGAGCAGGGCCCTCTGATTCCTCCTGTATTGATTTGTATTGTAACTGTACTGTCTGCCCGAATGTTTTAAAGCGCTATGCAAACTGTTGGCGCTATATATATCCTGAATGTTAATACAGGGACATTGTCCTCGTCCTCCTCCCATTTACTTCATTTTTGCATAGCCAAAACAGGAAGTGAGAGGAAATCCTTTCAAGGTGAGGGAATTCGGGGGTGTCACAAGAACTAGTCTCCCTATTAGAAGATTTCCCTTCTATTCCAATTCTGATATTGACACAAAATTTGGGATTTTCATTTACTTTCACTTTCGATGATAATAGTAAACAGGACAAACTGGGTGAATCTCTCTAACAGGGAGACAGATAAAAATAAAACCTGACCGGCGTAATCCCTCTCTACTTTAAAGCGTTTGTTACCCCAACATTTCATATTCTTTATATGTGCCTGCTGTATCGTGTACTTGATACAGCAGGTATTCTGTATCGTATATAGATATCTTTTTAATTAAGATAATTTTTTTATTAATACTTTGCAGTTGCACATTTTTGCACATGTCTACAGAATTTTTTTTTTCAAATAGCCTTGAGAATGACTGGTGGGTTATAGGGTAACTTCCTTTGCTGAAATACATTTTTGGAGCACCAGGCCACTGATGATTTTCAGACCGCTTCATATGCTGTGTTTTGATCTTTTCCCCCTCTGCAGCATTGAGAGCCTTAATCTGCCCAAGGGTGTCCATAAATTGTCCTCTAGGCTGTAAAAATTGGAAACATTGCTTGTTGTCAAAGTGTACAGTGTGAAACTGCCCTTAGACACTGGGTGCTACACAGTGTACACGTGGTTTTCGTGCGGTTTACCCATGCTTTCCCATAGACTTCTATTAAATAGCAAAATGCACCAAAAGTGAGATCCGATCGAAGTGTGTGGGGAAACTGCAGGTACACCGCACTGCAGCACAACCACAGGGTGGCAGTGGGAAACTGCCTGAAGGCTATTATGGCTGCACACACATGAAATATTTTGAGAAACATCAAGCACAATGTTCAGCTTTTCATTATGGAAATGACCAAATGCATCAAGACAACCTACCACTGATTATATATGCTGTGGGTGATATATATATATATATATATATATATATATATATATATATATATATATATATATATATATATATATATATATATATATATCCTTTTTGTCTTGTGTAACCTTATGCTTTGCCAACCTCTGGTGTATCAGTTGCTGATTAGCAGGACTAACATATTTTCTTCTCTACAGGTGGTTTCCTGAAAACATGATTGTGCATTGGCTTTGACCTTCTTCAGCAAGGACTTTGTCTCCCAGTATGTCAAGTTCAGGGTATCCTCCTAACCAAGGAGCTTTTAGCACTGATCAGAGCCGCTACTCCACCCATCCAGTCCAGTATACTTTTTCCAGCAGCAGACACCAGCAGGTCAGTAATTTGCTATACAATATTAAATTAACTAAAATAATCCACCAGCCAGATATTCTTTAATGTTACATTCACACCTGAATCTGAGAAGAGTCCGATTGTTCAGCTGTTTCCAGCTTGCCACGCTGTCTAAATGATTGGAAAGGGACTTGTCTGAAGATTTTAAGTATATGCAAACTTGCTAGAATCTCATACATGCTTTTACATATTCAAGTAATTTCATGAGTAATGATCACATCTGTAAGTCTGCACATATTCTGCAACATAATGCCTGATAATCCTGCTATGAAATCCTGTGTTCAGGATTTGTTTTTTTTTTTTTTTTATGACAACACTCTGTTTTTGTCTTATTTATTTAATGTATTACATGTATTTACATATTGCTGTCAATTTTTGTGGTGCTTTATTTACAGTATATTGTAGATTCACCTCAGTCCCTGCTCTCTAAGGTCCCTACCTCACATCAAGATATACTACGGCCAATTTAGAGAGGAGCCATTTAACCTACCAGCATTCTTTAGAGTGTGGGAGGGAGGAAACTGAAGTACCCGGAGGAAACCCACAACAAGGAAAGGAAGAGCATGCAAACTCCATGCAGATAGTGTAGTTGGCTTCAAACCAATGACTCTAGTGGTGCAAGGCAGGAGTGCTAATCACAAAACCACTTTGCTGCCCCCATCTTCCCATTGTTCTACATGGTCAGCCAATAAAACTCACAATGGAGAAAAGTGGCTGTGCCAGCACTCAGTGCACGGGCATAGTCCACAGTTATCACCATCAGGAACCCACCCTGAGAAATGATGTGCTTTTGTTGCTATAGAGTTCATGAAGAGAGAAAATGGCTGCAGATCGGCATTTCAGATATTCAAGAAAGGCTAAAAACCAGGGTGGATTTTATTTAAATTATATCAAGTCTATTTAAATCATGATTTTAATTACTAGTAAAAAGGCTTGATTTAAATCATAATTTTTAAAGAGCAACTGTCATCTCTGTCCTACAGCAGCTTGCGGCTGACTCGCTGACAGTCCAAATTCACTTTAATTTAGAAATCCCATCCAAACAACCCCACATTGTTGCCAACATCCCAAGTATAGCTACCATAAGTAAAGGTACCCCGAAATGTACAGATGGGGACTTTAACGGCAGCTCAGTACAAGATTGTTTATTGAAAATTTTAAAAATTGGTGCATACATTACCATAAGGTAATGGCACAGGCTGGTTGTATAGTAGTTGTCAGGAGACAATTACTATACAACCAACTTGTGTTATCTTATTTTATTGTATGGTGATGTATGCAGCAATTTTTTAATTTGGCTCCTGCCCCTGTCAGATGCCCCCACACCAAGCCTCTTGTTCTGTGACATCAGCTGACAGCGGGCTAAAGCTGAGTGTAGGTCCAACAAAGGCAAAAGTAAGTGTAGTCCTGTGACCCAGAAGAGAAGTATGGCCAAAAAAATCTTTGACTATACTTTTTAATTAGTTTACATAGTATTGATTTAATTTGACTATCCGGGTCTGTTCTAATAAAAAAATAGAGTAATGTGCAGTACACACTTTTGGGGGGAAAAAAAAAAAAAGTTTTTTTTTTTTTTTTTTTCCCCCCCCCAAGAAATTGTCTTGATGACTGTTATAACTTAAAGCTGTATTGCATCATTACTTTGGTCCGGCTGTAAGTATACCTGTCTGATAACTGGCCAATCCCCGTGAAAGGGGCAACACGACTTTAGCGCGACTTCAACGCGACTTTAATCAATTTACAACGTGACTTCAAGTCGCCTCCAGGACAGGCGACTTTGGCTGTGGCCAATCACAGAATAATCAGCTCTCTGGGAGGGAGGGGGTTGCCTGGGCAAACTAATTTTTTTTAACTGTAAAGTCGCTTCAGTATAGATGGAGATCCGACTTGGAGGCGACTTCCATTGAATTGAATGGTACAAGTCACCTAGAAGTCGGATCCAAGTAGTACAAGGAGTACGCTCTGAAGTCGGAGCGACTTCAGTAGTGTTAATTAAGATGCTCCCATTAACTGTAATGTAAATCTCTTCTTGGGGCGACTTGAGGGCTTACAAGTCGAATCCCAAGTCGTCCTAGTGTGAACCGACCCTTACTGTTTCAAGATCCCCTGCCCCATCAGAGGATGCCTTGCATTTTTCTCACTGAGTACATGCTATTATGTCAATAGACACGGTGAAGATTGTGACGTCATCGCCCCATCTCTCCCCCTCATCCAAACAAAGAACACTTTGCATTCAATGGGAAGATCCAAAGTTTTCTCTGAATGGCGCACGTGCCAAGTGAGCAGCCCCCTGTGTTCACTGTGCAGCAGGGTAGTCACTTGGCATTGGGTTCCTGAAGACAGCGAGCATTACTGTAGTAGTGCTACTACAGTGATTCTCCAGTTCCATGTGGGTCAGTCAGATATGTAGTATGTTTAATTACATTTGGTCCAAGCTAGACCAATGTAACTATGCCAAAAAAACCTAAAATATCCGTACTTGGTATTCAGCAGTATTTGTGTGTTACCTAAAAAAAAAAAAAATCACAAACTGCTTTCACACTGACTGGTGGCAACATATCTTGTAATTTCTCCCGTGAGTAGTGGAAGTGTAGATGGTAAAAGCTGAGACTTGAAATGAGAAGGTCTTCTTGTATCTGCTGTTCATCTTTTCTGGTTCTATAGTATCCTCCAAACCCACCTCCTCCCCAATTATACTTATCCTGTGCTTCACCATTCTCCCCCCCCCCCCTTTTTAACACCAGTCGTAAGTATAATTTCACTTAAAATATCCTCAGGAAAAACATGAAATCTTGTGAAATAGCAGAGCAACTCTGGAATCAAATTCCATGCATTTTGTTCTTTCTTATAAAACATAATAAAATGTATCCTGTGTTTGCTAAGGCTTTTATGAGTTTTTTTTTTTTGTTCATTGTTGATGTGACATGGATGGAGCATCTGATAAAATCAGGAGATAAAGCCTGGTACACACTATCGGTTCTTTTTTTTTTGTTCAACCCAGAGGGCTGAACAAGAAAAAATACTGAAGGGCTCGAGAGCAGCTCACTGTAATAAGTATCTGATGTTAGTACAGTGATCTCCCCACTTGGCTATTGTGTTCTGACATGGAAACTGCTCCCCAGCAGAACGTACTGGTCAGTGCTTACAGCCTAGGGCTGCATGTGCTGATCAGATTCTGGTTTTCCAGCATGCCCGGGCAGCCGACTTCTGTTGGACAGGCTAGTGTACATGGGCTGAGGGTCGGCTGGTTTCTTTTGATTCAGCCGATATTCAGCCTGTGTACCAGACTTAAATGGTTTATTCAGTTTGTCACATTCCTTGAAATAACAACATCTTTATGTAACATTTGGAGTCTTTTTGATTTTCATATTCACTGTCCTTGACCTAGATTACAACACCGCTTTACAGCCCATAGCATACTGGCCTTGAGAATGATTATAGGAATGATTAATTAGTATGATGTAGGGCTGAAACAACTAATCAATTAATCGGCAGCTAATGGATTATGGAAATAATCGATTAATCGGCCAGTAACATAATGGGGTTAAAAAAAAAAAAAACTAAAATGAGCCCTTCATAGTAAAAAAAAAAGAGCAAATAATCGCTACTGTAAATATTACTTTCACAGTTCTACAGTAAAAAAATGAAAATGAACCCCTTACAGTAATGATTTTCTGCTTTTTTTTTTTTTTTTTTTTTTGTACTATAAAGGGCTAATTTTATTTATTTTTTTTTTTTTTTAACCCCATTATTTTACTAAACGTCTTAGACCTGGTTCACATCTGTGTGTTTTTTGGTGCTTTTTGCAGAAACGCACTACAGTTCATTTACATGGTTTCCTATGGGACACGTTCACATCTATGCTTTTTTCAGCCACTGCGTGTTTGGAAAGGGTCAGGGACTTTTTTTTTTTTTTTTTTTTTTTTAACGCAAAACTGTGCTTTTTTTGGTTCAATATACTTCAATGGAGAAGCTGCAGAAAAGCATGTAATGCGTTTTTGCAGCAATTTGTGGTGTTTTTCAATCTGCCCAACAACAAATTGACCAACAAAATGCAAAAACGCAAATTGCAGCAAAATCATGTGTGCAAAAATCAAAAAGCACAGCAGAAACAGATCACAAGCAAACTGCATAGGTATGTACCGAGCCTTATGCTGGCCACACGGATCAATTTTCAGATGAGAATATTCATACAAAAAATCTTTATACATTCGCTGAATGAAAGAATGTTTGAAATTTTTACTTTTAACATTTCTGTTTAAAATGAATGTAATCTCTGAACGAAAACCACATACACTGTCTGTCTGAAAGTTCTTTTGACCAAGAAGTTTTCTATTTCCAAATTTTCCCGTCACTGTGGTTGAAAATGAACGTCATTTTGACCTCACTTAGAAAATCGAAAACGAAGTTCTTAAAATTTACATTTGAAATTGCATTTCAACTGTGGGTGCCGGGCTGTGGCTTCACAGCCTGGCACCCACTGCGCACGTGCGAGCGGCGCCGCGCGCCGTGATTGGCTGCTCAATCACCTGGGACCTGTAATGGGTCCCAGATGATTGACAGGAGGGAGGGAGCAGAGCGGAGCCCTTCCTGTGCTGAGGGGGAAGTGATGTCACCAGCCCAGGCAAAGGAAGAGGCAGACTACGAGGGACCACCTAGCAACAGGCATTTAGAGGTAAGTAAAAAAAAAAAAAAATATCCAAATGTGTTTTTTGTTTTTTTTTTTTTTTGTTTAGAATTTTTCAGGTATTTTTTGTTTTTTTGCGTGGAACCCCACGTTAAGAATAAATTGCCTTTTTAAAAAAAAAAAAAAAACACTTTACATATTAACTAAATTATACACCACACTTTTTTTTTTTTTTTTTTTTTTTTTTATGTTATTAACCGATTAATCAAAACAATCGGCCAACTAATCAATTATAAAAATAATCGTTAGTTGCAGCCCTAGTATGATGGGTGCCTTCCCTTCTTGGTTATTAAATTTAAGCAATAGCGGTTGTTGCATTGGAAAGATACATTCTGCCTGCTGAGGCCATTCATTCTGCTTTAGTGCTCAGCTGACCCTGCTATGAATGAGCTTGCTGGATGTGATTCCAGCCAAGTTACATAACAGGGATTTATTTAAAGAACTCTTTATTGTCGTCATGGGACAATGCAGCTGTAGACTTTTGAGCATATACAGATAAGGTTAACTTTAGGATTGTTATTTTCTTTTTTTGTAACCTGCCAGCAGAGTAGTTTTCCCTTTTTTATGAAGGATTAGGCGTGCTTGTGTTTTAAAGATCAAGATAGCCCAAAGATATTAAACACACACCACCGGTTATAGAATTATTTTAAAAAAGATATTTTTTTACAACTGTCATAATTGTAGTCATTGTGATGGCTTCTCCTTACCCTGTTCAATCACAGGTTGGTGCCCTAGCAGTCTTTACTGCAGTAGGGGACGGTGAAGTCACCAACCTGGTTATGCTGTTTGGCAGAGACTAGTTAAAACACAATTAAAAAATCCTTTGGCAGATAAGATCGTTTGTCTATCATATGTATTTTTAGATGTGTTTATCATTTTCCCTGGACTCCAGCTTTAAAAGCAGTGTGAATTTTGTTGCCCTGTGATATTTAAAATGTTACTAAACCCACAACCGTAAAATCTGTCTGTACATAGAGTAAAGCATACTTGTTATACTCACTGTGGGACCCAAGAGGTTAATTTTCTGCATGTGTAAAAAAGCGGTTTGATCCGGTCTTCTCTGATCTTCCCCTATTTCCACTGTCCCCAATCTATCTCTTGATAAGACAGAACCTTTGGAGTCACTCTGCACATGCTGAGTTTGTGTATTGCTAGAGTGGTGCATGTGATCAGCACTGTCCAGACAGGGGTCGGGGGTCCTGCATCCTCATAGGACAGTCAGGAGAATCAATACTTCTCCTACAAGCTTTAACCAGACATTGATAATCACAGTACTCCTATATGCTGCTGATGAGAAAAGGTTTTGGCGGATTATAGGTACTAAAATAATTGCATTTCCATGTTCGGTGTACTGTAGGAGACCAGATATTATGAATGCAGGGTCCTGGGCTTAGTAACACTTTAAGGCCCCATTCACACCTGAGTGATTTTCTGCTTGAAGTTTGTTGCTCTAAACCCTCAACAAGCCAAATCCCATTCATTTCAATGGCCCCTGTTCACATCTGAGCGTTCTATCACCTGAAGCAAAATGCCTGTCACTTAAAGTACATGGGCTTCTTTTTGGCAGATTACAAGCGTTTTTAGCCCCATAGACTTCAATAGAAGCGCCTGAAAATGTGTGACTTGAGCGTTTCGTCACCCATTTTCTTCTCAAAACAGCAGCTCTCCACCCCTAGGTTCCTCCACCTCTCCTTTCCTCTCCTCCCTAGTGCTTTCTATTGGCTAAACAAAAACACCTGAAGCTCTAAAATGCTTCTTATACACTTCCAAAAAACGCTCAAACTTTTAAATAAAAACACGACTGAATTTCGCCCTACTCAGGTGTGAACAGAGCCTGAGGCTGCATTCACGCCTGAGTGTTTCAAAGTCACACAATTGTACTGTGTAATCTGCCCCAAAGAAGCTCATCTCTTTTTTTTTTTTTTTTTTTTTTTTTTTTTTTTTTTGAACTTGGGGCGTTTTTTTTTAGGCGTTTTGCTTCAGGTGACAAAATGCTCAGATGTGAACAGGTGCTATTGAAATTAATGGGATTTGCTTGTTGGGCATTCTTGCGTTTTTTTTTTTTTTTTTGGGGGGGGGGGGGGGCGTTTTACAAGCGTTTTTATGAGCTTAAAACACTCAGGTGTGAATGCAGCCTTAAAGATAAGTGCAGGCAGTACACAAAATTCAGTTTTAAGTGTGCAATTAAAAAAAGTATTTGTGTTTTTTCTATGAACTTATTTGAGAAAATACTGGGTGGATCAAAGCTTTTAAAAGCAAAGGTTATCCTGGTGAAAAAGTAATGTCAAAACAATGGGTCCAGAACTGTAAGCAACTGAAATTATATGCAAATACTAGCACATTATGCCTTTTACTTTTGCAAGTCAGAAAAAACAAAAAAAAACAGGCCTTTACTTCCTCTAACCCCTCCCCTCTGATCATGCAGTTTTTTTTCATTTAAACTTTGTTTTCAAGAAATCTTTCTTTTGAGACCCACTGACCTCATTATAGGGTCTTACTGCTTGTCTTTTGATCTATAGTAAGTTTGAGTTTGGTCGGAGGGGCAGCAGGCTCTTATAAGCATCACAGCACCCTGCCTTACGTGTTATATGAAAGAACACATCCCCAGCATCCTGTTAGACCTGCATGCTCTTATCTACTGGGTGGTGCAGACTTTACCTGTGCAATCTGCTTATCTGTTTAATTACACTGTTTCAGTGTGCATTGCTGCTTCTTTTTTTTTTTCCCCCCAAAAGGGATAAAAACAGAGATTAGAACTGCTGCAGCTTGTGGTTAAGATATTTTTTCACGCTATTAACACATAACTAACTTGAACAGATTATTGTTCCTGTATGCTGCCAGAGCAGCTGGAAGCCCGACACGTGGGGAGCATGTATCCAGACATGTATGGCCCACAGAGAGAGGCCACCGAGCCAGATTGAGGTCTGAGAGTTGGAGATTGTGAAGGGACAGGGGTAGTCCCCGTCGGAACAAACCTCTGTCATTTGAGATGGGCAAATGGCATTCTATATGTAAGCAGACAGCAGGTTCACTCTGGTGACTGAACATGTTGAGGGTATAGAGACTAAAGCTGGCCATAGATGGATTTAAATTCAGCAAGGACCAGCCAAATTTTGATCCATTTATGGCCTTTCCCGCTAGAGAGAAGTCGATTGAACTATCTGCTTCTCTCAAATGGCAATGTTGGAAAATATTGGATCAATGCTGCAGTGCACTCCAGTGGAGGAGTCCCTACTGTCAGAATACAATAGTGCAGCAGGGAGTATTTCTCCATCCACCTTGATTTGCGTGGAATCCATTCCATTTTTTTTAATGATCAGCCAGCTTAAGAAAAGCTTGATCTATGGCCAGCTTAAGGCAGCTCTGGAGAAAGGCAGCTGTGCAACAAAATAGTCAGGAGGGTGAAATACGTTTTGTGGTCGAGTTATGCTAATAAACCCTGTGTAGGCAGAACACTGTTACTTGACGTTTTGGATGTTATATAGTGGGCAAAAAAAAAAGAAAATACAACACCTTCTGCTGAGTTGGAGTCCATTGGAAGCTTTATTTTAAAGTATCCAGTATAATAAGAGCAATGCAGTGTGGGCACTACTGTGAAATGTTTCAGCATATCAAGAACACACAAAGTTCTGCTCTATATTGCTACCAATTTTATTTGCGAATATAACTGGCAATTTGTTGCTATGATTAGAAGGTCTTAAAGCAGAACTTCAGTCATTTTTTTCAACTTTCCATCTATTAAATCTTCTGCCCTTGTTGTTTTGACTTTAGATAGTAAAATTTTTTTTTTTTTCTAACAGTTAATACCTTCTACAGCCCACTTCCTGTTTCTTGTCTGATCATTAGCCTAGGATTATGACATCATGCACAACTCTCTCTCGCGCACATTTGCCAGGAAGGGAGGGGGGGTGAGTCATAAGAGGGCCAATGAGAGCTGCAGAGCTGGAGGTGTGTATCTGTGTAAATCCAGGATGTGAACAGACAGCTTCAGCTGCCCACAGTTAAAATTGATGCAACCAGACTCAGTGGAGGGAGATTTCTGCAACATATTTGGCAAGTACAGAATCACAGTATATATAAAATAATATGCAAAGTGGTTGGAGGGAAGCTTCAGAATGGCAAAGATGTTTTTATTACAAATTATGTGAGCAGACTGCAGTTCCTCTTTAAGTATAAGTAACCGTGATTGTACAATCTAGAAGTCACATAATTTTATCTGAGTTTTTTTTTTGGCATAAAATTGAGTTGCATTTTTTTTGTCAACTGTAAAAAAATTTGAAGAAAAAGATGTTATTGGCAAAAAACTTATTATTGTCTTCATTAATCCCTACTTATGTACAAGTCACTTTGTTCTGGTAATTTTATAGATAAGCGACTCCTATCTTCATGTTGATTAGTGGTTCCAAATTAATAACTACTACAGTAGGGAACAGACACAAAGTTACAGTCGGCATCTTTCCAAATAACTGTTCTGTTTGGCGCAATTGAATTTTGTCTTTTATACACATGATTACATAGGTAGCACATTAATATTAAAATTGTGCTTTTATGGTAACAAGGGATGTTCTATAGGCAGGCCAAATTCTAATCACGACTCGAAAGAATGCAAACATGTAATTAAAACATCATCATAAATCAAAACCATATTGTAAAAAAAAAAGCTATTATTCATGCCGTGTTCACACTGGTACAACATACGCTCCGACTTTGGGAGCACATGACGGTTGTAAATCAATGATTCTCTGAGAGTCTTAACTGGTCTGACACAAATCGGTCTGACTTTCAAAAAGGTTCCTGCATTACTTAGTCCAACGTTGGTCCTACTTCAGGCTATTGAATATCATTAAAGTCGGATCCTTGTCCTAACCATCCTAGTTGTGACATCCGACATGGTGATTTCAGCAGCAGGCAAAGGAATTTGACCAATCGAAACAATCCCAGTGTGACAAAGGACAAAGACCGGAGGAAAATTTTATCCTGTTCATTCAATTCGGATGGAAGTAGGACCGATTGTTGCAGGATGACAGTCGTGTCGTACCAGTGTGAACCCGGCCTTAATATTTCACATGCTGTTCAGTCCTATCCTGTAAAGCAGCGATCCTCAAACTACGGCCCTCCAGCTGTTGCAAAACTACACGTCCCATGAGGCATTGTAAAACTCTGACATTCAGACATGACTAGGTATGATGGGAATTGTAGTTCCTGAACAACTGGAGGGCCGTAGTTTGAAGACTCCTGCTGTAAAGGTATCGTGCTTGGGTCCAATCCTCAGCCCAACAGATACCAAGATTGCCTCTGATATGCCGTGTCTCAAGTTTTTATCTTTTAAGTATGTTTATTTTAGCATGTCAATAGCGCATTTCATTTCTGCACAACGAAAAAAAGTATATTGCATTTACTATTTTGTGGTGCTTGTCCATTGCACCATTCAGTTTACATGAGTCATCTGAACTAGGGAGTTTCTTCATGGGAACAGCAGAGAGGTGACGTTGTACATGAGCGGTAAATACTGCAGACTGTGCAAACTCCTTTTTAAAAGTTCTCATTTCTATAGCCTTGCACAACCCAGTTTTTTTTTTTTCCTCGTTCAGCCTTTATTCTAAAGGAGCGAAAATCGGTTGATTCTCCCATCCTCGTGAACAGCTTGGATGAAGGAATGTCCACTGACTATTGTACTCAGGCAGCCATGGCAGATATAGCTGCTTTAATACAGTAAGACTGGCAAACCTTGACAACATCTGATTTTAAATCCATTTTTGTTGAGCCAGGTAGTGCTTGCAGGTGCAACTAGGGCTCAAAATTCAACTGATTCCTGCAGAAACTTGAACTATCTATGGCTAGCTTTGTCTGAAAATCAGAAATGATGTTTTTGGTCTATCGCTGAACTGCAGTTATGGTTTTTGTGAATTTTCTTAAAGCAGAATTCCGGCCGAAATATGACTTGGAATACTCATGCCTCGTGCAATGCAACAAAGGTATGCGGTAAACTATGCCCAGTTTTCTATCTGTGCAGCATTGTTGTTTTTTACTTTGTGAAGTTTCTGCCCAGCGCGGCCATCTCCAGTGTGGGCATCTGAAGCCACTGTGTCGTCCTTCATGGATTCTGTGCATGCTGGTTACCCAGCATGCACCTGCCGATCTTGTGCATGTGCGGTGCAATTTTGGTCAGCTTGGCACGACATAGACATGCCAAGCTGATCAAGATTTTCCATAGACGCCAACGTTAAATGTTACTGGAGCCGTGGATGCCAAGCTGGCCAACAATTTCCATACACGCCATGCCAAGCTGACCAAGTTCTCCCAGGAGCCAATGCAAAACTGGAAATTTCTGTGGCCGCAGCCCCCTAGAGGAGGAAGTGAAATTAGATATAGGCATAAATCAGGTAAGTGAACAGAAAGGGAAAAAAAAAATTCCCAATTCATTTTAAGGATGCACATTAGTGCTGCATGGTGAGGAGTGAAATGTGGGTGTAACTCTGCTTTTAAAATGTCCAGTAGAATGAGGTGAACTCAACATTGACATCAGCATAAGAGCCCAGCAAATGATATTTTTAATGGGAAGTTCAGTAAGAGCTGAGTTTGTATTGTTAAATTAAATGGTCACTGTGAGCTCAGTTATGGTGGATATAGAAAGCCTATGCCATGTACACTGACTCTTATTTTCTGGCTCTTCCTCCCAGAGGAAACCTATTGGATAATCCTCCATGTCTAATGGAAGTGGCAAAAGAGTTTTTAACGTGCCCTGTGCTTTTACCCCTTCTCAGTGCGTTTTTACCTGGTTGTTGCCATAATTTTTTTTTTTTTTTTCTCCCTCTGTACAGGAATTTCCCATACCAGAGTACCGCAATGCTCATTTGGAGGCTTCCCAGCTATTGCAGCAACAGCAGCTCAGAAGACGACCATCTTTGTTGTCTGAGTTTCACCCGGGGGCTGACAGGTATGTTTTTTTCCCTTGATGAAAACACTTGGGTATTCAAGGATTACAAATATTCATAGTAATAAATTATCTATTTTCCATCAAATCAGCTGAAAAGACTGTGACCACCATAGAATATGTATTCGTTGGAGATTATACTTTTACTCATACTTTGCTGACTAAGATAAGTGGAGAGATGCAGGGGAAGCTAATTTTTGCAGCTCCACCATTCGGACAATTGTCGCTCTGTTTAGTAGCTACAGCAAAATCTGATTTGCAAAGTCTATGTGGTTTCAGCTGTACCCTCGTTCTCAATAAGCCTGTGCGTGTGATTGCTACCTGCTAAGGTGAACACTGTTTATCTTCAATCACGTTGCTTAAATGCAACTGAAATTCTTCTGCTGTACGAGCACTCTGTTAAACCACATTGGAATGTTTGTTGGGTTCAACAGATTGCTTGCTAGACAAATCTGGTTTCCTTGTAAAATAAGCCGCCAGCCGCTTAGCCCAGAGCTATACAAAAATGTGCTTTTTCAAGTGTTTCGAAGTATGTAAAACGGCTTCTAGTAATGCAGCTCGCCTCTTGACCACACCATGCACAAATATTAGTTTTGAAATTATCTCACTTGATAAATTAAGACTTAGAGCTTATCATGAGTGTTTTAAAAATGCCCCTCTGTGAGTAGTGTTATGTTCACTTTTAGGCCTTAATTAAACTTTGCGCCTTTTTAGCTAGGTTAAAATATACAGAATATTCATTTATAACACAATTCTATTGGAACAGTAGGGCAGAAAATTCAGTGTCGTGTATTTTTTTTTTTTTTCTGCTGTTCTTTAGTACTGGTATTTTAAAATTGTGTTTTAAAGTCCTTTTTTGAGGGGCGATTCTCACCAGGTACCATGGAATGTGCTTGGCGGCTATTCTAGCTCAGTCCCATCACAAGGCAAAATACCTTGTCTCCTTTGTGCCTGGTTCACAGCACCACGTTGCGGTGGTGCGTACTTGAAAAAGGCAGGCAATACTTTTCAGCGCAGTGCGAGGCAGAAAGAGGACCCCAACAGAAAGAGGAAGGGGAGCGGAGGAGATGGAGTTGTAAGTGACACTGAAAGTGCGCTGAGATGGGTAGGAGGAGAACCAGGATAAAGCAGAATCACAGAGGCCAAGGGAGTGTAATTTGCTGAGGAGGAGCAGGTGGTCAACTGTGTCAAAGACAGCAGAGAGGTCTAAAAGTATGAGTATGGAGTAGTGCCCATTGGTTTTAGCAGTTAGTAGGTCATTGGTTAGTTTTAGTAAGGCAGTTTCAGTAGAATGTTGTGGGCGGAAGCCAGACTGTAGGGGGTCAAGAAGGTTGTTGTCCGTGAGGTAGTGTCTCATTCAGTCATGGACAAGGCGTTCGATGAGCTTGGAGGCAAACGGGAGCAGGGAGTTGAGTCTTAAGTTATTCACACAGGTGGGGTCTAGTGAGGGTTTTTTGAGTATGGGGATAACCAGTGCATGTTTGAGCGGGGAAGGAAAGGTGCCAGAGGAGAGGGAGAGGTTGAAGATGTGGGTTAGGGAGTTGAGGATAGAGTGGGAAGGTGGTCGCAGTAATTGAGAGGGGACAGGGTCCAGGGGACAGGAAAAAATAAATACAACTCCTATGCTTCGCTGCACAATCTGTCACATTGCCCATTAAGGGTAAAGTTACAGTGCCTATGCAAAACCCACCCCCAGCCACTTTTCCTGCGTGTTCCCCGATACCTTCTTCCTTGGCTGCTGCTGCAACTTTAAAAAATGCACAAAATTTTTTACATTTTCTTTTAATGCACATAAATGCAATATGATCTCAAAACTTCTAAAATATGGCAAATTGAATTATGTTACATTTTAGATTAATCTAGTTAAAGTATTGAAAAAATTGGTGAGCAATGATATTCAAAAATAGACAACGCTTTAAAAACTTTTACTGTTCATCAGTTTTGAGTCTAGCTTAAATGAAAACATATCCCATATG
Source organism: Aquarana catesbeiana (assembly GCF_042186555.1). Taxonomy (NCBI): domain Eukaryota; kingdom Metazoa; phylum Chordata; class Amphibia; order Anura; family Ranidae; genus Aquarana; species Aquarana catesbeiana. The sequence goes on along the minus strand of NC_133325.1, from coordinate 699,389,257 downwards.
TATTATGTACACGTGGTGACAAGTCCTTCTTAGGTCATTAGGGTTTCTAGTGTGCTTCCATTGTATTCAGCCTGCAGCTCCACTGGTTCAGGGTACTGACACAGGAGCTCAACCCAGATGTGTCACTTCTGGATCCAGTCACTACAGCAGTCTCCCGCATCTCTTATTTGATATGTAAATACCAAATAGATGATCACAGACACAGAAACCTACTATATACAGTTAAAGGAGAAACTGAACCTGGAGACATTGATTCTATGGGGAGAAGTTTTGTTAATCCTGGAATTAATAGCTGAAGTCCTTTCCTGATCTAGCTGGCTTTTTTGGTCTTCCTTTGAGGTGAGCAGACATTGCACACAGAGGTTGTGGTGATTATCTTTAGCACATATATCCTGCAGAGAGTGTCACGGGAGTGATTTATGATTTGATATTCACTTCTTCAACATTCAAGAATCCTTTATTCTAGGGATGCACCGAAATTTCGGCCGCCAAAACACATCGGGCGAAAACGGCCTTTTCGGCAATTTGCTGAAAGAGCTGTCTCGACGAAAATGGGGTGGGGCCTGGGCAGGGCCCTGCCCCTGGTGCCGCCCAGTACAGGAGTGTTCTGGAGCGTCCTCGTCCAATCCTCCTTCCCTCCCTCCTCGACAAGGCGGCTGAAAGCAAAACAGTGCTCGGTGAGCGGGCGCACTGTTTCTAACAGCATGTCAAACAACAAGTCCTGCACTCTTAACCCCCGTGGCGCTGCACACTGATAATGCACTGATAATGCTCCTCCCGCTGATCATACCGACAAGCTACTCCTTAATGCGGTGTGCGTTAAGGAGCTTTCCTCCATAGATAGAGCACTGTTCTTGTCTTTGCTTTGCTAACGCTGCCCTTTCCTGATCCTGTCTGACATACAAAGGCAGGCTGCATGATGGGCACTGGTAGGCTGCTGGACACTGGCAGGCTGCATTTAAAGAAACCTGGTGAGGCTGCATTGATCTCCTGTGCCAGGTGTGCAGTCCCTGACCATCTCCTGTGCCAGGTGTGCAGTCCCTGACCATCTCCTGTGCCAGGTGTGCAGTCCCTGACCATCTCCTGTGCCAGGTGTGCAGTCCCTGACCATCTCCTGTGCCAGGTGTGCAGTCCCTGACCATCTCCTGTGCCAGGTGTGCAGTCCCTGACCATCTCCTGTGCCAGGTGTGCAGTCCCTGACCATCTCCTGTGCCAGGTGTGCAGTCCCTGACCATCTCCTGTGCCAGGTGTGCAGTCCCTGACCATCTCCTGTGCCAGGTGTGCAGTCCCTGACCATCTCCTGTGCCAGGTGTGCAGTCCCTGACCATCTCCTGTGCCAGGTGTGCAGTCCCTGACCATCTCCTGTGCCAGGTGTGCAGTCCCTGACCATCTCCTGTGCCAGGTGTGCAGTCCCTGACCATCTCCTGTGCCAGGTGTGCAGTCCCTGACCATCTCCTGTGCCAGGTGTGCAGTCCCTGACCATCTCCTGTGCCAGGTGTGCAGTCCCTGACCATCTCCTGTGCCAGGTGTGCAGTCCCTGACCATCTCCTGTGCCAGGTGTGCAGTCCCTGACCATCTCCTGTGCCAGGTGTGCAGTCCCTGACCATCTCCTGTGCCAGGTGTGCAGTCCCTGACCTACCCCTGGCCTAGAGGATACAGGTGGGTACAGGGTTCAGGAGATGTTGGGTCATGAGCTACTTTTAAATTTGGAAGGATCAGGTGGCTTTCTAGAAAGGAAAAATTCAGCTTTTAAAGTACATGTAAATGCTCATATGCAAATTTGCGTCTGGTTACAGCATGTTGAATACTATACTGACATCCAAGCAGAGAGTTCCTAAAATAAACTTTTTTTTTTTTTTTTCTCTCTAGACCAGTGATTCTCAACTCCAGTCCTCAAGGCGCCCCAACAAGTCATGTTTTCAGGCTCTCCATTATTTTGCACTGGTGATTTGATCAGTTTCACTGCCATAGTAATTGCCACAGCCGTTTCATCTGAGGGAATTCCTGAAAAATGACCTGTTGGGGTGCCTTGAGGACTTGAGTTGAGAAACGCTGTTCTAGACCATGCTGCCTTTATTCTTCTCTTGTGCAGTAGTGGCTGAGGATGTGTACTCTAGGGTGCCTCTGCCGTCACTTCCTTCTCCAGTGCAAAACTGCATGTCTCAAAGCCTGCACCTGTCTACGCCCTATATACTGACATGCCCATGCTGTGGGCAGAGGGAGGCAAGACTGTTTGATTTTCATCTGTTAATTTGTAGCAGTTTCAACCTTCTTCTCCTGCAAATTTATATGCTTGTTGAAAACTGGCAGGGTTGAACCTAAACTATTTTTTGCCTGGACATGCATTTTAAAGTTGAATGTGAACTTCTTTTAACTGTTTTAATTGTGTTTTTAGCTTTGTCTGAAAGACAAAAATCTTTATTGTACGGCTTTGTCTTTTTCTGTGCTGATTTTGCAGGCCTCAGGACAGGAGAACAGGGTATGAGCAGCAGTACCATTCTGTGGCACAGAGTGAGCATGAAGCCCTGGAATCCAAAAGACCTCGGCTAGAACAGGTAGATTCACACTACCGGGTTTCTGCGGCTTCTGTCGTGCCTCTTGTACCAACCATCCCAGAGGGGCTGCGACAGCAAGCGGATGTCAAGAAGGTATGAAGACCGTTGTGGAAGGCATTAGTAACCTGCATTCCTGGAAAGTGAATGAATATAAAATAGGGCCACCGCATTAAACAAAAAAAAAAAAAAAACTTTTTTTTTTTTTTTTCTTTTTTGTGGCACGCATTTTAAATATTTTACTTGTGGAATGCCCATAGATTATTTTTCACTCTTTGCTTAATGGGTTTATGAAAAACTCTGCTTTAAACCTCTAATGATGCCTTTAGTATATTAAACACCCACTAAAGCTGATCATTTTATTTAATTTTTTTTTTTTTTTTTTTTTTTGCTGCAGCCTTCCAACCAGAATGGGAAAAAAAATTTTAAGATTCCTCCAACCACACTGTATAGCATGGATGGAGAAATCTCCTGCTGTGGCTATTGTAATCTGACAGCTCAAACAGCGGCTGTACCTGACTGGATGCAGGCGCTGTTCAGTTGACAATTTTGCCATCTATTTTATAATCAAAGGTGGGTGGATGGTGAGAATGGTAGTCACAGAGCAAATTTCAGTTGGTTCCTAGCGTATGGGCAGCTTAAAGTGGTAGCGAAAAAGAAAAAGGGCCCCCGGGCATTTTAAGTCAGGTACTAGCATATTATGACAGACTTGCCTGAAAAAGAAGCCCTCCAGCGGCGTGCCGTCACCGCTGTAGTCGCTTCCCTCCTCACCCGGTCTTCCTTCCAGGTTCGTGGGCTTCGGCGGTATTAATGGCCGAGCCGCAATGACATCACTCTTGCATGCATGCGGGAGTCACTGTTTGCAGCACAGGGCTCTGAAGGAACGGCACAGGTATGCCATTCCTTCAGAGCGCATGCACCAGTGACATCACTGGCTGATTCTAAAGTAAATATCTCCTAAACGGTGCACATTTAACAGATATTTACTGTACCAATAGGTAAGCCTTATTATAGGCAAATATCAACCAAGGGAGTTTACTCCCACTTTAACTGTAAAATAACATCAGCACTTTGTCTGTTTTTTATGATGTAAAATACCTGGCGGCATTTTTATTTTGAATTATTTTTTACTGCCACAGCTCTAGTAAACACAGCTTAGCATAAAAGGATGGTTTCAAATGATGGGTGCATCTTGTCATTTGATTTATAGGGCCCTAAAGCAAGGTTCCACTTTTTAAAGTAAGATCTCCACTTTAAAATGAAGACCTTTTGATTGGCATACAGTAGTGGATGTTCATGCCAGCTTTGCGTATTGCGCATAATTAAAATGCACATTTTTCCTTTTTTATTGTAGGCTTTAAGTAGTAATCTTAAATATTTTGTATTTTTAAGGAACAGGGCTTGTCTAGCAAACATGAGGCCCCTTCACCCCCCCTATCGGGGCAGCCAGGCGACGACCAGGATGCATCCCCCTCCAAACTCTCTAAGGAAGAATTGATACAGAGTATGGATCGGGTGGACCGTGAGATTGCAAAAGTTGAACAACAAATCTTGAAATTAAAGAAAAAACAGGTATGACATTGCTGAATACTGTTTTAATGTAGTAAAGTAAAAGAGGGCGTCCGCACATTCAGCAACCTGTTGCTTCTGAAAAGTTTAAATTCTCAAAACTGCCTTCAGTAACCTTTATCTGCGTTTCCCCCAATTTGGTTGCTGTTTGATATCAGGTAGTCTCCTGCCACAGCCTCACATGACTTAGGAGTGGCCTGAACAGGCAGATATTGCCAGTGGAACCTCTGGCACATATTGGCCCATCCCTGAATAAGTCTAAGCACTGTAACTGCCATGATTATGGTCCATTAGTGAAGGCATCATTTATCCTTATGATTTTGCTAGACTCTAATACACGGAAGTGTAAAGCTTCATCTCTGCTTACTTTTCTACCAATCCCCCTGGGGTTTAAGTAATAACCTGTGATTAATTTAGAAATGGAAGATCAGTTGAAGAGGAAATCCTAATCTGATGTTGCAAGATACTACTTGTCCTCATAAATAACTCTTAGTATTCCTTAAAGTGGTACTAAAGGCTGAAGGTTTTTTTACCTTCATGCATTCTATGTAAAAAAACCTTCGATGTGCAGCTCCCCCTTTCATACTCACCCGAGCCGATCCAGCTATGTGCACAAGAGCAGTTCTCCCAGATCTCTGCCTCCTCATTGGCTCCCGCTGCTGTCAATCGCAGCCAGTGAGGAGAGGGCACGGGGCCGAGACGCACACGCACACACACGCACACACACACGTATCTCGAGAGTGAGCACACATGAGTGCCCCCATAGCAAGTAGCTTGCTGTGGGGACACTCAGCAGGGAGGAGGGGCCAGGAGTGCCAGTGGGGGACTTAAGAAGAGGCGGATCGGAGCTGCTCTGTACAAAACTATTGCACTGCGCAGATAAGTATAATATGTTTGTTATTTAAAAAAAAAAAAAAAAAACCTTTACAAACACTTTAATAGTTCTGATTGGTAAAACCAGAGCTTGCAGCTGCTGATGCACCAGCCTTTTGTAGAGCTTACTTTACCCGATTCAAGAGTCTGAGCGGTGTGTTGTAGGTTTGCAGTAGTGTTTGATTATGCCTAGCAGACGCATCACTAATGCCAACTATCTGTGTACATGTGAGTACATCTGTTTTGCCAAGGTCTGACAATCTAAAAAAACATGTATGGCTTATCAGGGTGAAAATAAGTTTTGTTAGATACCAAGGTATATATCTTCCTCCTCCTAGGAGGTCTAATGTGTCTTATTGGTTGTATGGACTTTGTAGTATAGGCATGTTTGGTGTCTGGGTGGTATCTTCTGTTAATGTAGCCACTTTTTGTGAAGCTAACTTCACTACCATAGGATAATGTGAAAAATGAATGAAACTTTACTTTGTGGATTTCAGATATGGGTCACTACCCCAATCTCATAGATGTATATTGTTGAAACTGCACGCCATACCCTTTACAACTTGAGCATTTATGACAGGGCCTCCTCAGAAGTTTTTTTAAGACAGATAGGTTACACTTAAGTCCTGTTCATGCAATTTTTTTTTCAGCCAGGTTCACTTTACAGCATAGTTCACACTTGCTTAAAGCGGTCCTAAACCCAAAAGCAAACATTTAATATATTGAAGCTTACTAATTCTTAAATGTGATGGCTGTATTAGTTTTCGTTTTAAGGCTTTCATTCTTCTGTTTTTGTCTGGTGATCCAGTCGGAAGTCTGTTTTTCAAAAGCGCAACCTCTACTGCAGATGTATATGTTTACAGAGATGAGACAAACCACTCTTCTCCCCCTGCACTGCTCATCAGGTGGTGCATGAACAAGGTGCGATGCTTACCATATTTCTCGATCCAGAATGTCCTTCCGGTGTAGACACACCTGCCACCTCCACGTACAATGCAGGGTTAGTACCCCGCCATTGTATGTGATGTCACCGAGGGACTGCCCACATCCTGGACCTCCAGAACAGGGAGTGATGGTAGGTAATACTGCCCTGTACGCTACACTGTAGACATAACTAGCATTTAACCCTTGCAGTGAGAGGGGGACCCCCATTGCAAAGGTAGATTTTGTCCATTTCCCAGACTTCGGCTTTAAAACTTTCAGCAAACCTTGCTGAAAGTAAATACTTTTGTTAAAACATAGTTTACGCTGTACTTTTACAAGCTGAACCCTGTATGATCTGAGTCTAAAAGTGAGCAGGCACGGGCAAAATGCTACCCAAGTCTTGCTGTGACTATGCTCATCTATGAGTTGTTCTAAATCCTGCCACAGCTGTCTGCTGCCTTCAGACTTCAGCAGACGTTCAGGTTCGAATCTAGGAGGCTGTTTTGAGCAAGTACAAGTTCCCAAGTTCTGATGAAAACCACTTCAATGATGAGGCCAAGCAATGAGCCTTTTGGGAACTAGAAAACTCTGCAGTTTGGATCCAGTCATTGGAGGGAATTCCTCCAGCCAAACTAAATTTTTGCTTTTAAATGGACTGCTCTTTCACTTAGACGACTTGGATTGCAAAACCCATTGCAAATCAATCGAATTCTTCCCATCCCTGCAGTCCTCCATACCAACAAAATGCAAGAATCCAAACTGTTGCTTTGCAATTCCTATCTGATTAGAAGCTGATTGGAGCTCCACAGATTGTGATTTTTTTTTTTTTTTTTCCCCCTCTTGTGTAACTTAGCAACAGCTTGAAGAAGAAGCAGCCAAACCTCCAGAGCCCGAGAAGCCCGTCTCTCCTCCACCTGTGGAACAGAAACATCGCAGCATAGTCCAAATTATTTATGATGAAAACCGGGTAAGTGGCTTTATCTTCTAAGACATGACCTTGTTGCTTTTGTTAATGAGTCATTAATAGCACACTTTTTTAACCACCAAAGTAGTTTTTTGCATTGGGTACATAAGGATATTGTTCTTGACATGAAATATTGTTGTTTGTTTTGTAGTAGAAAATTTCGTTCTTAGCTTAGAAGTATGACTTGATTGTAAATATAATATTTTATTTTAAATATAAAGCACCTTTGGCAGAGTAATAAAATTCCACAACCCCTGCCAGTGGCACTTTTCATCACATGACACCTAGTATACAATAGTCATGAATGGAATCCATTCGTGACATCATTCTTAACTACTGTGTGTCATCTGATTGGTCACCAGTGATCACAGATATAACAGAAACTAAAACAAGTGTGTGGGGTGTGTTTTTTTTTTTTTTGTTTTGTTTTTTTTTGTTTTTTTGTTTTTCCTTTTTTCTTTCTAAATTTTTGGTATTTTATTTGTTTCTATAGCAAAAAAAAAAAACCCAGTGGTGATTAACCACTTGCCGCCCGCCATATAGCAAAATGACATTGGCAAAGTGGTTGTGTTATCCTGATCGGACGTCAAATGACGTCTTTCAGGATAACAAGCTGCCTGGGGGCGTGCATCACGGCAATCATTGTTGCGGTGTCAGTCTGACACACCGCAACTCTGATCTAGGTAAAGGGTCTCTGACAGACTCTTTACCACATGATCAGCTGTGTCCAATCACGGCTGATCACGATGTAAACCGGAAAAACTGTTGAATGGATCTGTCAGATGCGAATAGGGGAGAGCTGATCGGCTGCTCTTTTGACAGGGGGTGTCTGTGCTGGTTATTAGTTTGGGCACAGTGTAGCATGACCGCGCAATTGTCATTCAAAGTACGACAGCGCTGGAAGGTGTATAAGTGCCCTGTATTGAAGTGGTTAAATACCATCAAGAGAACACTATTTGTGTGAAAAAAATGTATATAAATTTCATTTGTGTTCATTATTACATGACTGAGCAATTTCCAGTTAAAGTAGCGCAGTGCTTAATAGCAAAAAATGCCCCTGTCATGAAAGGGGTAAAACCTTCTGGAGGTCATATGGTTAAACCACACAAGTACCAGAGATTTTGAGGTAGTGCTCCTTTTAGAGCACATAAGTAAAATGTAAGTACCCTGCCAGTGTACTAGTTTGTCCCACCCCAGTCGCTGTCATTCCTCCCAGGCAATTTGGTCAGCATGGTGCAGAAAAAATACAAAAAATGTGTTTATATCCAGCCATACCTGTAAAATAAGACCATGCTCTCCTCTCCTGCTGTCCTTGCTGCAGAAACCCACACTGATGCTGGGAAATCTGCTAAAGTCAGACAGAAAACTCTTTTTTTATAGAGAGTCAACCTCCTGGTACCCCCGCAGCTCAAAGATTCCTACTGCTGACCTCCACTCATTTACAGTGATGTGGAGGTCAGCTGGAGGAACCATTGAGAGCTGTGAGGGACCCAGGACACCCCAGGAAGTGTTGATTTCAGTGCTCACTCAGCTGACAATTTCTCTACGGTGAAGTTCGGCAGCAGCAAAGGGGAGTATGTGCGATCATATTTTACATCTGTGGCTGGGTTTAAACTATTTGCTATAGCAACTGGGTTCATTTAAGGTATGTAACTTACAAGAAGAAAAAAATATATATATTACATGTTTTAACAGCATGCTGAGTGCAGTACTGTTTGTGATGGCAGTTCTACAAGGAACATGGAAATAAAGAATGTGTTGACCCATAGCAAGTATCCAGATTTCAGTTAGTGTTACTATACCCAGGGACTGGATTCAGTATATCTGGTCTCCCAAAGTACACAGAACATGGAAATGCAATTATTAGCTTTAGTTTTAGTTTATATATTTATATAAACTGCTAAATACCTTTTCTCATCGGCAATATATAGCAGTCTTGTGACTTCTATGAGTGTCCGACTGAGTACTGGTTAAAGCTTGTAGGAGGAGTTTTCATTCTCTGACTGTCCTATGATGAGACTGCAGGACCCCTGACCCTCTGTCTGGACAGTGCTGATTGGCCCTGTACTGATCACATACACCCTCCGGAGAAGAAAAAAACCCTCTCAATACACACCAAACTGAGCATGTGCAGAGTGCCCCCAAGGCTATGTTCAGGGGATGGATTGGGGACTGGAAGAAGGGGAAATCGGAGAAGATAGGATCAAATGGCCCTTTTACACAATGTAGAGGATTAACCCCTTAGGTTCCACAGTGATTCTAACAAGCATGCCTTTCTGCATATACATGCTGATTTTACGGTTGTGGGTTTGGTAACACTTTAAAGCGGTAGTAAAGCCTGCTTTATTTTTACCTACAGGTAAGCCTATAATGAGGCTTACTTGTAGGTAAAATTCATATCTTTTAAACGTGCACCATTTTAGGAGATATTCACACTGCATGCAGTCGCTGATGTCACCAGTATGCTGGACCTTCAGCACTTCTTTCTGGAACCGAGGGCTCCTGCGTGTATGAGCGGGAGTGACGTCATCGCAGCTCTGGCCACTCACAGCACTGGTGCCCACGAACCCAGAAGAAAGGCCAGGGAAGATCTCGGTTCTCTCAGCGGAGACTGGGCGCCGCTGGAAGGGCTTCGTTTTAATTTAAGTATTTCATAATGTGCTAGTATGCGTTGCATACTAGCACATTATGCCATTGTTCTACAGGGTTTTTTGTATTATTATTCTGTAGCGGTTTACTACTTCTTTAAAGAGGAAGTAAACCCTGTTAGGTTTTACTTCCTCTTATTTTTTTTTTCCCTGCTTTCCCCTGCAAAGTAAAAGCATATTGGGCTAGTATGCATCACATACTAGCCCATTATGTGCCACTTACCTGCAAACGAAGAACACAGTGTCCCCATCTGCATCCGTCTTCGCCCCTTTTCCTTCTGGGGCCACGGACTCCTTAAAACCCTGACATTGTATTATGGGTTATTGTACATTGTTCCTTGCTTTGTCTAATTAAATAACCTCTGATGGGTGCTGCTTACATCTAAATTGACATCACCCCAGAGTGATTTCAAAAAATGGAACTTTCTAAGAAAATTAGTTACTGGTTTCATGATCCCAGTGGCTTTAACTGATGTATGTGGTATAATAAAACCACCTATTTCCTAGTATACAAATCTTGGGGCCAAATCTAATGACTACTAGGTCCAATCGAGTTCAGCGGCTCCGGTACTCTAACTAGACAAGGTTATTATAAGATCCTCTGTATGAGAGATCCTTCAAATCTATAAATGTGGAGGAAACCACTGCCCAAATAGTGTTAAATATACAGTATGAGTACCAAAAATTGAAGGAAACCCCTTCTCACATCTCATATCAAATTTACACAAAAATGCACAGTACAAAAAAGCAAATATGTCAAAACTATGGCACAGTTCCTTTAACATAACCCCTCCTACATATACCCCAAGTCCTAGCAAGGATATCTGATGTAAAATCCTTCCAAAAGGAAATAATTATACTGTATCTTGTTTTCAAGTAATATTCAATGCAGTTATCCCATAGGATGACCATAAAGTGGCATCATTATAACATCATCCAGTAGATGTCATATAACCATAATATAGATCACTCAAGTGTTCTTATGAAAGTTTCAAAAGATCGCTTTATATTCAATGGGCTAGATTTACTAAAGGCAAATAGACTGTGTAGTTGCATTGATTTTCCTTAGTAAATGTGGTAAAGCTTCCCTGTGTAAAGAATACCCAATTAGGTGCACAGAAAATATAAAAACAAAATCTGGGGAAAATGCAACTCTCTAACTGCATAGTATATTTGCCTTT